>NW_009260399.1:3750567-3810123 GCF_000687185.1 Egretta garzetta | reverse complement strand
TGTAATTGAACAGTTTGATAAAATGTTGATAATTGAATAATTGGTGCAAAACCTTTTTTGCTAATGCTTTTAGAGATGGTGTCTTCAGACACTGTTCTTGTGGTTCTTGCTGAAATTCTATTTTCAACTTTTCTTTGTTTTTTTTAAAGCCATTCCTTACATTGGACAATTTTCTGGTGACAAAGTTTGCTGAGACAGGTGATGTCAGAGTTACAGTGCAGGCTTCCTGTGGGAGCTCCATGCTTCAGGACTCAAAAGTTGTCCACGTTTTTGGTGAGACATTACTCTTGTCAATGTTTTTGTTTGTTTGTTTCACATGTACTTGTTTCTTATACCTCTTAAACCAGCCCCGAGACAACTGTTGTAAAATTATATCTAATGCCACATTTGTTAAAATTAGAGGGATGAACTGTCACTAGGTAACTTCATGAGGTTGAACAGTGTGATTGTATGGAAGGGTTTCATCTGAAATGTTCTGTTTCCTTTGCTTATTTTAAATGTTGTTCCCAAAAGCTATCTGTAGCAATAGAGTTTAAGTAGTATTTTGACCTATGACTAGAGAATTTCTTAGAATTTCTAGATAAAGTAGTTTAAATACCTCTGAAAAAAAGAAAATTTAGTTGTCTATATTCTCTCAGCATTAAAACCAATGTGAAATAATTGCCTTTTATCACAAGATATCACTGTTCCTTTGATGTTTATCTGAGATTTTGGATCAAGTATAGCTCTGCTGTAATTATCAAATAACCCTCAAGTCTTGTTTCACATTGTGCCCTGGTGTGTTTGCTTGTGTCTTATGTGGTGACAAGGCATAATATACTGTGAAAAATGTAGCGCTGACGAATTATTTACATTTGTATTTGTGCTGTCACATGCGGCAATTGTGATAAGTGAAAAAGCTGCTTTTTAATGCAGAGTTAAAAGCCCTCAGGTATCATGAAATACACAACATGATACATCTCTATTGTCTGAAGAACATTCTGTTATTTTTGCTTTTAGTGTATTTATTAATTTAAAATAATGGTAAAAACCATTCTCATGCTAAATGCAGCTTTTATGAACCTTCTTCTTTCCTAAGATAAATGGATTTAACGTTTATGATACCACTTGCAAGTGCATCCACTTTTTTAGAAAACCTTAGAAGTATAAACCATCTTAGTGTGACTGGATCAATGACTTCGGCTTTCAAGTGCTGCTTCTGCTCTTAGTGTTGGCCAGTCCTGATACCAAGAGCAGGAAAGTACTGGTCGTGGGGGGAAATAAAGAAACCTCTGGAAAAGAAAACCACATTAAGATACAATTCTGTTGGAAGCATTGGGGAGGTCAGGTTTGACTCATGCATTCCAGAAGATCTCTTTTTCTGCTTTGCATTAAGTTCCCCAGGTGTTCATCCAAGGAGTCTATATGGAGAAAGGGAAGATTTTAGAGACTGTTTACTGAGGAACAGCCCATTTCTGATATTTCAGATATTTTTAACAATATGTAGAGAAATATTGTGGGTGTACCTTGGTTTTATTTTTTTGATGATCATTTCTGTTCTTATTTTCATAGCTAGTTGATGGAAAACATAAACTATTCATTTTACATGAAAAACAGGAACATGTAATAGGCAAAACCCACATGTTTATGATTCAGTGAGAATAAAATCCATTGGCGCAATCCCATTACAAATAAAAACCCCAACCACGTCTGTGTGGTGTATTGTCCTGAGGAAAAGTTATTGGGAAGGTTATGACCCTGAGCACATATCTAAATCTGCTTTGTTTATTTTTTTTCTTCCTGCTTTTTTATCTTTAGGCACAAATTTGATAATGTTGACAAAAATAGGAAAAGAAATTGAGTGCCTGACAGGAGCATACTTTTGCTCTGTGCAAGAGTACACAACACAGAGCAAGCGGGGTTCCTAAATCCTGCAACGCTGCACAGCAAATAATGCCAAATATATATTTTCAGCTTTTATTTCTGTAAAACTCTTTTTTGCAAGCTGGTTTGTTACTCGTTCAAAAATGTTTACATTTGTTTTTCTAGATCTTTTTCACGTTCTTCCTCTGAAGTTTACTAAGCACCTGGACATGTACAACCCCGACATACCGGAGTGGAGGGAAGACATAGGGCGGGTGGTAACACGGCTTCTGGCAAAGGTGCTCTTTCAGATTGCTCGTAAAATGTTCCCTCGCCAGTCGTAAAGCTTGAAGGTTAAGTTAATGCCTTCTCATTTAGAAAAAAAGGAGGCAGGGCAAAATAATAAAGTGAACCTCAGGAGCCACATTTCAAACAAGTTTGAGCCTAGTGTCGCTTTTACATGCAGGCTGTAGATGATGATATTGTGACATAGAAAGTTTAGGTGTAACAGAGCCTAATTGGCAATTAGTGCTAAATATTGCTCTCTGGGATTAGGGGTAGGTGTATTGGCAAAACTGCTGACTCCAAAACAGGAAGAGTATCTTAAATGTGATATATGTAGCTTAAATGTGATATATTTAGAAGTTAAGCAAAAGATACTGTGTAATACAAAAGACATAGGCTTTGTGTAAAAACAAAGCAGAAAGAAAAAATTTACAATGCCAGTTGTGCAACTTCGAAAATTATATATAATATATAGGCAACCAGTTTGTACAGCTGTTTTTTTAGATCACGGTAGAAAAAGAAACATGGATGGGGAGCAGTTGAATCCTGTAGGTTAAATCAGGTACAAAGCCATGCAGCAGTTCTGTGAGATAAGTAAAAGGAGCCCATAAAAACAGAGCTCTAGAGCCGTGCTCTGCAGGTACCCACACTGCCAGCAACTGAGCGTGCAGACACAGACTTTTTGTGAGGACAATAGCACTGAGGTGCAGGTTGGAAATGTTTTGAAAATGCTTGTGTTTGAAATCACTTGACTTTTCCTGGATTTGCAGTAGTGCAAATCAGGTTCTGGAATTTTGACTTTATTCTTTTTCCTGCCTTTATTTTTTAAGGTTCACATCAAACGTCAAGTTAAAGTAAACTCCCACTTTTCTCAACTTAAGTCCATTCTGTAACCAATGTCAATCAAACAAATGGTTTAATCCCTTATAAAATTTCCCTTGAATTTTAATGATTATTAAATTATTTGCAAAAGAATATGAACAATTTAATGGAATTTTGGAATCTGACTGAGAAGGGAAGGCTGTGTGAAGTGCCCAGGGTGTTGCCATTAGAATTGTGTGGCTGTATTATACAACACTAAAAGCAAAATTTACCCAAACTATTTTGAAAAGGAATGCACTTGACTTTCAGTGGGGGCTGCAGGTAGTCGTAACAATTTCAGGAACTGAACCTAGGTGCTCTTAGCCTCACCCTGGAAGACTTCTTTCTGTCCATTAAACACAGAAAAATAGCCTGCTTAAACTGAAGTTAGCTGTAATGAGTATGCCCTTCTAAGTCTACTAAGTGTCTGAATGGCCCACAAAGGATCCTAAATCATGTAGGAATTTTTTTTGTTACCCTAGAAATGCGCAGCAACTGCAGGGTTTTGCTAAAACTGCATACTTCATTTTGCTTCTTTCCATGATGCCACTGAATCTCTTCAATGCGATAATAATGCTTAGCTCTTCCAGTCTTCAAAGAGCAGCTTTGGCTTTGTTCATGTTTTAGCTTCTGGTGGAATCCCCTCTAAATATTAAGGATTTGAACACCAAAGACTGAAAGACACATGTGGAGTTACTTATGTATTTTCTATAAAATATAAAGCACGCTGTCCTATAATTTGCCATATGCCTTTGTCTTCACAGGAAACCAATATACCCGAAGAAACACTCATGACAGTCGTGAAACCTGGTCTGCCCACAACTGCTGACTTGCATGTGCTACTACCAGCAAACCAACCAAAAAGGAAGAGAAGTGTAACTAGTGATAAGGTAACCAGAGCAATGCGTGTCTGGTTAGGACAGCTTTCATCCTGTTTTGCAATCAGTGGTGGTACTCTCGTTGGCTTTATGTGAAATTAAAAGGTGCTCCCTAACTCTGTAAAGATCTCACTCCCACCTGATAAGAGACATGTAAAAGCTATGACGACAGCTATGACTGCTGTGTTTGACAGTGTATAGACCAGCATAACCTAGTGCTTACTGGTATTAGGGTATCTCTCAAGAATATCTGATACTGATCTCTTTTTAAACAGAAACAACAGTGATGGCGTTTTAGTCTGTGAAGATCTGGTAGAGCAAAGAGTGTATTTAGAATACTGATCTTTCTAAAGAGGGACAAACCGTCTCTGCACTGTCTTCAGAAGCAAATTAGATTTCAGGTCAAACAGAAACAGAACCTTAATAGTTGACCTATAATGCAAAGAGCATCAAGCAGGTAGTTTCTGCCTTTATGAGCAAATGTCCTTTTCAGTTGGCAAGAAACAAATATAGGGAACAATAAAAATAAGATATTAGTGTCTCCCTACTTATTTCTAAACCATATTTCTTCCATAATAAAAGGCCTTGTGCCAGTTGAAAATCAGAAGACTGGCGCTTATAATTTATGCTGTTTGTCCTTTTGCTATAGTAGAGAAGGTACAGATCTGTGCCTGTATCTTGCAGTTCAAGTCTTGCCAGTTACAGAGAATCCCAATGTAAGGTATAGTTAATTTTGAAGGGCATTTTACAACCTTCTGAGACAAGGTCTCAGTATACAAAGAGCTGGGGAAGTAGGTAAAGCTCTTCAGATTAACACAATAACCGTAGATTGTGTTTTGAATTGATGAGGTACACTTTGGCATGTCCAAAGGAGTATTTTGATGTGGTCCAAGTACTTGAACAGCTGTCTTTAAAATGCAGGGAGCACAGTGTGAATGCATAAAATTTTCTGTGTTGTCGCAACCCCAAACCCTTACCTGCTCTCCCTCTGTAATCACAGTGGGAATTCCAGGGAGCCTGAAATCCTGAATATGCTGCAGGAAACAGTTAATTTTAGTAGGCTGTTTCTTTAGTAGAGAGCCATTCATGAACTATGGCTTTCAGCCAGGTGAGTATTACCACTTCAAAATTATTGCATCTTTCCACTTGAAGAAGCGAGGTGCAGCTTCTGAAGAGAATTCTTTCTCTTTATTCCGAGCATATATGGAGTGAGCGTCTTTAATAATTTAAGGAAAGCGATGGTGATAGATCCTTCAGTTGCGCAAACATTTTATTTCGGTGCAAAGTGTTATGCATATTATTTCCCTTTAAATCTCATCTGTTATATTAGTGTTGTGCTTCATGGCAGCTTAAAGAATATCATCAATTATAATCAGTGCTGTCTCAAGGTGTTGTTTTTTTTTTTCACATTTGTGCATGAAATACCCTCTGAGTTACTCCAAAACATAAAGAAGAACAATCACATGTTGAAAATGATATGGGAAAACTTCTGTTCAGTGGGGCTCTGGGGAAATTACAGTAGTTTAGCAGGGCACAGTTTCTGTAATAAGTAGTCCTCCAGTAAAACCTTGCAAAGGTTTTCTGAAACTAGAGGAGCAATGAAAGGGGAAAGTAATAATCTGGAGAATAGGTATATATTTCTGACATTGTTAGGATGGACCATGTCAGACCAGTAGTGGTTGGGGGATTACATGTATGGAAATACCAAATCTGTTACCACCTGCATTTGGTTGGAGCAGGAACAGGGAAACAGGAGCAATTACAATGACCTATGCTGTCCAATGATAAAAAAAATCAGGTACACTGGTATCACATTGCAACACTGATTGTTTTATAGAGTACAGTGCTGTAGAGCCAGTCTTCTAGTGCCAGCTGCCTAAATTTCTATTTTTATATTATTGCTAAGGGACACTACTTTAGCTATTGATATGTGCATACAAATTTGTTGATTTAGAATCGAATGGCACAAATTTTGATAAAATATGTCTTGTATCAGAATCCACTGTGACTTGAGAAATATCCTGAAAATATACCCTGTGTAAATAAACTTAGAAGCAGTAACTGGGTAAGTCAACAGGAAAATACTCATGGCGTTACTTGTTTAAAGATTTGTTACATTTTCTTATGTTACCAGAAGAGAATCTTGAAGGTCTTCATCATGTTTCACTGGAAGGATGTGCTTTGTGGTGCTGCTAGTGCCAGTTCTCAAAGTCAGTGTTGTGACACTACTGCGAGGTCTCACCAACAGAAAGTTTTCTGTACATTTGGAGGTGTCCCTGAAATCCTTATCTTAGACATAGTTATGAAATGTCTTCCCTTAAAGAGAATCTATTTGTTCTTGGCTGAAAACCTTTTAGATTTGGGATATTTTGTGGTTTCAGGAGGATTGTTAAAGGCAATAATTTCTTGGTCAGGCAGAGAACACCTACTTGGTGGCATTTCTATCGGTGTTTTATATGAAATGTTGTAATGTGATGCTATTTATTAAGTCAGTGGTCTAGAACAGGAGTCATTAATGATAAAAGTAGCCAGTGATAACAAAGATCGTGAGGTGGCAGTGTAGTGGTAGTAGGAGCCCTTTGGATAATTCTGAAGTTTGGTTCTATTCTGACAAAAGCCCTTTTTCTTTCATATTTATGCATGTAGAAATAAAAGCTGAGCGTAATTTAACTTGGTTTTAAGAACACAGCAATTTCTAAAGTATTTCATTCTAATCGCTGGCTCTAGAGGAAGGCTCAGTCACTTAATTTATGCACATCTATTACATGTCTAATGTCGGGTGGGATGAGTCCGGTTGAAAGAGTCAATTAAAGTGCATTTAAATTATAGACTGGAAAGCAGTGGCTCTGAGGAAGATTTGGGGGTCTATCTAGACAAACTACTACATGAAAATTCTCAGCGAGTTGCTTTGGCAAAAAGGGCAAGTCAGACCCCCGATGTATAATTCAGTGGGTAAGAATTTGAATGATGTCATTATTTTTGCATTCTTATACCACAGTGCAGGAGCCATTGTGGAAGTAGAAAAGGAAGATAGAAAATTCAAATGCTAGTATAAGGACCTTAACTAAAGAGTCTGGAGCAGAGCTCCAAACACTGGGTTTGTTTTTTAAACAGTTGGAGAGGTGCCAGCACTGTGCTCAATAAATACCTTGGGGCAGAAAAAAATCCCCATGAGTACTGAAACAACCATCAATCTAACAGTGAAATAAATAAGCCAGAACTTTTGGCTGTGTTGTGGTTTAACCCGGCTGGCAACTCAGCACCACGCAGCCGCTCGCTCACTCCCCCCTCCCTCAGTGAGATGGGGGAGAGAATCGGGAAGGAAAAAAAAGTTAGAGCCATGGGCTGAGATAAAGACAGTTTAATAAGAGAAAATAATAATAATAGTAATAATGAGAATGGTAAGAGAATATACAGAATATACAAAACGAATGATGCACAATGCAATTGCTCACCACCCGCTGACCGATGCCCAGCCCGTCCCAAGCCGCGATCAGTCCCTGAGCAGCGATCACTCTCCCTGCAACCAACCGACCAACTAACCTCGCCTCAAGCATGATGTTATATGGTATGGAATAGCTCTTTGGTCAGTTTGGGTTAGCTGTCCTAGCTGTGTTCCCTCCCAGCTTGTTATGCACCTGGCCAAGCAGGAGAAGCTCAAAAAGTCCTTGAGTAGTCTGAGCACTACTTGGCAACAGCTGAAAACATCAGTGTGTTATCAACATTCTTGTAGTACTAAATCCAAAACACAGCTCTATGCTAGCTACTATGAAGAAAATTAACTTTATCCCAGCCAAAACCAGGACAGGCTGGATTCACATGAGATTCAAATCTTTGACCTGTGGAAGTGTAGTTCGTATAGGCTTGGGTGGGAACCCAGGGGTGGGGAGAGAAATAACAAACAAGTGTTAGTCACTTAAAAAAAAAACAGGGCAGATACTGAATTCTTCAGATGCCTGCCAGGAAAATATGATGTATCTGAAGTATTTTAATTTACTGGCTGAAAGTCAGATTAGCCTAAAGTAATGGTCCCTCTTGCATTGTATACCATAAACATGTGAATGAACCTGGACTGAGACTAAGTAGCTATTTCAGTGATGCCAGTGCCACTTTAAAGGCTGCTAATCAATGTACTTACCATATCCATTCTCTTTACAGGCTTTGGGCAAACAGATAAATACTGAGGAGCTATCTGGAGTAGTTGTCTTGTGAAATAACAGGCCATGCTCACATCACCCTTACATTGCGTCTCCCCCCCCCCCCCCCAAAAAAAAAAAAAAAAAAAGTAATAAAATCAGTGTAATGGCTTCAGAAGTTAGATATTCCTCAATAGGAGTGAGGATATTTCAATCTGAACTTTTGTGTAGTCTTTGTCCATAACATGAGCGAGACTATAGGGATTTCTATCTATTATGCTGCAAAGGCTTGTCAAAGATGAACACCATAATTGATAATATCATAAAAGGAGTTGCTCGTGAAGGTTTCATGGATATAAAGCATATTTCTAATTTGACATCCTGTGGGAAGTCGTATCCTAAATTATAAGGCATAGAGTATAAAACTAGCTTTGATCTTTTAGAAAATTACCCATGTTGAAGACACAAGCGAGTAGAAGGGAAAATTCAGACAATTTGTCATCTGGGGTTAGGTTATGATGGTATATTTAAAGGTTCTGCTCCATAAAAATGTGAGAGACCATATTTTACTATGCTCTATCCACTGGAGAAAAATAGGAGAAATCCTGATTTTTTCCACATGGATGGATGTATATATTTCTACAGAGTATTGTTAAAAATTAGGTATAAATGGAATCCATCCCATTATAGGTAAGGAGGTGAGGTAAATTATGACATGCAGTTCATTATCAAATAGCAGTTACTTTTCATAGCAAGAAATCTAAAGTGACATCATAGGTTTTGTTCTGCTAGGTTAGAAAAATTGAGAGTTTTTAATATGGATTATGCATTGTGTGAGTTATGATCCAGGTAAACCCAACAGCCCGTGGAAATGACATGCTGTCTGTCACATACTGGGTAAAGGGTTTGGTAAGCAGAAAGAAAGATTTGGCTTTTATGGCTTGTGGAGTTTTGCAAGATTTTTAAATACGAAATTTCTTTAAGATTTCAGCTCATGGTTGACAAATGCTTTCTGAGTTTCTCACCATTTAATGAACCAGAGGTTTTCCTTTTTAGAGCATTGAGTCTCTCAAAGTGGAACGGAGTGCAAGACGTCTGACATTCTCTCTGTTGTATTTTCAGAGAATAGCGGCTATAAAGCAGGCCTTGAATGCACACAACATCAGTTTCTTTCTGAGGGGAGGATACTGGGTCTTAGTGACTTTAGCTGACTCCAGTTCAGGTAAATATATAAAGAAAGCTCCCAAAAGACCAACCTTTGGATGCTTGTCTGAGTTCTGATAAGGAGAAAATCTTTGTATCAATGTATATTATGTACGTATACATATGTATGTATATACTTGGTATTTGTTGCATATAGGTACACACATATGTATGTATGTAAATATATATACATACATACACATATAGATGGATATATTTTCATTTGGTGCTTGTTCACAATCACCACAAAATAAGTACTTCTTACATATTTCCATTTTGTCATACCTCATGATTTGTATCAGAAGCTTCTTGCTTTTTTCTATGTAACCATGGCATTAACTAAATGCCTATATTATACAAAACAGCGCCCTGAAGGAAGTGGCAACCAGGCTTCAAAAAAAATCCCATCTGGTGAAGCACTCTGGCTGCTGAGAAAGCAGAGCTTCTTTACTTCAGCCAGATATAATGCCAGGGGTCTGGGACAGCCTCGCATCTCTGCCTTCTATCTCTGATCTTCAGATCAACTGATGTGGAGCTTGCTGTAGGGTTTCCACATTGCTAATCCTGTCATGAGATAAATTACATGCTTTTTCTGTGTTTAAAACAAATGGAAACAGGTTTTTTGCAATGCATTTCCTGTGTCTCCGGATTCACTATGTATCTGGAAACTGGTTGAAGAGAGGATGTGTGCATACATGTGAGTGTATTTTGAACAGAGATATGTTAAAATGATGTTTTAACCAGAAAGTTCAGCTTTGACTTGAACCTTGTTTTAGAATGTGCTGTAATTTTTGTGTATCATATCCCATAAATTATCCTTCTTTCTTATTTCAGTGCATTGTGGGAGAACAGCCTAGCTGACCACAATCAATTTATATAAATACTGGTGTGATATTTTATCTGTCAGCTCTCTGGAGAAGACAAAGCTCTTTTAGCTAGTCTCTAATGTAGAATCGTGCTGCAGTCTCGCTGTGGTACCCCATCTGGTTTGAAGGGCTAACATACATTAGCCAGCACAAAAGGCTGGGATTGAAAGAAGCTCATGTTCATTCCAGCCTTTACATATGTAAGACCTTCAGGAGTTAATTTGTTGTTCAGAGCCTTAGTTTCTCCATCTGTGAAGTTAATACAGCCCTGCTTTTGCAATGCATGTACTTAGGGTATGTGATCATTTCCTATGATAACTTTACATTCCCAGAAAAAAACCCACGCTGAGTATGCAAATAATTAAATCTTCAGGGTCTTGTTTTTTGGTGTTGGGTTTGTTTGGTTTTTTAATTGATCCTCTGTCCTTCAGTCACAAGTCACCCATTAATTTTGGTTTGCTACCTGTTTGAAGAGGCTACAGATGGAGTGAAAAGAAGAGGATACACAAATGACAACAAATGTTTTTGACCTGGCATTTAGATAGAAAAGAAGTCCCAAGAACGTGACTGATCTGAAAGAGGACATGCTAAGCTCTTCTTTTATTTCTTGCTTCAGATTCTCAAAGGATTGGAGGAGGCAGTGGCTACTGGGCTATTGTGATTCTCTTTGTTACCTGTCTAGTTGCAGTTGGGGCTTTCATCCTCTACAAGTTCAAAAGGCAAGTAAACCTTAACCAACATTTTAAGAATTAGGTTTATCCACAGATCAGCAAAACAGAGTTTGTTATTTGAAAAGGAGATTTCTTGAAGGATTTCAAAAAGTCAACTGCTTTGAAAATTGTGTTTTTCTGAACTTCTCAGGCATCAAGGTACTGCACTGGTGCTTGCTTTCACTTGCTGTGCTCCAAGAGAAATAGCAGCAATGTGGGAACTATGGAGAGTTTGTTCACCTTGTCTAAATAATATCATCAAGAAACAGAGCTGAGCTAAAATATTATTCCTGATTAATTTCTACCTAATTACTCCTAGCAGTTATGAATAAACTAAAGCTATTGGGACAGGGAACATGTCTGCAATGATGGATTTGCTTTAAAAAGTTTTATCAAAATGTGTAGCGCTCTGGAGTTTCTCTTTGCACATGTTACACTTTAATGGCTGGGGCAATGCCACGTAGAACGACTGATGGAAATAGATTAGTGTTAATTTGACACTAGTGTGTTGAGGGGAGAAATAATCCTGAAAGTGGCCCTTATGTGAGATATATTCTTAAAATTAACATGGGATGCCACACCAGCCTTTGGCAGCCCAATATATCTTTAGACTGCAATTGATTTTGAGTACTAGCGTATGGTGCAATTTAAAGAATTTTGTTCTTGTTCATGAGTCTGTATTATCATTGGCTATGCTTTTGGTATTTTTATATCTCTGGGGCATTTAGAAGCTATTGGGATTGAGCATACTGGAAACAAGCCTCCATCATCATAACGTCCTGATGTCCTTATTCAGTGAGGCTTCCCATTGATTTGTCTCATTTTTTAAAGAATGATTTTTATTTGAAATAAACATCAGGTTATAGAAATGGCTGTGGCACTCAGTTTGTGACAGCAATAAGTGTAGATAGCATTTAAGTAAGAGTTTGTTCAGATAAAGAGTTCTTAAGTCAATAGAGAACCACTCTTTTTTCCAAGAATCTCTTTGTTTTCTCCACTTCAGCACCTAAGTTTCTTAGAGCTCATAGTGGCTCTAAAGGACAAAGCACAGAATGCTGTATCAGACTGTCTCCAACTGAGTAAAAATCCATTTCGCTAGTTTAGGCGCCTGCAGCAAGGAAAAGCATAAAAATGGTTGATGTGATGTAATTATATTATTTCAGTAGCAATACATGGAGGATTTGCTGTTTGTAGTGTGGGATCATAAAACTTGCTTGTGATATCTTTTGAAGCTGTATGATTTATATCTTTTATTAGCTCTTAAATGAGAGCAATTAAATAACAGACACAATTACTGCGTGGCAAAAGAAGCATAAAATATGCAGGAAAGGAAGAAAAAAATTATTTTCATTGAGTTCTTTCTAAAATGCCCAATGTATCATTGCTTTATAAATAGAGCTTTTATTAAGGAGGAAACCATAGTACAATTTGCAAATTGTGATCTTTAATGTCTCTCACATTTCTTTATATAATTTGTGAAAATCATTTGCATTTAAATTTTGTGGGGGTTTAATTTAGGTGTGAGTGGGGAGAATTGTGAGATATATTCAAATGTTTATCAGTAGCCTGAAAAACCGCTGTTGGCATTGATGAATGACCTTGCAGTAGTTTTCCATTTTAGTCCGTATCAAATCTGTTTCTGAGATATTTGACAAAATTATTTTTAAATATTCCTGCTAAGCTTTTCCAAGGTGACAATTTTTTTTGGTTGCATCCTTCATTTGCAATTTGATCTTCAAAGACTATTGAGCACCTAATCGGTGCTACATTTGAAAAATCACTTTTACCCTGCATGCTCCCTGTGAACTCCTCTCCCACCCAAATTTTAATCCCTTAAAAAAAGTCTTTCCTGTGTTTATGAAGATGGATGGTGAATTGCTAGATCCCCTTGGAGTACTTACTTGTGAGTATAGACCCTTTAAAGTCAGTACAGTGAGTATGTAAATTTACAAACTGGTCTATAGAGACTGAGGCTACAAAACCAAGTGTCCTTTATAGATGTAAAGGTTGCAAGTTGTAATGCACAAAGGCAGCTTGTCAATATTGCATGCCTGTATATTAAAAATGAATTTGCTGAAAGAATGCCATGGGCAACAAAAATTCCTTAATTTTAGGAGATAATTTCAGCAGAATAACACTTACTGGGCCCTATGGTAACTCAGACAAAACATGCAAATGTAAATATGAATTATATTCATATAGGAATTACAGACAACTACAAGGTGTTGAAATGTTAATACTGTCCATTTTTTATGTATGATTCACAAAATTAAGGAGGAGATGGAAGACATTTGGTGGTGCTTTCCTTTCATTTATGTAAGTTGATAGTCAGATACTCCCTTCAGAAAAGGGTTAAAACTCCTTTTTTCCCCAAGTCAGAGAAATGTTTGTTAATCTTAGTTGTATCACTACACTAATTGGGCCTACGGACTTGCAGTTGGCGTTGGAGCACAGGTGAAGCAGGTGGTCTGCAAAAGATTGCATGGGCATGCTTTGGACTATGCTCTCTCTCTTTCTCTCTCTTTGCTGGCCCAAAGGACAGTTCTTTAGTTAAGTTTGATACCTGGAAAGATGCAAGATGGAAAGACTGGCTTGCAGATCAGATGGTGACTGGATTGGCAGGAGGTTACAGCATTTAATCCATTGGCAATGAGCAGAGGTACTGTTCAGGGCTGGTGATGAAAAGTAAAGAGAAAATAGCAGACTTCTATGTAGACTGTTGTACAGCTTCAGCAGAAAATGAAGAAACCTGCCCAACCTACCCAATGGTTCCTGAGTGCCAAGGCCCCTTGTCCCCATGCATGGTCACCTGCCCTCCCTGCCTGGATTATTTCTGGAGTTCATGTTGTAAGAACTTGGGTCTTAATTTACACTAATTTTTGTCAAGCAGAACTGAGAGATGAAAGATGGTGTTGACAAGACGTCAGGGGCTAATCTAATAACTGTTTTTTATGAATCTTTCAGGGCAATCAGGACAGCTAGGATGAAACTTGCTGCTCCTGTTTAATTTCTCATTTTTTGAAAACTGCAATACCCAGCACTAAAAATTGGTGTCCCTTGCAAGAAGTAAATCTCACAAAATTAGTTTGAGGGAGAGCAGTAATCTAAAAATAACAATCCTGCATATGATTCCATGTCGGATGCCTCATATGCAGAAAGCAAAGAGAGTATTTTATCTAATTAAGTAGGGGGGTAGGGGAAAAACAGAGGCAGATTCATATAGAGGTAGGGGGATATTGGCTGATTAGTTATATGCATAGTAAAAACCAACTCCTGAAGGAATGTCCATTAAAAAGAAAATATTAAAATTGTATAATTTCCCACTACTCTCATCAAAACTGAAATTGTAGGATCTACTTGATAATCAGAGCTGCCATGGCTGTACAGCTAATGATTAGGGGACTGCAGCTTACATCGGTTCTGATACGCCCTAATCCCAAATACATAAACACTGACTGGGAAGACTGCTGTCCTCTGTTCTTATATGCAGTAAAATTGCAAGCATTTATCATCTTTTCATTGAAAGTGTTGTCAAGCACTGGAACAGGCTGCCCAGAGAAGTGGTTGAGTCCCCATCCCTGGAGATATTTAAAAGACATGTAGACATGGTGCTTAGGGACATGGTTTAGTGATGGACTTGGCAGTGTTAGGCTAACAGTTGGACTTGATGATCTTAAAGGTCTTTTCCAACCTGAACAATTCTACGATTCTATGATTTCGTCTCCAGGAACATGTACTCAAAAAGTCCCCGGAGCTCGGGGAGTGACTCCTGGCAATCCCAAGAGTGGTTAGTTGCTTTAGACAAAAAAAATAAAAAGCCAAATTCTTGAGATATGCAGGGCTTTGAATCTTTGTGATCAGAGTAGGTAAGCAATTCAGATTAGGGCTATTTTTACCCAGTAAATAAAACCTAAATTTTAAATAATAAATGCTGAGGGTTTTAAAAACTAATTCTAGTCATATCCCACAAATGAACAAAGATTGGTTTAGATAGTTGGGGAGGAGGGCTTTTTCAGCATGGCAGCAAGGAGCGAGAGGTAATACCCCAGCTGCTAAATCTGACTGTGGCTATGGCACAAGAGGCAGTGCAGAGAATGAACAGGGATGGCTGGCAAGCCAAGAGTAATTTGCCTTTCCTTTGCTCTTACTTTCTGAATATGGAAATCACCGATCCGATGCCTCAAGCAAACAATATGTTACAGTACTCACTAGCATGCTTCAGTTGTTTAAGCATCCAGGTAAAATGGACTACAGCTGCTTCTTTTGACCAGAACAATATGAAGCAGCTGGAAAATATTTTTGAGAAATCAGATCTATTTTTTAATGCAGATCTGGGACCTGCATATATTTTTTTTTCTATACCATAGCATCTTTACTAAATTTAGTTCAGTAAAAACACACTTCTTCCATTCCCTTTGAAACAATGTTTTTATTTTTTCTGGGTTTCAAGTTGCCATCCAGAAAAGATTTCTTTGTCCTTTCGGAGCAAGCTTCTATGGTGTGGGGTCCTGGGCAACAGTATGGAGAAGGCAAATAGCACTCCCTGCACTGGGCAAAGTGGAGGAAAGGAAAATTGTAATTTAGCCACATCAAAGCTGCCATGTAATCATCATGTTACTAGTGGAAGATCTGAAATCATCCTTTTCTTGTTTTTCACTTTGGTATAACAACAGGATATTAGAGTAGCCAAACCAGACCAAATAGTTGGCTTTTCTGCTTAGGTATTTTACCTGGTTAATAGTAGCAAATTCAATTCTCTAAAAGAGTATGAAAATCTTCATCTTTTAGTTTGTATGCAAGCTTCTGCCAGTGTACTGCAATCTGCATGCGTTGTTTTCACAAATCACTGTGAATCTACTTCAGTCAAATTTATACCATTCTGTGTGTATTCCTTCTTCACCCACTACTATCAAGTGCCACTTTTGGTAAATGAACCCCCTCCTGGGTCATTTCCACAATCTGGAGCAGAATCGTGTTATCTTTCTGCCTCATTGACTTACTATCTCATTTTCAGACTCTGAAGAAAAGCTATCTTTTTTCCCCACCTTGCTTATACTACTTTTATGTTCCATGAGAGCAAGTTTAGTCCCCAGTCCATGCTGTTTAGTTATAAAAAAACAGGCACTAATTTAATGATCCATAATATTTCATAAAAACTTCCTCAGAAATCAAAGTAATAGCATGTAGAAAAGATTTCTGAAATGAAAGAGGCAAGTAAATCAGGAGTGCCTTAAAGCACAAAGTCGTCAGTCATCTGAGCATTAATCCAAACATAATAAAGCCAACACCAAAATAAAGTATTCTATTTAATGGATTATTATTGTTGTTAGTTTTATTTAAGGTCCAAGAGAATGCTACGTTATTCCATATCCTTTGCCATGTGAATATGTTCCTATTTTTTATACTAAACAGAATCTTAATCAAGCCTCTGGAAAATGAGTGAAGTTGCATAAGGGCCAATGAATATTGGCTCCACAAGGGAAAGAACTGAAAGCCAAATAAACTAGAGAGTTTAAATGAGTGGGAATCAATATCTCATTCCCCTCCTGCTGTTCCTTAGTGCTGAACATTTTTAAGTGCAAACAGTTTCTGGTATGACCCGATTAGAATTTGTGAATATAGGGAAGAAAAAAAAAAATACTTTCTGGAATATCATCTAAAAAGAGTGGGACCTGGAGAGCTTGGTGAAAGCCATGTGCTGTGATGTTCCTTAGTAGTTCTGTGCAGAATTAAGTCTCCGGTTCATATTTTTATGGTCCTCAAAGCAGGCATGAATATTTCTTGTTCATGATTGAAATAAAATGCTACAGAGAAAACAAAAGGAACTAAAAATGTAAACCATGGAGTGCTGCTCAGCAGAGGTAATTGTCTCCGGTGATGGATGCGAAGCACATGCATTTTGCAGCTGAAGAGTAAACCCCCGGAAGAAAGTATTGCATAATAATATTTTTCTCTATTTGTATAAATGTGCTTTCAATTTTCATATTGCTGATATAAATCTCTTGGGTCAAATTTCATGTCTTGTCGTGTTTTCACAGTAGTCTTTTATGTAGACCCAAGCATTTCTGCTCTGCCTACTTCAAACAGTTACATTGGACTCAACATAAATTGCTTCCTTACGAAGAGCAAAGCACTTCAGGGTACACAAGAGTTTCTCTCTGTATAATTAGGGGTAGCAGCTTCCTTCCTACATCTTAGAGCAGAGAGGAGCAACTGGAAATTTGCCAGAATCAGGCCCTTCTTTAGCAAGGATTCAGTATCCACATCCTGTTTCATCCCATAGTGTGGTTGTCCCTTATAAACAGAACATCTGGCACATGTGTTAAAAATGCTTCTTGAAAAGAATTGGACTGTCATTTTCTTCAATCTGGTTGAGTCTCTTCCTTGTAAAACTGAATCAATATGAAACACGTAGAGATCTCTCCAATGTATAAAAGGTCAAACGCCTACAGCGTATGCCTTCGCAAGACCTGTAACATTATCCTTCCTCCCACCCACACTCCATGTTAAAGCTAAGGTGCTTTCCTCTGTAAGTGTGAGGAGCAAAGGGAAGTACGGAAGAGTCACTGAGTACCTCAACTTTATACCTTCCACGAAGGATCTGTACCTATCAGGATTGGGCTCATGAGATTTAGGTGAGTGAGAAGTAACTGCTTACACCTTTCCTCCTTTTGTCCATAGCCCATAGAAGTACTTTTAACAATAGCACGTTTAATGGTTATTTGTGAACTTGTGAGGTTTCTTCCTTCAGGAACCCCTTAATATGTTTAAAAGTACGTGTTGTGATTGTGGTGATCTCTAACTACTAATCTTACCAGAGACGTGTGTTGAAGCCTCAGGATTTACACCAAATCCTTGTTGATCTGGTTTCAGACAGGTCCATCAGCCTGGGAAGACAACAGTTAGACAAGCAGCTCTGCTCCCTTTACTTAACTGCAAAGGTCTGATGTGCCATATGGGTTTGAGATGGATAACATTTTTATTATGTCAAAAATATTTTCATAATGCCATTGATGCTTCTACAGTCTGTCAGAAATACAGTTTTGAGAAGGTCTCCTAATTATTGCAGAAACATATGTGCTAATTCTGTAGATGCATTGCAAAGACATTCTTCTGGGTTTTCTTTCCCTTAGGCATTTGGTGGTGGACTGAAAGTGAGCAATCTGACAGGTGTGATGCAGGTCTGATTGAGAGGGATATTGTTTTCCACATGACCAGTTTCATTAGCAGACACATTAAAAACAGTCTGGAGCTACTGGCCCTAGAGAAAAAAATCAAAATTAATTACCTAATATATTTGGTTTCCTAATGAGGAATGTCCTTCCCCCTTTCAGCATGGCTTTTTTCATCCAGTTAAAGGGAGGAGAGTGAAGCAGAGCTTGGCTTGATGTGTGTGTTTGTGTTGGAGGAGCCCTCGGACCTGTTGAAGGGGTCATAATAGCACAGCGTTGTGCAATCAGACCTTCTTTCCATCCTTGCCCTTTGCATTTGGTCAGTCATGTGCTTTATTTACTCCGTGCTCACTGAGATACAGAAAAGAGCAAGAGCAATCAGATTTCTTTCTCTGTGCTGCTTACAAATAGTGGGATAAAATACCTGATTTCTGTATATATATAGTTTTATGTGTGTATAGACATACCTATACAGGTGTGGGTGTATGTACATACATAGATAGATTGCAATTAATCTCTTTGATAGTTCAAATTAGAGGGAGGAGACCATCTTCAGTCATCTTTCATTGTTTAGTGGTTTCTATTTATTCTAATTAATTTGATGCAATGGAAGGTGTTGTTCAAAATAGTTTGCTGCAGTAACTTTTCTCTCAAACTAAGGTGGTGCCACCTGGTAAAGAAGCTTTCTTCTGAAATGACATTTCAAGACAGTTCATCTTCAAAATCCTAGAGAAAACAGAGCTACCTGTGTATTTATCCAGCTTTCAAACTGCTGTCAGAATATGGAGCAGAAGATGGTCATTTTTAGAGAGATGCCTAAAAATTAGTGTCACTTTTTCTGTCTAAGGGAGCTCAGCAGAAACCTCAGTTTAACCTCAGCAGTTCGACCCCATTTTCTCTTTTCTTCTTCTTGTCTGTCCGTTCCAATAATCTGTGTTTAAGCACAGACTTTGACAGCCATGATCTGCTGCCATGCTGATCAAGCTGTCAAGCTGCTTCTTGCAGTGTAGGAAGTGGAGCTCACAACCTCACAAATCCCTCATCAGAAATGTCTGCCTGGTGCCTGGGAAAGGTTGTCCGCATGTGCCCAGGCAGACTGCAGGTGAGGGCAGCTACAGCAAAGGGTATGGCTCTCAAGAAATGTTTAAACCATATATTCTGTTGCAAAGTTGGAAGTCCATGATTATTCCCCTTGGTTTTACAAAGTCTACTTTAAGTTAAACTAGTTAAGAACTCTTTATCAATACTACGTCTTAAGCATCCCAGTCTCAGCCATGGTGCTAATTGTTTGTTAGAGCCATTTAATAACATACTTTTTGTTTTTCTAGATTCAAATCAGAATGAATGAATTAAATGCTGTCTGCTATAGAGAGTTTTGTCTAATTCAGCAGTTCCCAGTAGTCCTGGGCCGAGCTTTACACTCTGTCTCCTGCAGTGCTGCCTGCTTAACTTCACCAACCTCCCCTGTCTTCTTATTTGCCCTTATCGATGCCTGTTTACCTCCTTACTCCTTACCCTCTGGTCCTGGCCTCCTGCTTCTTCACACTCTGCTCCCTTTCCATTCCCTGTCTCCTGGATTTCTCCTGCTTCTTTCTCCTCAACCCTGATGGTGTGTCAGAGCGCTGTTCAATGCTTCAGTGTCAGCCCACCTCACCAGGGAGATGTGATGATGATTGTAACCCAGCTTAATGCTTGTGAAGACACCAGGAACCAGGAATGAATGCCTGTTGGGCCTTTTTATTGCTTGAGTTCTTAAAATAGTTTTTCTGTAGTTTTAGTAATTTTTTTCAGTATTGTTCATTGTCAATCTTAGTCAGAAAATGATGCTTAATTATTACGTTGGTATGAACATCGTGATGAGGCAGTTACATAAAACTGTGACTGAAAATAAGGAGTTGATAAGTTCAGGTTGTGAACACAAAATTAAGGAAGGGTGGGATTGGTGCTGTTTCATGATTCTGGAATGACTTTGCTCTGCTGGAGCTCTGCTCCAATGCCAGTGTGTGCACGACGTGAAGGAACTCCATCACAAGAGTTTTTCTCCTTGTCCAATTTAGGAAACTGCCAGGCAGAAATGTCTACGCCCAGATGCACAACGAAAAAGAGCAGGAGATGACAAGCCCTGTTAATCACAGTGAGGACACCCAGAACATCATCCAGGGTGAGGAGTTTATTGATGATGATCTGGACTCTCAAACTCTAGGTAACGCAAGAGGTAACTTCATTTTTAGTTTATAATTTTTCAAAAGCAATTGATTTTTAATTGATGTTTGTTTTCATTTTAGCTTTTTTTTTTTCATTTTCTGCTCAATCTCAGGAAGAAGCAAATAGTACACCACTAACAAAGGATTATCTCAGTTGTCTTCTTTTGGCTTGCTTGTGATGCAGGCTAGCGTATGGATGATGTACTATATTGAGCATGAGTACAGTTTAATGTCAGGAAACTTACCTGGACAATTGTAGAGAGAAATTATGTTTGGCAGACCAGGACATAATAGGTAACAATTGAATTAACTCAGTACTCCCTTGAATTAGTGGAAAATGGAGTTTAGGCCAGAAGGATTTGTAGAGTCAATGTTTCCATGATTTCAGATGGATTGTATCTAGATCCAATCCATTGCTATATTTGCCATCATATTCCACTGGCATTTAAAGTTTTCGTGATTAGAAACATTATATTTATTCCTATATAAAAAAGTATCATAAGTCTTCCCTGATTTAGCTGGTAACTTTCTAGTATTTGTGGGGTGGTTGTAAGGAACTCATGAGGGAAACTTTCTGTGAGTATCTCTCAGTGCAAATGATTTCAGTGTCAGGTGGAAGTGTATATCCTGGCACCCTAAGGTTATTTTTAATGTAACATGGAGTGCTGATCTGTAAAGTTCATTTCTTGTAAAATTTATCATCGTGTTCAGACTCCTTTCAGGTCACAGTCTGAAAAGTGTAGGATAATGGAAAAAGCTCCCCACTTCCATTTCTACACATATTGTGAAAATAAATCGGATAACCCAAAGCCTTTAGGATTTGTAGCAGTAGATTCATGGTGTAATGGGCAACTGTAATGTCTTCGTGAATGCATGGAAGAGGTAGCCTGGGGAAGGACAGGACTTTGGCAGAGGAGACATTCCTTTATCTTGGGTTTCACCTTTATCGTTTGTTGTCGATGTCTTTATTTTCGTTTGCTGAAATGTGTGCCGCTTCTAGGTTCTTGGAGGTGTTAGCTTTGAGCACAAGGGAAGAATCCAGCCTCCTGCTTTGCTTTGTGTATTTCTGTCTTTTCTGTGACAACCTTTATGTATGAGTATCGCTGTGTTTTCATTCAGATTTTGCAAGACGACCTTGATTGCACTCCTGACTTTACTGGAGTTAGTTCTAAAAACAACCCTGGAAAAACAAAGTCTATGTTAAAATTGTTTGATCAACTCATCTCCAGGGTCTTTAGAGGAGAAGGCTGAAGGCTAACAAAGTCCATGCAGACATGCCTATTAAAGTGGAGCATTCAAACACCTCTAGTAATATACAAAAGCATAACTGCTTTTAATGATAGAAAATCCCTTATGGCCTGTTTATATGAGGCAGCTTGGTATGCTGGAATAAAGAAATGCTACCCTGATTTGTGACGCATTCACTGAAATGGTCTCTACTTGCCCTGCACTCTTTATGCAGAGGAAAAAAAAAAAAATAAATCTTCTATCTGGGCAGAGCATTATTAGGGTTAAAGAGTGCAAGACCATGATGTTTTGGTGTGAAACTTCAGACAGTTAGCAAATGCAGATCTCAAGGTGATTTGTGCTTCTGCCAGGTTGTCAACACCAGCAGCATTTCCAGCGGAGCGTAAAGAGTTCATTTCTGTGGATCATAGTCATCCATATTTGTCAGCTGCTGTACAGCTTTTAGACACAAGACTTTATTTAAGACGTAAAACTATACTTCTGCTCGCTGTACTGTTTTGCTACTTGCAGTACTTTCCACTAGCTCCGGTATTGCTCAGTACTGCCAAGAAAATATTCCTATTAGTGATACTCCTCTATTTTATCTGGCTAGAGTATGAAGCTTGTTATAATCCCTGCTTTATACTAAATTCTGTTTTACGACATTATTTGCAGAAGGTTCCTATGCTATGGAGATCCCTTCTAGTTCTGGTGAGGTTTCTCCCTCCTGTTGGGAGATGTCTGTAGCAGCCTCCGCTCCGTGCACAGCAGGGAGTTACAGGCCTGGGTTTCTGTTTGTTCTCTCTCTTCTCATAACTTTTGAATTTCCACAGTACAGTATTTCCAGACTCACCCATCCACTTTTTTTGTTTTCTATATATTTTATGTTGCCTACTTTATCGCAACCCCCACCTTGGGACTCCTCAACACCATTACCTTGCAGTGACTCCTTCTGGGAGAAGTGGCAACTTGAACAGCTACAGAGTTCCCCTATTGCTGATGCCGGTCAGTGTCCAGTCCCAGGTCAGTGGCATGTCGAATGGACGCCTCAGGTTCCATTCTCCTCCCTCACCTGCACCCCTCGAGACAACTACACCTTTTTAAGCCACAAAGAGAACCAACTTATGCTGTCACTGGGATAGAAACCCTAGGAATTTGCCACAAATCCACCACCATGAGCAAAAGCTTTGCGCGAAAGTACGCTGTAGGTACATGGAGCTGTTGCACCAACCTTCACCTGACCTGTTGTTTGATAAAGCCACTCTCTTTATGCGATTGACTTGTCCCTGCAATAAAAGGGGATTTATTGTGAAGTGCCTGAAACACACTAACGCTGGCCTTTTGTTTCTGTATTTTCATAGGCAATCACTCAGGCGTGGTTTTGAGCATCAACTCCAGAGAGATGCACAGTTACCTGGTTAGCTGATATTTACAGCTGAACACAAAAACCGAAAGACTCTTCTCTGTATCGTTTTATTTTTCCCTGGTGATGTCACAAAATTGCAAATATGGCTGTAAATGCTGGTGGAAAGGAGGTTTCTTATCAGTCCCGTGGAAAAAAGCGTCCATCATCAGTTACCGAGGGAGAAGGATAGTACGTCTTGTGTTCGCTCTATGGCCTGGAACTCGTTACGATTGCAACTCAAACTATGGTAGCAAATTTGTAGCCCTAGGCACCTTCAATGCCACCTTATTTCTTTTCTGTATATGCTCTAGTTCTTTATGTTTATTTTTAGAAGGATTGACTGTAACTTCTTAATTATATTTTTAATTGAGGTATTCAGTGGAAGGCTGGGACTCTCAGCCCCAAAAGGTGATTTTTACACAAGCGACTAGACCAGAACAGATGGTTGGTTGATCATGATGACATTTTTTTAGGAGGCCAAGTGTTTCTGCACTAGGAGAGGACCGAGCGAGGAGACAAATGCACTCCTAGTTGATACAAGCTTTTAACTTAAACATGTGTGAGACAATCTAATGAATTTAGGCTTAGGCCCTTCTGTGGATTAAAAGAAGTAAAGTGTTAATCAAGATATCTCATAATATAGGATAATGCTCTAGTAAGTGTAGCAAGTCCTGGCAAACCATCAGCACCAGTATCTCCCCCAATCCCACGCCGTGTGAAAGAAGAACACCAGCTTGATGCTATTCCCAGACCAGGTGCCTTCACTTGTGGACAGTCAGTTCAGTTGCTCTCCTCTTTTCTCCTGAGCCAAGCACCTCTAGGATGATGACAGCTCCCGGATGAGTTACCCTGTAAAACCCCATGCTGGTGGCCTGTCTCTTTTTAAATTTCCAGAGAGTGTAAATACCTCTTTTAAGTCCCTTTCTTTGTATGGTTATTTTTTTAAAACTCCCTATTAGGGCAGAGGTGCCGGGTAGGTCAGAGCTCTCCTCCAGGCAGGATGGGGCAGTGCACCACCACCCCTTCCCATCCGCATCCTTCTTTGGGATTTTCCCTGGCTGTTTGCCCTTGCAGGCAGGGGTGGGCAAGACTTACCTGACCTTTTCTGCTCGGTTGGTTTGACAATCCAGAGGGCCATGGGGAGGATGGGCTGTGATTCAGGGGTTCCGATTTCCTTTCCATCACCACAGGGTGTCACTCAGTCCCTACCACTGCTGGCCCCTGTTTTGCAGGGAGGGCGGTGGGGCTTCTGAAGGAGCTGCCTGCAGAAAGGCTTGTGAGTCAGGTCAGAGATTCTTAATCCCAATTTTGTGAGTTGGGTCAGAGTTTCCTAGTCTCAACCTCCGCATCCCTAGGGAACAGCAGTGTGGTGAATCCACACCCCACTGGTCTTTTCCCCGTGGTTTATGGAGCCGTGTAGGAAACGGACTGTGGTGTGATGAGTTTAAACATCTGGCATCCTATGTGTCACTGCTGCCTGGGATTAGGATGCTTCTCAGAAACCTATCTAATCTCTTCACTTTTTGCCTTCAATAGAGAATAAAGAGCTCTCTACTCACTGAATGTCATACTGATGCCAGTGGCAAGCTCACACACCACCTTGTTTAAGGATACAGGTAACTAACTGCATCTCTCTGAATTAACAAACAGAAAATAATGAATGCTGGTAAAACAGAAAAGAACTATGTTAAAATGCATATGCATTGGGGTCACTCTTCCATGTACCTGTGGGTATCCTAGAGCTATTGGCATCAAATGCAACAGACTGGGATGTGATAATTCAGTGTAGTACTGTAGGTTCTCGCAAACCCCACAGGATGTATCTGTAAAGCACAAGAAAACCTAGATTATAAACATACTGTAAGGAGCTAGGTGAAAAAGTTAAAATTCTGAAAAGCGCTTGCAAACTGCTCAGGAAAATAATTTCAAAAATCGTTCTAAAATTTCTGCCTATTTAGTTGTAGTGTGCCATGCAAACTGATTTACAGAGAAGCAATGCTCCAGCTGACTTTTGTATGCCAGACTGTGTAGAAATACAAGCTATTCTGTGTATCTTGAGTCTGGGTTTCTTGAAGAGAAGTGCAAATACAAATTGTGCTGTGCATTGGAAACTCTCAGGATCATTGCACCAGAGGCTTTCCCTCCTCACCAGCTCTTTATGCTTTTTCTAGTGGAAATAAGCTGGAGCAGAGAATAAAATAGTATCACAAACAGCTAGCTTGTTCCTGTGAAATAAATCTGAAGCGGGTTATTTGTACCGGGCAGGTGAGTGGCAGATTAGCCTCGTGAACAAGGGGTGGGATGGAAGTTCTGGCTTGGGGTAGTTCTCCCACAGTTTGCCTGATTGGCAAAGGACACTCTTGGAACTAGGTCACATCTGATTTATGCTTTAACAGCTACTTTTATACATTTAATACGGGGTGATTTGTGTCTCTGACAACAGAGTGTTTTGGAACACTGTAGAATATTTAACTGCTTGGTACTCTAATTAACACTTAGCACAATATAGTGCCTGTAATAATGTTTTTCGATGCTTATTAATTTGATTCATGCAGCACACTCCTGTGAGGTTGGTTTGTCATGTCTTAAAAACACTGTTTTCTAAAGAGATGTCAGTATTGCCATAACTGTATTAATAATACCCAGCAGATAATAAAGGAAGCCTTTGATTCCCTGGCAAGAATAACTTTAAAATGAATTATTTTAAAACCGAGAAAATACCATTACATTTTCCCATTCATGGTGTCTTGGTTTATCTCTAAATGAAAAAAACTCACTAGTGCTAGGTTTTGAATCTCCTGAACTACGTCCATGACATCGTAGCATTTTATCCTTCATATGTATCTGAAGTCCCGATACACGTGTATACAGAAACAGAGCTGTTTCTATGCACAAACGCTAGTCACGCATGCATGCACACACACATGCAGTATTTGTACGTATTCCAGTTAAATTTGTTAGTGAGGAAGGGGGATTTGATGGCTAAGAAACAGAAGATGGCTGTCAGGTACCTGGATTCTGTGCCCAGACTTTGGGCAAGTTACTTAACCTGTATGTGCCTCAGTTTCCCCACCTGTAAAATGGGGCTGATAGTAATTACCTACCTCACAGGGGTATTGTGAGGCTAAATTAATTACTGTTTGTTCAGGATCTTCAGAGTGAAAGAATTTTGTGAGCATAAATTATTATAGCCTCAATTTGTTTTACTTGTTAATTATCGCTGTTATTAAAGGTAGTTACTGAAACCAGCTGCCCTTATGTAAAAGTGTAAAAAATGTGTAATCTGAAAAAGGTACATGACTGTTAAAAAAAAAAAAGGTAATTTTATTTAAAAACTGTTATTGAAATATATTGTTATGTGGTAACATTTAAACATTGGCTGTGATTTTGCTGTTACACACCAGTATCTTAAACTTACTTTTCTGTAGCGTTTTTTGGTCCAAAGCCTTATACTAATGGGAAGAGAGATACTTAGCAACATTGATATTGAACTGTACTGAAACCAACAAAACGGGCGGGGTATTGGCCTCACTTACATCTTTTGGCCTTCTTAAACTGAGGTATTTGCAATTTCAAAAACACACTGTACTTTTCAGAGCGCTCCGAGCAGCACTGATTTGAAGCGTTCTAACAGAGCCATCAAGATTCACAGCTGTTATCTTGGCTTTCCCTTTTGCCACTGCATGTTTTATATGGCTTTGGAGCGGTCCACCCATATGAAGTGCTCAGAAATGCTCAGAAGATACATAGGGAAAATCCACACATAGTGTAAATTAATTTCTCAAAAATAAAACCAATATGAACCAATGTATGGTTTTATATCCTGTAGAAGAGGGTGGTGGAAATGGCTGTGAAGAAAAAGAAGGTACCAGCCTGAGGCAAGATGTTGTTGTTTATCTATAATTCACATCCCATTTCTTTGAACTCTTTTAAAATATTCTTACAGAATCGTATCCTTCTTGATGAGTTTTCTGTTTTCAAATGTTTATTCATATAAAGTAGATGATTTGTTAAATTACAGTCCTCTGGACAGATACAAATCAGTGTTTTGCCATTAGTAGTTCCTAGGGTGAAGTAGATTTCACCTGACATGATTATGATGGTTTGCTGTGGTTTAGGTCCAGTGAGACAACCCTTTAGTGGGAATACTCTGCTACTGTCTGCTGCCTCTTTAATAGAGGTCAGTAGAATGGAACTGCAGTGGTTTCCATCCTCCTTACACAAATACATGCTCAAAGAAATGTGGGGGGTTGAATTATTTTTAAGAAAGTAAATACATGCATTTGTTCGCAGTAACTTCTTGATGATGAACCAGTGGTTCTGATAAGCTTTGAATTTCTAGTGTTATTTCAAGCCGAATACAATGTTGTTAAGTTGATAGAATTGATGACAATTTCAGTCATAGATTTTTCCAATGTTTCCTATAAAACAATGTGTTGTAATTTTTCACTAATGAGACTTTGGGGGGAAAAGAGAGACTAAAATTTTTATCTTGTTGCACACCCCCTGACAGTCAGAGTTGTTATTGTATATTGATTGATACCGCTGTATTGTTTCCATCTTCATTTTTATTTCAGAGTTTTAGATGAAAGTAAGTGCACCTTTCTCTCATCATATTGGCTTTCCACCAGGAAGAAATTTATAAGCATTACCTTTATAAGTATTGATTTTTGAGATGCAAAATCTTGTTGTCTTCTAAGTCCATCCAACAAGCTGTTTCCTGGCTCATTTTCTCTGCTCTAGTCCCAGATGTATATTGCTTCTACATCTTTCTTTACGAGACTGGCATACAGCCTGTTCTTACTAGTCTGAGAAAGCCTTTCTGCAACTTCTGTTAGAATAGCATTTAGCTGCCTAGAAGTAGACACAGGATCAGCTCAGACCATTTTCCTAATGTTAAGTCTGTATTTTCATGTTCCTTATTTCCTTTCAGTATTTCACTATTGGCCCTCTCAGTGCCATTTAAATGCATGTTTATTCCTGTCATGGATATATATGTAATGTTTTTCACTTCTTTTCAGACTAGAATCATCAAAGTGACAAATTTTGAAATAACTCAGACCCCCAGTTAGCTTTTGCAATTAAAAGCCTAACCCTGCAGTCTTTGGGAAATGTCAAGCTGTGCACTTTTTGTACCTTCTTTCCTAAGTCAGCCCTTCTACCCCATCGATCACCTCGGCAGTCTTTCCCTCCACTTCCTTTTGTAAACTCAAGCTGGAGGGAGTGCAGAAGGGTTTCTCAATGTTGAGATGGACCGGAACAGCTCGTTTCCCAAATCTGAACAGGAATATCATGTGGACAAAGTTATTATTTTTCCTTTCTTTTCAAGTATGTTGCATAACGCAGAAAGGATTATAGATACCACCAGGGAAATAAGGACCTGTAATGGTACTTCAGGATGGGGTGAAGACTAAAGAATGCATTCCTCTTAATTTTTTTTTTTTCCCCCTGAAATTGATACATACAGCAAGAGTTAGTTTCATGATTTTTGATATAGGAGATCTCATTTCATTATGTCTTTGGTCCTGGCCTTTTTTCTCCTGTTAAATGGAGTAGCAAATAACTTAAAATATGAATTGTGGAGCCATGTGTGACCGAATGAAGGATTTTCATTCTTCTCAGCTCTTTTTTTTTTTCCCTTTTTTTTTTTTTTTTTTTTTTTTTCCTTTCCATATGCGAAGCTTGTCAGAATTACGATTTTCAGGTAGTTTATGTGCTGGTAGCTGAGATGATCTTCTGGAAGACAGTATCTAAGACAAGAAATACCGGAAGGCTTAGAAGTATATACTGTGAAGTGCAATGATATAGCTATGTGAACAAAATCCTTATCAAAGAGCTGTTATGGTTTGTATTAAAATACTTTTTTTAATAGTGTCTCTAAAAATACATGTCCTTAATTGCATACTCTTTGTCTCTCTCTCCTTCCAGATTGATTTTCTTTTAGGAGTGACATTTACTAGCCCTGAAAAAAGTGGATTCTTTCCCTTACACAAGTAACTCTGCTTGAAATTATTTCCTAGCAACACTTAAAAGCATTACACAAAGTTGAGCTTTATTGATTGGACTTGATTTCTGAGTTTCTGTCGCATTTGCATCTTTACACTGATTTGAGGCAATTCGGGGACATAAAGCCCTGTTGGACGGCAGTCATACATGCAGCAGTACATGGCGCTACTTCAATAATACGCCTTTGCTGCACATATTTTTAATGGTATAATGAGTGTATTAATCACCAGGAAGGCCAGGCGTTCGAAATAACTTTCTTAGCGTGTCTTCCATTTCTATGTTATTTGTTACTAATTTTAGCCAGCTTTTGATACTTATATTTAGCTCTTACTGACAGCGTCTGCTTATGCAGATCAAAGGGCAAGAATTGGCTTATTCTCTTTTTAAGAAAAAAAAAATTAATTCACAGCATTTGCTTATTAATTAAAACAGTTTTAAAAGGGAATCTTTCTGAAATGGTGAA
This sequence comes from Egretta garzetta, assembly GCF_000687185.1. Classification (NCBI taxonomy): domain Eukaryota; kingdom Metazoa; phylum Chordata; class Aves; order Pelecaniformes; family Ardeidae; genus Egretta; species Egretta garzetta. The sequence goes on along the minus strand of NW_009260399.1, from coordinate 3,780,865 downwards.
AGAGATGCTTTTTTAATGAGAACAGCTCTTATAGGAAAACAGCAGGCTTGTATCCACATGGTTTTTGAGACATTCTTGTTATGGATTATTGGTAGGCAGGACCGTGCAGAAGTGTACATCCCAAACACACAAGTAACATGCACAGAGGCAGTTTGCAAAGGATAAAACTAGTCTAAAGGAGAACATTTTAATACACCACTTACGTGTCCCAGATTCACAGAAGGGCATTTAAATGGTTAAGATTACAGAATATCAGCACAAAGGTAGGAAGATGCCCCATTCACTGGCTCCATTTGCTTGCAAATACACTCCTCTCTTTGGGGTTAATCTTTCCAGATGCTGGACTCTTCAGAGAAGTGACCTGCATTGTTTAATGCTTCCAACTTTTTCCTAAGTAATTGGTGACACTTTATAGAAAAAATGGTCTGAATTTCCATCCTCTTCTGTTTCTCCTAGTTTCTTCCCCCCCTCCTTTTTTTGTCCTTTTGTTCCTTTTCATTATTGCTGCCGTTAGTGTCTCTGCCTTGCCTGCTGCCGCCTCCTCATGACAGTTCTCCACAGTCCACTTTTTTCTTCCTTGCATTTTGTTTTGCTTTGTTCTGTTTCTATCTGTGTTTTATAGGGATATGCACCCTACTGTGTCCTGAGTCACGGTCTCTTCCCCATCCCCGTCTCTCCTCTGAGCTCTGCTGCATTGAGGTTCCCCTGTGCTTTGTCTCTCTGCATTCCATCCTTCCTCTTTCTTTCCCACTTGCAGCTTTTTTAGTCCTTTCACTTTTAATTTTGGCTCTCATTTTCCCTAAATATTTCTGGAACTCTTCCTTTCTGCCTTTCCAGGGCATCTCTCACCTGTTTCTCCCAGGGAGCACATACTTCTAGTCTGAAATGTGGATGAGTGTTATACTCCCTGGAAGAACTATACCTATAACTAGTATTTTCCTCTCTCATATGAGTATATATTGACCTTGCTCTGTCTCTGTGGTGGAAAATATATATTTAATTGACAGCCAGCTGTACCCATTATCTCCCAAATGCCTCCTCCTGCCGCATTTTGGGTTATGGGGATGAGACATGGTGTTCGCATGAGTTACCTGGAGCACAGCAAGGGCTGGCTTGCATTGCCAGCCCTTCAGACTGGCAGGTACAGAATTGCAGCAAGGTTGGGCAGAGACACTGTGACAGACCATTGGGCTGCATTTTTATTTCAGCATGGGAAATACTGAGGAGCAAGCTAATATATAGCATTTTAGATGAATTGTTACAACCTGATGCTGAAGAATAGGTGAGATAAAGAGGGTCCATTGTAACAGAGGAGCAGGAGCAGGGATCATTCCTCTCTGGAGCAATTTAACTCGTCAGGTTTGTGGGACAGGTCTGTATGCAACCTTTCCTAGAGGCAGAGGCCAATGGCTTGCTTTCAAGCCCCATGAAATGCAAGTTTAAGCAAAGTCACCAGATAGGTTTGGCAGAATCTTCTTGTTGGAGGAGCTTGGAGAAGTTGATGGGCATAAGATAACTGGAAAGCTTGGTGGTATCTTTGTAGGGCAGGGCCTGTGTTAGAGAGGGAGTGTATGTGAGAGGGATGCAGGAGGCAGGGGAGCACAAGACTAAACAGGACAAGAAAAGCAGGGAGAAAGTCAGTGTTACCAGTGGGTACAATTTTGCCACGAGTTGTTGATTTTGTTTTGCTTAAGCCTTGGAGCTTACATTAATTCATAATGGCAACTATTTTCAGTTTTGTTGCTTGCATACAGAGACTTTAAACCATGAGTCTAAATTGGTGCAGCACCAGCAAAATTATTAGCATTTCTACCTATAATTTAAGAGGGATCTGACGCACAGCATCATCCCACTTGAGGTGCGTGGAAAAGAGATTGCTTCCCAGGAGCCAGGATGCATGTATGTGTGCTCGAGAGGTAGCTCCAATGTTGGTTCACTCCTGAGATGATTGTAGGCCATTTGCTAATGGTTTTCATCCTTAGCACAGCACTGACCTAGGAGGCAAGGGAGAATTATTTTATAGGATCTGTCTCTTGGATTTATACTGCTTAAATGTAATTTGCTAGAATCCCTCTATGAGCTGTAATTTTATAATCTTTTGAGAGGATGAATGGAGTTGGTATTCCTGAGGGTAAACACCAGCCACTGGAGTTAACTGAACATGTGATTAGAAATTTTAATTTTAGGAAGACAGAGTTCCTCCATTTCATATACACACCGGGTATTTGAGTACAGCTCCTTTTTCTATTTGTCACTGACAAGCTATGATTTATTTCCTCATGGGTCTATGTCATGGGCTGGGCTTGCTGCAGTGCAGAAGGCTCTGGAGAGAAAATGTAATCAAATGGAGAAGTATACTTGAGTTCTCCCCTCTTGATCCCAGCCTCTTCTGAGTTGCTTTTCTCTAATTGCAGTTCTGCCAGTAAGCTGGGTTGATGTCAAAAGGGGATTAACTCATTTTTATCCTCTTCTGTGTTGATGTGAAAAAAATAAGAAAAAATTTGCAGAGGAATGGCAGATTGGAAGAGGTGGGGAACTCAATCAGCTTTGGGAAGCTTCCACTTTTGTGCTTTACTTACAACTTATATTTACAAATATGTACAACTACTGTGATTTACTTTTCCATTAACCATAGATATGTTTCTTTGCAAAAGGGGAGGTGGTTCTAAAGAATGTCATACCAGTACATTGCAAGTATGGTTTTGGGAGACATCAACTATCACCCTTCCTCACCTAAATGTATCGTGATATCATTGTATCATTGCTCTGTATGAAGCTGCACTAGGAATGGAATATCAGTTCACCCAGGATTAAGTATTGGAGGAAGATCTGGAGGGATAATGAGAGTTGGAATGGGAGAATTTTCCATTTTAGGAGTAGAATACTGGCATATTTACAGTGCATCTGTGGCTTTTTCAGCACAGGTGGGTCCAAAATCTCTCATTCCAGACTCGGACAGATAAATCACGTAGACTTTGCTGGCATTACCCATGTGAACCAAATGAGAAGAAATTGGCCATTAACCAAGCCCAAATGATATTTTTTGGCTAATTAGAGCTATAGCTCTTGATAAGGATATGAAAGCCAATAAAATAAAAACTAGCCTTGATACACATGTGAAGATTCACAAAGCATTTCTCGCTACCCTGCTGTTCATGTGGAGCGTTACTTATTTGGCATTGCAGGGCCAAATCCAACCCTAATTTATGACTACACAGTTCCATGGACTTTGTCAGTTCAGCTTTGCGTTACAGAAAAAAGACGCTCGCGCACGGTGAATTTGAAATGTAGCTGCAGGCTAAAATCAGCCGTCCTCTCACTGTGTCTGTACTCATGCAGGTGACAGGCTGATTTTCACCTGTAATCCTTATTCCTGGGGTTAGCAAGAGAGTACTTTGGATAGATGTCAGCTAATTACAGCCAAGGTAGAACTTAGTTTTTGAACTACTTCCAACTGCTTTTCCAAAATATGACCAGCAAATGCTTGACACTGTGGTTCTAACCAGATTTTTGACAAAGGGGACATTTCAATCCGTGTAAAGGCTCCTAGTGGTCATCAGTATGTTACAGTCCATACCTTTAACGTACACGACTACGCAGTCCTCTCCTTTTGCCTTTGCACATTCTAGTATTTGTAAAAAAACAGTACATGCCTTTTCCTAACGTTGTTTCAGGAGACCTTGACTTTGAGCAGGTTTCTTTGTATACAGTATCAGGGCTCAAGGGAAGAATGAAATTAATCCATAACTGGTGCATTGTCATAAATGGGGAAAAGTGTTATTTGTATATTTTTGTAAATATGTAACATTTAATGGCAGTTTTGTAGTGACGTGCTGTTTTTGAGGAAGAAAAAACAAATATATGTTTGAATATGCTTAATGTAACACTTAACTGTGATTCAATTGCACAATTAATAGCTTAATCAAAAGTCTTGTGCAATATGTAGTGCACACACATAACCAAGTATCTGTTAGTGATCCACAAGCAAGTTTTTGGCAACTTTTAACGATGGTGATGAACTGTGCAGTACAGTTTATCATGGTATCTTTTAGCTTCCAAACATGTAGCAGGCAAACTACTGTATACGTACCTGTGTACTCCACTGCATCCAAAGGTATGCATTTGTCCTGAGAACCTGCACTACAGGTTTTTCTTTAATAAAATTTGGTTCTAAACTATTGGTTGCTTTGTTTTTCTTGTGAGGCATTTCATGGGGTTTGTGGAGGGGCAATGGTTTAACCAGTCCCCAGAGTTTGTTTTGGTTTGTCAGTAGTGAGCAGCGAACTCCTCAACTTCGGCTGCACTGAACTCAAAGGCTGCAGCAGAGCTGCATCCTCCTCCACTTTAGCTTCTCCACTTCATCCTCCTCCACTTTAGCTTCTCCACTTCATCCTACACTGCTGCGCAACTCCGTGCCTAGGGAAAGCGGGAAAAGCCCTTTTTCCCTAGGAGCGGGGTTGCTGCGGTATAATTGGTGGAGGGTGACGCTCTGTGGTGAGACTGAAGCCATGCAACTGCACAAGCAGCGAAATAAATGTTCTCCTAGGACTCCGCTGAATCAAAGGCTGAATATTTCTGTCTAGCTAAAGTAGTGAAGAATCCAGCAGGTTTTAACTTTGATCTCCCTGTAAGAAAGAGCCATAAACAGAACAAAGCTATGTGCGTTCTTCTGCCCTTCCTGCCTCTGTATTCCAATCTCTTCCATTTTCACTGGCTTCTTCACACACCACTTGCTCCTTTTATATTCTTTTTTTCTTTATTAACTGTCTTGTCTTTCCTTTATCCCACGCTTCTCCTGAAAGTTGCCTGTGCTGTATAGAAGCTGCATCCTCCTTGCAAAACAGAGGGTCATGTACGTGCAATGTGAAGTCTTACTAAACCTCATATTGGAACAAAGCACAACATCAAATATTATCTACCAATTTTTTAATTAGCCATAAAAATCTTATAGCCTACAATGAATTTTTCATGGGACAACGGATGGATTTATTTATTCGTGGTGTGAGTATATTCTGAGGATCAGAAGGTGGGCAGCTAGAAGGAAAAAATTCCAAAATACAAGCTTAAACTTCATTTTTTGAGTCTGCCCTAGTTCAGCGCTTTCTGGTAGTCACTGCTGAAAGACTTAGCAGCCAGAGGAGCCCTGCAGTGTGGGCTGTATGATCCTACCCTGTGGCACGTCATGCGAAATGCGAGGCTGGGTTCAGAAATGAAGCTTGAGGCTTTCCCTATGTGTGTAACTCAGCTAGAAAACATTTTGATGGTTGTCGTTTTCGGTTCTCTAATCCTGAGACTCTAAACTGCAATTTACCACTAAAAAAGCCGCCTGTTGAATCTCAAGTGACTCCATTTTATTTTCCAAATTTAGTGCTCTGATATATATAAAAGCAAACTGAAAAGCAACCCTGAAGTCTCTTAGTTTTAATGATGTTCCAATAGCTCCTTCAGAGGAAAGCTCCCGAGTTGGAAGGGCAGGAGTGAGAACAGACACGGACAAGCTGTTCCCGTAAATGAGAGACCAAATCAAACTTGTTAATATTTAACCTGAAGGGCTACTTTACTTCAGAAACTAATTTCCATGGGAAAAAAAAAGAGTAAGATAATCACTTCACTTCTGTTTCCTTTGCTGTCCTCATCAAAGCTGTATTAATTGCTATGTTATTTTGAAGCCTAACTGGTTTCAACATCATCATAAATTATGTCTCTATAATAAAACTTCTGAGTCATAAACACCAGCCAATATTTTTTCCTGTTTTCTATTAAGACACTGATTTCTTTTCCATTTTTTTTCCTTTTGTGATTTATGCCTTGGAAGATGATTTGCTTTCATACAAATCCAGCTGCCGTGGTGAAAATGTTAACTGTACTCTGACCCTCATGCTTTCAAAAGCTGAAGTAAAATGCTACAAATGCTGCTCAATGTGTTTTTAACGTGATAAAAGGATCTGTTCTCAGCATTACAGCATCACACCACAAGGTGACCTCCAAAAAAAATCATCAGCAGCAGTACATGCTAAAAAAAACAGGTTAAAAAGGTAATAATTCCAAGAAATAATTCAGTGACAGCAATTATCAGTCTATTTAAAAATTAATAATGAAACCAGGAATGAAGCTTTTCAGTTAAGTTCAACTCAGGTCCGTGTCGCTATAATTCTACAGTTATAATTGTACAGAATCTAATAGGAAAATTATTTTCTTGTATTCAGGAGAGATTATTGAAGAGGAATAGCCTTGGTGTAGTTTAATTATTTCAATTATCTAATATATTGTGAAGTAGCAACATTGCATTGTCTTGATCTTAAGACAGATGCTTGCTTTAAAAATCAATTGAAAATAAGACGATATGCTATTTTATAGGAGAGAATGCTTTTGTAATTGCTCATGGGAAAAATTAAATAGTCTTTTACGAAAGGAACCAGCTTCCTTTATCAATAGGAATGTGGCAGGGGAATGGGAGGGGACAGCACATGAGGACACTTACCCAGTATGCGCTTCCAGCCTCCATCCACTGTGGAGCTGGACCTTTCTGCTTTGGAGCTGGTAGCTCTGTGCTTAATAGCCTGAAGTCATTCTTTCCTGCCATGAATTTTCTGTATTGTTTATGGACCTGTATAAGCTTTTAGCATCCATAAAATTCTGTGGCAACAAGTTCCATAGCCGAATTAGGCAGTGAGTGACAGTACCTCTGTGTTGTCATTTTGAACCTGCCCCATTAATTTTATACCCTCGGAGCCTGTGCCATTAGTGACAAGGACTATTTCATTCCCATGTCACATCCTGCTGCTGATTTTTATAACCTTTTAAGATATTCTTTCCCTTCCTTGAGATTTTTTTTCACACTGAAAAGCCCTTATCTCTGTCTTCCCTTTGAATTTAATTGTAAAATCACTATTATTTTTCCTTGTATGGGGAGGATTCTGTATTTTGGATCTGTTTCTTGCTCTTGCACCATCATCCATACAAATTTAATTTATTCATGATGTTCAGTGCCCAGATTTTGGATAATGTTCTGTAGGTCCTAAAGTAGACGATGGAGGTATCGGAAATGGTAGGTGGGTGTTTTTCTTTTTTTACCACTTTTCTGTGAAAGTTCTTGTGCATAGTAGCTGTTTTAGTGCCACCTTTATCAATGGGGGCATTTGGTGCCCTGGACGACAGGGATTATTGCAGCCCAGGACACTTTGTTGCTGAGAGTGTGCGCTGTGATGCTATGTGTGTCTTGGTCAGGCAGGGCTAGAGCTATTTACTACATTTTAGGCCACAGGGTATTCCCTATGGGATGTTGTTTTGCTTTTGGTTTTTGGGTTTGGTTTGGTTTTTTTTTTTAAATTGTTGTTACTATGCAGTACATATATATTTTCCCAGACCTAACTGTTTAAACTCCATGATCAGGGCTCAGTTCTAGGGCCAGTCTTGTTTAATATCTTTATCAATGACCTGGATGAGGGGATTGATTGGCCCCTCAGTAAATTTGCAGACGACACCAAACTGGGTGGTAGTGTTGATCTGCTTGAGGGGAGGAGGGCTCTGCAGAGAGACCTGGACAGGCTGGATCGATGGGCTGAGGCCAACTGTATGAGGTTCAACAAGGCCAAGTGCCAGGTCCTGCACTTGGGTCACAACAACCCCATGCAACGCTACAGGCTTGGGGAAGAGTGGCTGGAAAGCTGCCTGGTGGAGAAGGACCTGGGGGTACTGGTTGACAGGCGGCTGAATATGAGCCAGCAGTGTGCCCAGGTGGCCAAGAAGGCTAATGGCATTGTGTCAGAAATAAGTGTGACCAGCAGGAGCAGGGAAGTGATCGTGCCCCTGTACTCGGTGCTGGTGAGGCCACACCTCGAATACTGTGTTCAGTTTTGGGGCCCTCACTACAAGAAAGATGTTGCATTGCTGGAACATGTCCAGAGGAGAGCAACCAAGCTGGTGAGGGGTCTGGAGCACAAGTCATACGAGGAGCGGCTGAGGGAACTGGGGTTATTTAGTCTGGAGAAGAGGAGGCTGAGGGGAGACCTGATCGCCCTCTACAACTGCCTGACAGGAGGCTGTAGTGAGGTGGGGGTCGGCCTCTTCTCCCGCGTAACATTTGATAGGATGAGGGGGAATGGTTTGAAGCTGCACCAGGGCAGGTTTAGGCTAGACATTAGGAAAAACTTCTTCACCGAAAGGGTCGTCAGGCTCTGGAATGGGCTGCCCAGGGAGGTTGTAGAGTCCTCATCCCTGGAGGTATTTAAAAGAAGGATAGATGAGGTGCTTAGGGACATGGTTTAGTGGTGGGATGGCAGGGTTAGGTTAAAGGTTGGACTCGATGATCTTAAAGGTCTTTTCCAACCAAAGTGATTCTATGATCATCTTTGGGTGTAGTAGGAGCTATTTTGGTGCTCATAATTCTCTAGATCGGTTTTTTTGAACTTTTTTTTTTTCTTTTCTTACCACAGAGAGTTCTTTCTCTATTTAGCAACACTGAATGTCTTCTGACATTTTTAATCACCAGTGAAGTTGTAAAATGTACCTCTGGAAATCTTTGTAGTTGGCTTACTGTCCTGAATAAATTAGTAACAGCAAAATTTTAATCTTTTTTTTTTTTTTCCAAATTATTTAAATTATTCTGATATGTGGAAGGCTCAGACCCCAGCCCTGTGGCATCCAAGGCCAAGGCCACTGGAAATAGAGAATTTATGCCCTATTTTTTGTTTGCTTACCAACCAGTTGTTTATTCTATTGTGTCTTTTCCTTTTCTCCAGTAGCTACTTAAACCTCTTTAGTGACAGACCTGGTCAGAAGTCTGTTGAAGAAATCCAAGCAGAATACATTCTTTTCCTGGATGATCACTAAGAGACCTCTTAACTCTTCATGAGCAGCGACTCCTCAGTATAAAACCTGCATTAACTTTACCCCAGTACATTGATTTCTCAGGCTGTTTGCTAATTCTTCACTTTATTGTATGATCTGCCAGTTTGCCCACTACAACTGTAAAAGTCAGCGTTCTCTGATTTTTTCCCTTTGCATTTGAAAAATGGTGTCACATTTGGCATCGTGCAGTCTCTAGCAAGGAGCCCTTCTTTATAAAGCTCTGTGCTTAAGCACTGTACCGAGGGGAAAAAGAACTTAACTTAACATTAAAGCACTGCAATGCTTACAATGTGGGTGCTCACCTGCAAGAATAAACTGCAATGGAGTAACTGAGGTGTTCACAGAATCACAGAATCGCAAGGGTTGGAAGGGACCTCGGGAGATCATCTAGTCCAACCCCCCTGCTAAAGCAGGCTCTCCTAGAGCATTCTACACAGGACTTCGTCCAGGCGGGCTTTGAATATCTCCAGAGAAGGAGACTCCACAACCCCCCTGGGCAGCCTGTTCCAGTGCTCTGACACCCTTAGAGTAAAGAAGTTTTTCCTCATATTCAACTGAAACCTCTTATGTTTCAGTTTGCATCCATTGCCCCTAGTCCTGTCGCTGGACACCACTGTAAACAGACTGCTTCCATCCTCGTGACTTCCGCCCTTAAGATATTTGTATGTGTTGATAACGTCTCGGTCTTCTCTTCTTCAGGCTGAACAAGCCCAACTCTCTCAGCCTTTCCTCGTAGGGGAGGTGCTCCAGTCCCTTAATCATCCTAGTTGCCCTCCTCTGGACTCTTTCTAGGAGTTCCTCATCTTTCTTGAACTGGGGAGCCCAGAACTGGACACAGTACTCCAGGTGGGGTCTCACCAGGGCAGAGTAGAGGGGGAGGATAACCTCCCTCGACCTGCTGGCCACACTCCTCTTAATGCACCCCAGGATACCATTGGCCTTCTTGGCAACAAGGGCACATTGCTGGCTCATGGTGGGGTCTTTCATATTGAATGCCTTTGGGATGCGACTGGGTAGACCAAATATTACACACAGCTTATAGAGAAACACTAAGACCCTCCTGAAGGCTTTTTTAGGCCATGAGCCTGAGTAACGCAAGGTATTAATTTTCTAATTTTTTTCATATATGCTATTATACTAAAATAATAGTGTACATTCTATTACATAGTGCAGCTATTCCAAATATATATTTTTATATATTATATATCTATATTTATACAACTTGTCCTATATATATTTTTTTTTCTACAGACATTCTTTCTTTCTCTAGAGAAATACTAATAATTTGCTTTGCTTTTGAAGGCATTTTAATTGACAAAAGGCAGTGAAGGGTTATAAGCGTTGATTAAGCAGACATGCTGTGTCTACTTGAGAGACTATTCTTACTAGGCACACCACCATGAGATGTTTTACGTATGCTGACCACCTTTTTTTCCTGAGGTCAAGGAGACTGTGAGTACAGAAAGGAAACCAATTAGGCTACTTTATAATACTGCTTCCCCGCGTTTGGTAAAATGAAATGTATTTTCTATTTAAGTATGACATTTGGTAATAATTTTAGTGTAATGGGAGCAAGAGCTCAATCTAGGAAAAGCAACAAGGAGTAATTATGGCTTATCAGTTCTCAATCTAATCTGTCAGTCATGTATAAGGAATTGGTATATTCCTAGCTAAGTAGCCTGATAATTAGCTCAGTTTGATTTTGATCCACTTTAATTTCTTAGGGGTAATTTTTAATGTTTTACAGTTTTACATTAGTTGTTAACGGGGTTGACATCTAAGCAAACTGGCGCAGTAACACCCAATAAGCCATAACTTCTGCTACGAGCTCTGAATGCCATGAACTTCCATTTTCCATTGCTGGGCTCTCCCTTAGATGGACTCGATTCACGTTACTGCAAGTCATCACACAGTTAAATGGGGACAGAACTGACACCAAAAAAATACTAATTCTAACCTGTCCAAGCATTTTTCAACCAACTGGCATGGGAGAATGGTACTTGGTTGAGGAGGACTATTGCAGGTGTCCGGCTAAGGTGCCACCTACTCATTATAGTGACAAATACCAAGAAACAACAATGCAAATACTTCTTTTTTGACAGGTAACTTTATTAATAATGATCTTGGATCTGTCGCACCTGCCAGGTGCCAGTCTTTTTTCACACTCTGCAAGACTTTCTGAAGAATAAACTAGAAAGGCATAAAGTTAGTTGAAGCTACTAAGACACACATTTGTAGGTGGGTCTATTTTGGACCTTTTTTTTTTTTTTAAAAACAGAAGTTTCCATGAATGTGTGTCAAAAAACTTAAATACATTGAGAAAAACAGTAGAAAGACTATATTTACAGTCAATTATAATGGGCACTGCCAACATATCCAATAACAAAAATAAAACAAAAACTTTTTTCATGTTTCTTTCATGCTTTTTTTTCACAGAGATTTTTAAATATGATTTTGTTTTTTTAAAAAATACAATAAGGAAATAATTACACTCTTAATATGAGAACATTATCTTACAACATACAGCCTGGGCCAATTAATTTGAAAGTGTCTTTAACAAAAATTGATACTAAATTAAGTATTCTCTGATTGAAAAATCAAATTGCCACAATCATATCATTAAAAAAACCAACAACACCTTTGATCCCCCAAAGTTATGATCTGTTTTCTTTTAAAAAAGCATCACCCATAAAAAAAAAACAATAAAAAAAGCACCTGGTACAGTAACAGGAGTTTGTTGAGGAAGCACAAGTGTAACATTTTCTTAAAAGACATAGAAATGCAATGGTTTAAAATACAAGAGTTTTCCTTTAAAACAAAAGTCATGCCGCTCTATTGCTGACTTTGCCTGGTGATCCTGAAATCTAAAAAATGGTGAAAATACCAGCTTTTTATAAAAAATTGTACAGCAATAGCACTGTTCAACAAAACAGAGTATATTCACAGCACCGAATGTGGTCGATAGAGAGGTTATTACTTCCCAAGGCTTTTTCGTTTTCCTCCTTTCAAAACCTTGGCCATCATATAGAACAGACATGTCACTAACGCAAAGTGAGATGGTACCAATGTCCTTGCACATTAGAGACATACAATTACAGTACGTGCCGGCTTGGGGGCGAGGGTGGCTTTAGGGAGCCTTTGCTGGAGGAAGGGTGGAAGATGCTTGATTCTGCCGGCAGCCCCTGCTGCAGTGGGCGCTACAGGGGCCGAGGGCGACCGGCGCCTACAGCAGAGCAGAAGGCTGCGGCACTGGGGCTGGAGTTGTGTGCATGGCCCCAGCACCACGCGATTTCTGTTTGCTTGGACAGAAATTGGCAGACTTCTATCTATCTCAGGCATGGATTAAAACCTGTCCTTGCCAAGGATTTTTTTTTTTTTTTTTCATGGGATATAGGGGGGTGAAAGATACAATGCCAATATTGGGTAAACAAGACAACTGATTTGGCTTTCGACTACTCTGCATTACTTGATGCAGGACCACTTCTTAATGGCAACTGATATATCATTGCAAATGTTGACTAGAAGCCTAATTTGCATCATAAATATGTACAGATATAAATTAAATATTTATTGAAATATACAAATAAATAACTTAATTTGAACTAAAAAGCCTAAATGAACTTACTTTTGCTTCAAATTTGTTTCTGCTCATATTTATGGGAACTTGATACTGTTTAGTCCATAGTCATACAGCATAAAATGTGCCCTCCACTTATAGAGTTAGTAAGTAAGCAGATGACCTAAAATAATATAAAAAAAAGAATCCTGGTTTCAGTGAAAACCACACTGACACTTGCTTCCCTACTGTATCTGCATTTTTTTTTTGTACAAAGCATAGTCCCAAGAAGCAAAGAGCCTTTTCTCATTTTGGGCCCCATTTCTACTCCGCTGAGGTCAATGGGATCTCTGGCACTAAGTGCCTTTGGGAAAAGGACCTATGTCTTATTATCTGTCAGGTCTTCCTGATAGCTCTGTGCCTTCAAATCCCACCAGCTCCTGCAGGAAGTCCTCTGGCATCCGGCTCAGCTGGGAATCCCAGTGTGCCCTTCTTCAAGAGTTACACACACCTCTTCCCAAAGTTGAGAGACAAACTATAGGCTGAGCCATAAAGGGATGTGATCCTTGACATCTGCTGCAGTGCCAACTTCCATGGGTTTAATTGCAAATCTTAACTAATTATCAAGACTCCAGCCCTAACATCCATGATTACCTCAAAGTATGAGTAGTATTTTAATTTTTTTTAATTAAAGTGATTTTCTAGTCCTCACAGTTGAGGAGAAAAAAAAAAACAAAACAACTTGAGAATGTGATTGAAGGCTCTCCAAAGGCTTAAAAAAAAATAGGAAAAAATTAAAAGAACCCAACTCACTACATGTTTTTTTCCCTCTCTCTCTCTCTCCTGATTTTTTAAAGCCAATCTTGAGATTTTGAAGAACTTTAGTTGGCAATTTACTGCATGTAAGTTCTCAGGAGTGACATGGATGAAGACAAAGAAGAACAGATTTCTATAATCTTACAAACTAAAATGCAAGACGTTTTTCCTAGTAAACAGAAAAGGACTCCGTCTGAAAAAATCCCCAATTCTTGTACAGTTGTATAAAAGTCTGGAAACTATCATCTTTTCAATCCATCTTCCTCAAAAATAATAGCTGAGGTCTGAAAAGACGAAGGAAACTAAGTACAGCAGTGTTCTATAACTCAAGTTTAACAATACTATATTATAAAAAAACAAACCAAGACTGCATAAGCTATTCTGAGTTGCCATTACCTGTTGAGGATTAATTTCAATTAAGTTTTCTTTTTCTAAAAGGATAGAAAAGAAGTAGTATCTAAAAATACCTTTTGCCTTTTAAAAAAATCAGGAACAAATCATAGTTCAACAACATGACCTTTGAAAACAAGTGGTGCTTTGGAATACTAATAAAGAGAACATGCTAAAATGCTTCCTTTTTTTTTTTTTTTTCAAAGTATGGCAGCTTTTTATCTCCCAATGACAAAAGCATCTGCCTAAATAGTATCCAAAAAATGCTTCACAGCTGCGTCGTGCCATCCCACGGTCTCGCACCAGCGTAGAGGACAGCGGCACTGAAGAGCTCCTGCCTTCTCAGCCAAGCAAGCCGTGCCATTTCTGTGAATACCTTTCTTCGGTTTTCTTTTGCCATGTGAACCGCTTACAGCAAGGTGACTGCTAATGAGCGAGGCTTCACTCAGCCAGCGCTGTGGCAGACCTCGCCAAGTCAGTGTTAACCTGTAAGAGCACCTCTTAGCCACATTGGTCTTACCGCACCAGTCTTTGGTGGTGTTCAGGCCATCTGACACGATATAATTAACGTTGCTGGTCTATGCCGTTTCAGCAAAGTAAACTTTCAACTGTGACTTTATGCTCCTTTTTACTTACTGTGGTTGGTTTGGGTTTTTTTTTTGGTTTTCATTTTCTTTACCAGTTAAGTTGGAAATAAAAGAGTTACAGCTAATAAAAAGGGGCACACATAGTTACACAGCAATACAGTAGAGGGAATACAGGCAAATTAGCGCCAAGCTACCATTAACTTAACAGAATTATAAGACCTCTTATGTTGTAGCGCTTGATACCACCTTTCAGATAAGTCTTTTGCAGCCTATGTCTTGGTCTATAACAGGTAAGGCCTTTATGGAAAGTGAGTGGTGTTGCTATATTTATGTTCCATTCTTCATCTCCCATTCCTGGAAGGGGGGAAAAAAAAGATATGGAAAATGTTAGAGAAATCAGGATATTTCACTGATGTCATCAGATCTGCTAAGCCAAAGCCAGCTGAGGTCAGCAACCATTTTTCCATTAACTTTGCTGGATCCAGCCTTCTGCCCACAAATTAGGGAATGCTAACAAGTATGTCCTGATAGTGTCTGTGCGCAGCTTCCACCCCTCCGTGACTATATACGGCAACTTCTTCTCTAGCGCAGTGCAAAGGAGCCACGTTTGTTTTCTGCAAAGGGTACTCATGGAGCAAATTCACACACAACAGTTGGTCTAAAGTGCTCAGTGGGAGCTGAATAAGAGAGAGGCTGATTTAGCATATAGGGCTTTTTAACTTACTTGCATGAGACAGCAGGAAGCGCTCAGTATCTCTCATAGCTGACACCAAGTGATTGCTTTACTACTCTTCAATTTTTTACTTATAAAATTCATGGCAGACACATTTCTATGGCTAAAAATGGCAACTTACTGAGGTAGAGAGACTTACAGGCAGGGTAAAGAAAAACAAGTTAGCTTATATTGCATTTGCTTCCCGTATACATAATGCAAGTTGAACTAATGCTTGGCAAGTTAAAGAAAACACTTTGCCTTTACGTGTCTCAGTTCCCCACTACCATCCACAGCAAAGCATGTAATCTATAATGCTTTCACCCATATGTTGCAGAGCAAGGTATTGCCATTTCTTCTGCCACATAAGTGAAAAATGGTGAGATTGCTATAGCTAAATACCCAGTTAAATCAAACTTGTGGCTGTTGAGTGATGCCTACAGTATTTCCTAACAGTACCTAGGAGCAGGAGAGCTGAAGAGGGATGGGCTCAGCCTAGGACATGCATACCGCACCTACTCCCTGACACCCTTACAGCAAATAACGCAGATACGATGGAAAATTGGCCTCTCGCTGAAGTAAAATCCCCGTGGAGCAACCGCCCAGCTCTCCTCGCCAGGCACCGGTCTCTACAGCTTCCTCTCCCACCCATCCACTCTGCAGCGATACTCTGCAGGCAGCTGGCTGACTTGGCTCTCAACCTGAATTCCTGAATTTAACACTCATTCCACAATATTTAAGAGCTCTGACTGAAACCTGTTACTTATCCATGTAAATATCTGGTTCTGCTGCAGAAACCAGTAATAGCATTAGTTTGGCTAAAGAGCTGCATGACCATGACACCTCGTCAACCACTGTAAAGCAACAGTAACGGTCACACTTGGTGGCTGCTTTAGCAATATAAGAGAAGAAATCTTGGGTTTGAAGCAGGTAGACAATAGTTGGGGTTTTTCTTCTTTTAATCTTGCCAGGGGTTGTTTTCTTCATTGAAATGGTACTTCTATTACAATATATTTTAAATATTTAGTTTTACACTTCAAATTATGGCAAACCTAAACTTAAAACACAGTCCTGGTAAAAACTAAATTACTTTAAAATGGATATATAATGTAAATTCTCTATGTATATGCTGCCAAAGCTCTAAAGGAAGTCGTTGGCTAAGCAACTGGGAGGAGAATTTTTCTAAGTGTTAAATAAGCCTTGAAAGCAGTAGCTTCTTTTTGCAGGTGCAGAAGGACTTTTTCTTTGTTTCCATTTCTCCAGCAGGTTCACGCCAATGAAAGAATGTTTAAGTCAACACTGACAGCCTGATGGGGAGCTGGGAAACGGGGAGAGCTCCTTTTCTTCTCCAGCCCCTGAACACGAGCAAAATGTAAGCTGCTGACATTCACCAGTCCACCAACTTTGAAAACAGATCAGAAATACTCATTGCATTTTCTGTGCTACACATAACAATTTGGTTTTAGAAATTAATTGGAAATGTGAAATATTTAAGTAATTGTTTTGCTTGTACAGCAAGGATATTTGGAGTATTTCACATCTCTAGCAATGCTAATGCAGAATATTGTTTTCCACTTTTTAATAGTCTCCAGTTTCAGCCAAGTAGAGATTAATAGCGTTGCAATTAAAATGCCTTCTGACTTCCTAAAACCATGCATGATTAGTTTCTAAAAAAATTTAAAAGCACATTACAAGCAGAAAAGTTAAAAAATCCAAATATATGCATTTATGTATATAGGTACAGTGTACATCCTAAACAGTCACTCCCCAAATTGCTGCTAGTTCTTAGATTTAATACTAGCTCTGTCCTTTTGCTTCTCTCTCTACTTCCCTCCCATGTCAGTGCACCTGGCAGGAGAGAGGGTGGCTGCAAACACGAGGCTGGCTGGTGACAGACCTGGCATCCTTTGTGCCAGGGAAGAGCAAGAAGGGAGGCATTCAGCATATTCAAATACATACTGGTGGTGGTGGTGGGGAAATCTGACATTGTGAACACTTAACACAACACCCTCATAATGCCGGGAGATTTGCCAGCTGCTGAAGATTGCAAGCGTTAGCAGGGACTTGAAACCTGTTTCACGCCCACATATTACGCTGACATCCATGCGTGGAGAGCCAAATAAGTTCTGCTCTGGGATACTCACGTGCGACGCCCTTTCTTTAGCCACAGCTATATGGCCTGGGCTCACACATTACTGCAAAAGGCCAGAAGAACTGAGCGCCAGATTCCACCCTCGCACATGTGCCGCTAACTCCCCTGGAAAGCGGGGGGTGCTGCAGATGCATACCTGATGGCAGGCTTTGGCTGCGGCTCCTTACGAACAGGCTGAGCACAGCTTGGCTTGCACTATCTAATTCAGCAAAATTTCACAACATCTAGTGTATGGGGTTTTAGGAAAAAGCTGTTAAAGCTGAATTGGATACTTCAAGTTGTTTTTCCCAGGATGGGAAATGTGCTTAGTAGCTCCGTATCCTTTCTGATTAGCCTAATCTTATATCCAAGATTCCTCTACAAAAGAGCTTGACCAACCTCTCGTGCCACCCAAAGCGAAGCGATATCAGACAACACAGCGGGGTTCTTCCTGTATGGTATATGCTGAGCATAAAGAATGTACTACAGCTGGAAGGTATTCTTTACACCAAAAATGTTTAGGTTTTTATAGTGCCTTGGTTCCTCCAGCTCTACAGATCAAATGGCTGGCTTCAATGTGCCCGTCCAGCATGTAGCACAAATCCACGCTCCCTTTCCTAAGGACTGTACTCTAACTGCTAGGCCACATTCCCGAGTAACGCTGTGCTAACATGCAAATCTAAATCGAAGTGCATAGTTAGAGATGGTATCTTTATGAGACAAATTAGGGTATAACTGGAGTACGCAGATAAGCTTTAGAGCACAATAAGCACATAAGCTCTGAAACACAAGCAGCGAACTTCAGTTAAATAGAACTGAAACCTATTGCTCCGAGTTTAATTATTCCTAGCTGAATTTAAATGAAGCAGGCTAACTGGCAGGAAAAGCGGTTGATGTCTGTGGAAAAGATGAAGGAAATGGTGGCAAAAGAAGGGTAAGAAGGCTTTCACATAAGGTACAGTGGGAGAAGAATTCATGGCCTGGGCAATGTGGAGAGGTTAAAGGGAGTAGGGGGAGGAAACGGAGAGATTAGGATGTGCCAGAAAACCAAATCACTTATTGAGATGATGATGTTTCAGTATCTACTTCGTTTAGGTGCCAGGCTCGTGCTCAGTTACTGTAAATGTGTATCATCAATGAAGACGTGTAACAAAAGTTACTTAAAAAAAAAATCTCTGTACAGAATACTTCATTGTTTTGAAAAAACAAATGGACTGCATGACAGCCAAATGTCTATGGTTATTGTTGTTTATAATTACAACTAGCAGTAACTACTAAATCAACAAAAGCTTGGGCCAACACTGTTACTGTCACTCTTGGTTAAGTGCTGCCCACATGCTAGCAAATTTAGCCCAACAGAACGGGCATAAAAATCTCATGTAAACTGAAGCACGAAAATTAGGAAACTCTAACAATAGAAGGGGAACACAACCTTCAGCCTGGTACTTGTGAGACTACCTTAAATTAATTCAATTTCTACCTTAAATGTACATTAAGAGTAGATACTCGTACAACTTATTATTGATTATTATAATGTAGAACTATTCTTGTCTTGTACCAGCTGGCAAAGATCAAACCCAATCTTGTGTTGTTTCAGAACACTTACTATAACGGTGCTCTTCTAACCACTTATCTGCTACGCAGATTAGTGTAACTTTATGAATTTTAGATGGACTGTCTACACCACAGACCACTTACCTGGCAAATTAAATCTATAAAGGAAGAGAGAAAAGCAGGGAATGAGAGAGTAGAGACGAATCTGTCTCACAAACGACTTGCCAATTCTTCTGCAAAAGGTTCCCCCAAATCAGCGGTAGTTATGTAGCAATACAAGTAATTTAGATATGGCACATTCTCTTCCTACAGCTAAATTTCACCCACAGAAGCAACAGGAACCAACTTTTCCCCCTCTCCTCTGTCTCTGTCTCACCACAAGCAAGTATTTACATTTTTAGAAGTAAGAAAAAGGACAAAGAAAACTAGACAGAAGTCTTCTCACCTTTGCTTTTCGAAGGACATGGCCTCGACACGGAGAATTATTTGATGAGGGAGGTCGCTTCAGCGCTGCTGCACTGTTCACAGGTATTGAGCATTCAGTATCACTGGTATCACAACTGGAGATTGGAGAGTTTTCCAAAGTTCGGTGCTTGAAAACTGGGGACTAATAAAGAGTGAAAACCCTACATTGAGTTTCCTCTGAATAGTCACATGAGCAGTATTTTCTATCTGGACTTAGAACTGCAGACTTTTTTTAAAGAAACCATATTCATAATAATGACGGATAAATGAAGAAGAGATTAGAACAAATGAAAACCAAACAAAGTGTGTGTTCTGTCACAAAAATTCAAGTTTGTTTTCTGGGATTAAACAACATTGGGTCATCTGGAGGAACATCCCTCTGCTCCTTCTGATGCAGCTACCCAGTTGCTTCCGACACAGAGCCACAGCATGAGCCAGGGCTGCCACACTCCATCGTGAATGTGTGAGATGCAGCTCTTGCAAAGGGTGACAGTGACTGACAGGACGCAGACACAAGTAGGTCTCCATCACTGTACGATGACTTGGTGCATTTACATGTCACTGGGATGGAGCAATGTCTCAGTTCATGCACTTTTACAGTCACTGAGGGCAAGGAGGTGTTAGCTTTTTACATCATCCTAACACATACTGCCTGTGCTTCCCATGTATACCTGCTCCCTGTTGCTGTAGAAAGTACACCAGAGGTAGGTGATGAATACAAATAATGCAGAAAGACATTCAGGTCTGCTCTTATTTCCTGGCCTTAATAAACCTTTTGAAAACTATCGGTTCCCACTCATTTTACTGGAGCTGAGAAGTTCATGGTGTTCGGGTTTGGGTGTTTAATGGCTTTGCATACCTGTGGGCTTGATGTTCCTGACTTGGGTTCAATAGCCAAGCCCAGTGTGATGCCACCAGCCAAGGCTTTCTTAAGGCTCTCCTTCACCTCGGTCAGTTCTAGCTCCAGGTTTACACGCTCAGCCTCCTTCTGCTTACACTCCTCTTCCAACTTCTTTAACTTGTCTTCAAGAATCACTTGGGTCTTCCTGCCTGTCATCCACAGCAGTGTTATTATTTCAACAAGAAGCTTCAATTGACACTTACAGAAATTATTTTCTTTTAAAAAAAGTGAGGAACAAGGTCTCTAAAAATCAGTGACATCACAAAAAAGTTATGTACTTTGCAAAACCCACTTTTTTTTTATACCTAAAAAGTTTAGCAACAGAAATCAAATGCTTTCTTTCAGGTCCCTTCCTAAGTTTCTGGCTTAGCTTCAAATCAGTATTTGTTTTGTTATTTTTCCATGTCGTGAAAATAAAATTAGCCAGTCACAACAAAATTATTCCCATGTTCTCCTTGTCTGAAGCCTCCATCAGTGTCATTTCATAGGGGTTTATATATATACACACACACACATATCTAAAATATGTATATAAAATAAGTGTATACACCTACACATTCATGTAACATATATTTATACTATATATTTTCTATCCCTATAGAAAGTAAGTATAGACATTACAGAGTATTGTTTAACATCAAACCCAAACCTTATGAAGTGGCACGTCTTCAGCACAGAATACAAACCCATTTGGATATCTAAGCCTACCCAGGGCACAATTCAGCACAAAAAAGGACCTCATACCAGCATTGACTTCAATGGCAGCACGTAGATCTTTTCTTTCTTTTCGGAGCTGGGCCAGCCTATTCCGGAGTGCTTCTTTCCTCTTTAGCAGCTCCTCCTCTTTGCTTTGTAACCTCTTTGCATCTGCCTCCACACGGTTCTTGCCGTATTTGTACTGCTCCGCATCTGTATGTATTGGATTGTGGTCATTTATGGTTAAATTAACAGTAAAGCTCTAAACTATTCCCTGAGACTGAGCATCACATGAAGCATTTCATGGTTGGAGAAACCAGTTTACTATCCCTCTTCCACTGACTTTTTCTCAAGGTCCGTGATTCCCACTGAGTTCTGCAGCACAGCTTTGGAAATGATACGGGATAGACAGTTTGTTCTCTACATTTAGACGGGGAAGATGAGAAATACCAGTCACCTTATAGTACATTTGTTTTGAAAAATGACCTTGCCTTTCTATGTAGTTCAGAAGAAGGAAAGGAGGCTCCTCTTTTATCTCTGACCCCCTGATTTTTAATTGGAAGGGGTCAGAGGAAAAGCTACCTGTTTGCCCTTTTTGCCTGGTTTCCGTTCCTACTTCAAGTACTTAAAGCATACGTCTTTTCTCACCTGACGTAAAAGAATACAAAGATGTTCTCACTTTTTTTGATACTTGAGAACTTTCTTTTTCTTTTTTTTTTAATTTCCCATATAAATGCTTTCATTTCATGGCTCACATGTGTCTGTGGTCCTATTTATATCGCAGCCCCCTCTGCTCCAGTCTCAGACTCAAAGAAAATAGGTCAGCTAACAGATCGCTTTGTCTGCATATCTGAGGGCAAAGTCCACTAAACCATTCCTGATAAACAGTTGTCAAACCAGTTTCAGTTGCTCTTTAGAAACCTAGATGCCTTCACTCCCACAACTATCTAACCCAGTACCAACTGACCTGCATGGTTAGAAAGATACATACTTTCTTCCTGAAGTCTAACCCAAATTTCTCTTGTTGCCGTTAACTCCACAAATTCTTAAGCATTTATCATGAGATTAAAAAAACCCCACATTTTTTCCTTCTTAGCAGAAGCCGCATTTTTGTATCCGTAATTTATTTATTTTTTTTTTTTTAAATCTTTTCTTCTTTAAGCAAAGCAATCCCTGTTAAGGATTTCCTAGAAGCAATTCACCTGCCCAGAAGAACCCTCTTTCTGAATGTGCCACTCATCAACTGAAATCGCCTCTCTCTGAGGAAGCTTTTGAGGTGTGTGGTTTTCTTCATCATTTTGTTATACATTTTCTTTTTCATTAGTGATAAGGGTGCTTCCCCTTTTGACCAATATAGTGTTCTCGTATCTTTCTCAGGACCTCATAAGCCTCTTCCAACAGGAATACTGAATTACTCTCTGCCCCAAATGAAGAGTAATTATTTCCTTTTTTTTCCCCTGCTGCCCTCATGATTTTGCAGTCACGGGTCCACAGCTCATATTTATTGCTCTCCATATGCAACCCTTTATCTTGTGGCATGGCTGAAGTACTAATGAGTCACCAATGCACACAATATCTCCTATTCAAAGTCTTGGTGGGCATCTCCTGCTCAGCCTCTCAGCCACAGAAGAACCACAGTGGTTCTTCATCTTGTTTGTTGAGGTGACAGCTATTTCGGGCATCCTCATGACACCACTCACAAGGAGGCAGCAGAGAGGAGACATACTTACTGGACACAGTGCGCTTCACACATGACACCGAATCAGATTTCTTCGGCTGGCTATTTAAAGTTCTCCCTTTTCCGGTGATCCCATTAGCAGTCGCAGGCGGCTTCTTGCCTTTAAGCTGTGTGAAAACAAAAGCACAAATGGGCTCCAGCTATCCCTGTGCCACTGGCATTACAGTCACCCTTTCATCAAGGGCAAAGCTTGACAAAGAGCCTCCTGCTCAGAGAGCCTTAATCGAGCGCATTGATTGAGCTGGAGATGGCGCTTCCTCCAGAGGTGCCGGCTCTGAGAGCTGCCTGCTCAGCGGGGGCCACGCCGGCCATCACAGGGTAACACCACCGCTGGTGGCTTCACAGTCTCCAAGTTATTTAAAACTGTGTCATTTACTGTATTAAGAAAGCCACCGCGAGGCAGAAAAGTTGCACCTTTGAATAGTTTTATACAGTAAAGAATCTTGAAACATAGGTTTGTCAGAGTTGATTTCATACAGAAAAACCCAACACGGTTTGCCACACAAAAATTCAACGCTGTTTCTTATTTACTATATGACCTTGCCATCCTTGTGGCGCATGGATTTATTTTTTCTTTCAAAACAATGTAATTCTTTCATATTTTTAAATGTTAGGAGTTAAGATACCAATTTCTTCTTACACAACTTCTAGCTACAAATTAATAGTTTTTCTTACTTCTAAAAAGTCAGCCTCTCATAATGGTCAGGCAAGCTCACAACATTAACAGGAACAGCACCTTCCCTGTCCAAGGGGCTTCCATTTAGAGGGCTCTCCTGCAATGAACTCAACCCTGGGAAGAGCAACGCTGTCCCAACTGACCGCAGTGGTTCCGGGGGTGCCTTAGCCGAGCACAGGGTGTATGTGAGCCATGCCCTGGTCACCTGCTTCCAAAAGCTGTTGAGGACTGAACTGGGAGTGCCATGAGAAGCCTGCTGCTGCAGCCAAGGATCAGGGCAATTTATTGCTGGGGTCCACCTCTGCTTCTGCAACTTCACTGAATTCTAATATTCCAATATGACGTTTTTGTAAAGGGTCAAGTGAGTTAACACTTAGATATCTAACTGTTCTGTTTCAGATTAGATTGAAAAACCACCTATCTTCGTGGTACATTTACAGGCTTATGCCAATGGCCAGCTTTCGGAGACTGGCCACGGGCTCTAGAGAAGGTCCCTGGCGTGGCTGTGAGCCAGGCTTGCTCTGCCCCCCTGCTGGGGTCTGCCTGCCTGCTACTGAGGCTGAGCACACAGGGCTTCATCTGCTCTGTCGCCTCGCGTTTCAGCTGAGGTCCAGAAGCCCGAGGCCACCCTCAGAAAGCAGCATAGACATAGGCTGAGGTTTTTTGCAGGGGAAGACAATATCAGGCAGTAATTTAAAAATGGTATATACACACTATATACAATATCATTTAGTATATCTATAATAGATGTTATGATATATATGTGTATTCACAATACATATAACCATAGTACATACAATATACAGATTAGTATAATTCTAGAGAGGCAACTTTGCTGGCACAGCCAGGTCATATTTCACCTTTTTTTTTTTTTTAAGTCACCACTGCCTAAGGGACAGAAGGCAGCTAGATATGCATTCAAGTTAAGTTTGGAAGGTCACATGTATTTTTTTGTTATTATCCACAATCTAAAAATCATCAAGAACTTGTGGGGAAAGCCTTTCCCAGGTGCCAATACTTCCACATCAGAATTTACAGCTTAGCAAACCTGTTTCATCTGCAGTGGACTCATGACTAAACTCTAAGTGCTTCAGCGCTGATGCTAAGGGACTGAAATAGCCCAAGGCCCTTCAGATAACAACCAGATAAACAGAACAGACAAAAAAATAAAAATCTTTGTTAAGTATTAAACAGTACAGTACCTGTGAGCCAGATCCCCTCCCCACAGCAGAGGTATTAGTGACAGACTGAGCAGAAGACAGATTGGATGAGACAGGGTATTTGTAATGGTTAGAGGAGAGTTTGTCAGTAGATAACCTATTGGGTTTTCTGTCAGCTGGCGGATAGCGCGCAAAGATTTTTGGAGACGGCAAGTTATCGTACAGGCCTGCGTTATCATAAAGCATTTCTTCTCCAATGTTCCTGCTACGAGAAGAAGGAAAGCCATCTTCTGGTTCCCACTGCAACACATACACTTTGGCAGTTAGTGAACAATACACCATGCAAAACCTCCTAACTGAAATTAAAACATTAGTAATTCCTTTTGACCATAGCATGCCCTCGGTGTTTAGCAAGCTTATGTTTATTGCTCACACTCAAGTCAAACTATTTAGAAAGAGGGGAGGACACAGTGTGGAAAGGAAGCACCGCATTGCATAGCTCATAGCCTCAGCCATGTGCGTTTTCCATAGCATGAGCAAGCGGGTACTGTCCTATCACCCTTGCTGTTCATAGACTGCACCTTCCGTTGTCAGCTCTAGCACCGGGGGGGCATGAGCAGACTGTGTTACCAGGGGATGCTCACAGGCTACGCAGATGAATCTGTGGGATTACATCTGGTACATGAGTTATTAAAAGTAATATGGCCTAACAGTTAGCAGAAGCCAAGAGGGTTTTTTCTTCTTTTTTTTTCTTTCTTCAGGCTGTATGTCTTTTCAGTGAATACCAGCTGCTGGTATGCTAGTATTACATTTTATTTGATGGAGAATTATTATTCTGAGCTAACCAGCTAAAATAGCTACAGGCCTTTCCTTTTTTTTTTCTTTCCTTTTATTTTTTTTTTTCTCTTTTCAGAAAAATGTAAAGCTCAACAACAATACTCCGGTGATTCATTCACTTAATCTTAAAAGAAACCAACCTGGTTGCCAAATATCCTTCCTTAATCCATCCTGGCTGTGGCAGTACACTACTCATACAAAGGCTTGAGCACATCCAAGAACTACACACACAGCCTACTCACCACACATGTGGCCGTGTGCTGCTCCCAAGAGGGGTTTTCCACCATCGTTCTGACATTACTAAGACATGACGAAGGACTGAACTTGCAGTCCTCTTAACACTTTGAAACTCTGAATTTCTCTTGAGTTCAGCCTTAGTGGGGACCTTTCTGAAGCAGCCCAAATTAAGAGCTGACACAGTCTGTAGCTCCCCTTTAAATCTTCCTGAGGACCACATATTGCTATAGGTTAACGTCAACTATGTGTTAAACCCTATTACACATCTGCCTACCATTAGCTCCTCAAATTATAAAGCTGGAAGCGACCACTGTGGCTCTCCTTCGGGATGAGCAGCACCTACTGTCATGAGGCATGCGGTCCCAGGGAATGAATGTTTGGGTTTTGGGGATTTTTTTCAACAGACACCAAAAAGTGCCTGGTGTAACTGAGTCCTTAATTTTGCCAGATCTGGTGTGATCTAAAAATTACCATCTCCAGTGAGTATTATATTCAAGGGCTTGGCAACAAATCATCAGCAGGCAACTGCTTTCTAAATGCACGTTGGCTCACGTGCAGGTTAATGTAAACAATATGTCCTGTACCCCTCATGCTCTGTAGGTGTGAGAGAAGTCTGCAGCCCCTAATCAAAAATATAGGACTTCATTTGGAAGCTGCCCAGTGGGGCTTTTTAGATAATATAATTTTCAGATGTCCATGCATTCAACACATGCAAACCATTTGTTCTGTGCAAATTCAATTCTTACCGATCCATTTATGCAGGGAACATCGTCGTAATGAAGTGCCATTCCACTCGGACAGGCGTAGCCATTGGCAGTGCTTCCCCGATACGGATTTGTAGATATAACGCGCCTGTTCATAAAACTGAATAAAGCAAAATAAAAATAATAAAAACCAGCACTTGAGCCTAAGTCTAAATGGTGATTTAGTGGTATGTTCCCCATATCTGATTATGTAGCCTGGAAGTACATATCTTCTCATTGTCTAAAGGAAAGCTGAGGACAGTTTTCCTTCTTTTGCTACTCGCATGCTGCTGCTAGCAGCCAATATTACACCATCTGTTCCTGTACTCCATTCCTACAGTGGGGATGAGACTGTGTGAAAGCCAGGAGGGCAACAGCTGTAACTGCTCAGTGGCATGTTTACATGGGAACCTGCTGATCTGTGTTATAAGCCAGCTTGCAACCAGCGTCCTGTAGAAGTTCCCTTGTTGTCTGCATCAGGCAGAAGCAGGTGTTTCTGGGCGCATGCACGTTTTTTTTTTGGGATGGGGGGTGGGGGGTGGGAGGACTTAGGGACTTGGAGAAAGAAGAATCAAATCCAGCAAAAATTTGTAAAAAAAAAAGTGGAACGTTGATGACATCTAAGTTCACATATCTATGAAAATTTGCTGAATATTTTATTCCCCAAAATCTGGGAATTTTTAATTTCCATATCAGAACTTTTGGCTGGGTAGAGTACACACAATGGCACTATGCTTCCCAGCTCTCTGTCTGCGTAACTGTGCATGGAAATACTTTATACACTCATTCTTGCTCTGTTTCACATGGCAGATCTGAGCCCACTGGACACTTCAAAAGGGTTTTTATATATATATGAATATAAATCACGGAATCATAGAATCATTTAGGTTGGAAAACACCTTTAAGATCATCAAGTCCAACTGTTAACCTAATACTGCCAAGACCACCACTAAATCATGTCCCTAAGCACCAAGTCTACGTGTCTTTTAAATACTCCAAGGATGGGGACTCAACCACTTCCCTGGGAAGCCTGTGCCAGTGCTTTGTAATCCTTTCAGTGAAGAAATTTTTCCTGATATCCAATTTAAAGCTCCCCAGCAGAACTTGAAGCCATTTCTTCTTGTTCTATCACTTGTAACTTATATATACTGTTTTTTATATATATATATGTATCTGTATGTTTGTTTATTTATTCCTCCCCTCTCCCCCAAATCAACATTGCAGCTTGTTTTACTGGAATTCTGCAGAACACATGCAAGATATCATGAACTTTGGCCTTGTGTTGGGACCTAACAATGCAGAAAATGGCAGAATCAGGCCCAATAGCAATGACGACCCCAAGGGTGAGTTTTCCTTTGTAGCAACCACTGAAATTGAACGAGATATAGAGTGAGCTCCCAAATAATTTCCATAGCTTTAGGTGTATGTGAATGGGAAAACAAAGCTTTCCATCCCAAACAATGGAACTATTCAGACACTGTGCTGACATTCATAAAATATGATAAAACCCTATTAAATAAGAGAGGGTCTTCTGTAGTGCTGGCCCGAGATCAAGAATGCTGTGGTTTCAACAGTTGCTTTCTTTTGGCTTTGGAATAACATGGAGTACACTGAATTTCTCATTCAGAGGGAGACAGACCTCATCCAACTGCGGCTCACCTGAGCCATGGGAGACCCAGGCTCACAGGAGGGATGAACCTACCCCATTCGGTGTGAACCCTTCAGGGCAGGGCAGGGGTGGAATAATCATGGGCCAGAAGCTTTTCTTACTTCACACAAACAACAAAAATCCCAAGATAAATTCCATTATAAAAATATTTTTAACTTTATCATATCTCATACTTGATTAGACATTGTTAAAGGGCTGCATTTGTTTACTGTTCCTCTTAATGAAGAACATTACCCAAGTGGTTCTGGTTAGTCTGAAGGACTGCATTTGGAGCTGGTACTGTATTTCTTTCTATTCAAGTAGAGTGGTGTATAATAACCATGTCTGAAAACTGTGATACTCATTAATGACTTCTGATGCACCTGTAGTAACTATTTCCACCACCAAAGGAAGAGAATGTAAGCAATTCATAAGCATTATTTCACTCAGCCTCACTAATCCTGTTTACAGATGCATCCATGTAAGTTAACTGTATTCTGAAACTGCTAGATGGGAAAGCAAGTGGAGAAAACCTTCTTGCAAGCATTTTTTCTTCAGCCTTTCCTAGATACCTAATGATTTAGATGAAGAAAATTGATGGGACTATTAATGAAGAGCTGATCATTTTGCAAAGCATCAGTCTCAGGAAACGAATAACCATTAATCCTGAAGTGACTGTGATAATCAAAGCTTTAATGATAACTGCAGTTAATTTGGAGTACTGCTATTCATTCTATAAAGGGCAGCGGTAGTATTTTATTAACACTTAAGCATCGTCGTCATTCCTCCTCATTTTCTAGGAGTAGCTGAAAATCAGCAGACAGCTACTCTCCTTGCTTATCAACAAGCTCTTAGAGTCTTTTAAAGACACCCAATGAATTTTAACTAATTCTTACTAGGGGAATTCTGCTATTTTGCAAGTTGTTTGACATTCCTTTCTAACATGTGGTCTAGTTGCATATGTTTTTTCACTTGGCTCCAATTAATATCACATTTGTTCAGAAAAGGAAAGCCAAGCAGTATTTGGGGGAAAAGGTTTCCATTCTATTTCTTTCTTAAATGTGGTTATTGCTAGATGCTGACTGAAGCAAAAATACATGTCAACACAGGATAAACTTTTTGAGCCCTATTAACTTCAAAACAAATATTAATGTAGTCTGTAAGCTACGTGCATTTTGATTCGATCAACATTATCTGGTTTTCACAAAACCGGGCTTGTGGTAACACTGAGTCACTTTGGTTTCTGTCAGAAGTCATTCAAACCAGATCCTGAATGAAGCTGCCCGTTTTCTCTCGTTAAAGCTCGCTTAACACCTCACTAATGGCAGGAGAGTCTTCTTTTGGAAAACTCTGACGCTTTTGCCTTTTTTTAAATTTTTTTTTCATATTCAGTCTGTTTAAAGTTATGATGGACAGATGGGGTGTGATTCTCTAATATATTAAGTTACATGAATTCCAAATTTGCATGGGTAGTCTCATTTTGCAGCGTGAGGAGGCCCTTGCCAGCTGTCTTTTCAAGCCACCCACTTTCTGACCCTGGGAAACCACAGGGTACATCTGCAGCAGGGCACCCTGCCTGTCCCGACTGTCCCTTCACTCCCGATTCTGAACAACCTCATCTAGCCGAGGAAGAGTGACGGTCTCTTCTCACCAAGGCCTGCTTTAATTTGATTTGAACATGTAAATCACTATATATGCTAAGTATGCATTACTTTTCTTAACACAGGCTGGGTGATGGTGTAGTGATTTGCAGTTTCGACAGAGTTTCTGGGCTGCGCCCTTGACACCTTCCCTATTTCCACCTCTTAAATTAAACCGCAGAAATTAACATGACTGGTGTGAGCTTGATGAAGTTTTTAAGTAATCAAAGAAGAACTTGAGAAGGAAACACCGAGAATGTGACTATCCAAGACGTAAATTTGCTGTGCATTTTTAGTGTACAGCATATATTGGCTATACGTACAGCAAATACAGCCAACAGATAAATGTGAACTACGTAGTTGCGTATTTATTTAATTTTCAGCATATCTGTCCTCTTCCGGGGATAGTTCTAAGTCTTCAGACAAAATAAACTATTAAAATATAGCATATGGTAAGGAGACTTACTGAAAAAATGAGTAAAGATTTGAGTAAAGTTGGATGGTGTCTGCATCTTTTACAGAACTTAGCAGGATGCCAGCACGATAATCATAAACACATCTGACATGCTGTGATGCTGAAACACTTCAGGAGTTCAATATCTGGCAAAGGGGATGGGAGGGGGTGGATTTGATAAGCTCTCTTGGCATCAGAGTTAACATAGAGATATAAATCCTCGCAGTACGGAAACACCCGGGTAGCGGAACGCCTCTCACCAGAACGTCTGTTTGGCAGCCTGGATGACGCTTGCGGTCATTTCCACGTCGATGTAGTCGTAGTGCAGAGCTCCGGGGTCTGTTGAAGACCCCGTTTCCGCCAGCAAAATTCCTATCCATCTGCCCATGTCTTCGGAGGAGGATGCCTGCAAGGAGAGGGAAGGGCGTACGTCAGGTCTTTAGGCTGCCACTGAGCTGAGGATTATTTCAAACCGGCACATTCTGCTTGGCTGACAAATTGCTACCA
>NW_009260399.1:3740871-3750554 GCF_000687185.1 Egretta garzetta | reverse complement strand
TGAACCCCAGGATTTCTTATTAAATCTGGCTTTGCTAGGAGGAGTGTACTTTAAGCTATGTGCTCATCAGTTATGTTGTAATATGAAGTGGACAATCTCCAGAAAACAAGAAAAAAAAATCATTTAAGGCTAGTGGATTTAGATTCAAGTCCTGTTTATTTTAGACTTCAGAAAATTGGAAGCTGTAACAGAACTATTTTCCTATGCTAGACTGGGGGGCTTTAGTTAGGATGACTTCTAAGAAGAAAATCTTAGTCCTAAGTAGAAAAGAAAAGAAGGGGGGGGAGGGGGGGGGGCGCGAAAAGAAACAGTAGAGGAATAAAATATTTTAGTGTTGTTTTTTGAAAAATTCCAATACATTTGTCTACATGATGGTATTTATATTCCTAATGGCACAAGTACAAACATGGATACTGTTAAAATAATTTTTATTTTTTCATATTTTGCTTCAAGTCAGCAATTGCAAAGTTAAACAGCAGCAAAATAAATAATGGAAAAGGGCGCGGGGGGGGAGGAAACTGTGCTGTTTCTAAATTTCTCGTTCTTTTTAAATATTTCATGGCCTTTCACAGTTCCTTGAGCTGCCTTTCAGTTTTTCAGCTCCTCTGAATTGCTCACATACAACAGGCCTGGTTGCAAGGACAGGAGACTAATGCGACCTACAGCTGGAAATCCAAAGTGTCAAAGTGTCCATCCTGCCACTAAAACCAGAAGTTTGCCTCCTCCTGTATCTTCATTATACTCGGCTTTAAGTGTCTTCTCATTTCAGCTTTCAAAATAGGATGAATAAAGCCCCTCAGAAAATCCTGAGCCACCTAACACAGCGGAAGGTAGGACCTTCGCAGCGCGAGGAGCGTGCCCGCGTGTACCCATGTGCTGTGTCACCAGAGTCACCAGGGGGCTGGCATGCTCTATTTTCCTACCGCAGAATTACCTTAATAGAGATACAGACGGAGCAAAAGTGGTTCACATAAGGAGCAGGCAAATGAGAGTTAAGAGCTCTAGAGTTCCCATCAACAGTGATCCATTATTTAATTATTGCTAAGTTATTTACCCAAAGTAATTATATCCCTGATGTAAAAGTGTGTATAGAGAAGGAGCAGCGATATTTCAGTAATAGGTCAAGGGAAGGTCGGTGCAGAGAAAAGCATCTTAATGAAGAGATTTCTGAACTACATTAAATCTCAGTTCTCTCTTTGCCTACAACTCAACATTTTTTTTCTCCTTCCAATATTTACTACCCAGCTCTGCAATAATATTATTCCAAAGATTTTTTTGAATGGCCAGGTTGTATGTAACTGCTTCTCTAATTTAGCTTGTGGGTGTTCCAACAAGTCCTAGCCATTAGCAACCACCACACACCTCAAGCACAGCGACCTCCTGCCCATTTCGGAGCAGGCGGAAGGTCAGGGGATGCTTTGAATCCAGTCCTGGGATGACTTCGCAGCCACGGAGAGGGATAGAAACAATGTGCGTCTTCAGATCTGTCCTGTCCTTGTGGAAAATGAGTTTATTATCTTTCACTCTGCACCACCGCTCACGCCAACGGTTATTTGAGAGTACGTTGAGATATCCTGCAATAAAATGAAATGTGAGATATTTTACTCCTGACTTTTTTTGAAAAGAAAAAAAAAAAAGAAACTTACTTTTCAGTGTAACAATAGCACTTAAACAACTTTTTCCTCTCGTAATAGAAATTCCAGATGGATTTTAGGAAGAGAAATAAATGACCCTGCCCCACTTCTTTTAACAAAAACTTTCACAGTGCCAATACCCTAGAAAAAAGTATATAAAGATGTGATCCCACTCACGTTCAAATGGCTGTTCTGCTCGTCACTGCAGCGGCTGGGTGGGCAGGAGCACACCAGTCCCCAAGACTTTAGTAAGAATGGGAGAGGGACAGTGATAAAAAGGTACGTATGCCCCGATGTGCTCACACAGAAGACCCACCTTCTCCACCTGTAATGGCTTTGATAACTGAGGCCGAACAAAATTTTCTGGGAAAATTACAGCTCGTGTTATACAATTAGGTGATGAGCTACCTTCGGTAACATCCAAATTCAGTGTTTTAAAGACCTACTAAGCATTGATGTTATATGTTCTAATTTAATTTAGAAAGAAAAATGCACATTTGCTTTGCAACACTTTTAACAGAATTTAAAAGATCAAGACTGATGACAATAAAAATAAAATTTTAAAAAAAAAATTAACAAAAAAAAGTTTAAACTTTTTTTTTTTTCCAGTACCCTCACAACAAATCAAAATCTCATGAACAAAGTGCCTTTTAAAAACCCTCACTTTTCTTCCCATGCTCTATATCGGATACGGTGTCTAGGCATATGATATCATTAAATGGGCAGTGGTTTGTGTTTTGCCTTCTCTGTCCCATAGCAACAATCATTCCAGACTCAAACCTTAAAGTCAAGACAATACCAAATTTTCCTGTCTTATTTAGTTTGGGAATTAAAAAAAAAACCAAAACAAACCAACATCTTTACTTTTGCTTCCACATTACGAACAGTACATGAATTCAGCATATTGCTGCTTCCAAAGAGGCTATGAAGAGGGAACTAGATGATATCTTGCATAGGCCAGAATTTATGTAAAAAAATTATCTTCTATCTCAGGTCTGATTTTCATTTAATCCTGTTGGATAGCTATCTCTTTGGTTTTCATTAAAACTATGACTTATCATTAATTTTACTGGGTTCCCCTTCCAACATTATGGTTCCAATGTCAAAGCTTGAGCCAACAGGATATAGCAGATCAGAATTGCGCACATCTTGGAAGGTGCCATAAAAAAAGGAGGATGTGCACAATCCTTTGATTTTGGCTCCTTGTGATGCTCACACTCTCCAGCTCTCCTCCCTCCTCCTGTAACAAAACCCTGTATAGCTGTGCGTTAGAATATAAGCCCTAGAAATGGAAAACCCTTCACATGCAAGCCAGCTGGCTTGTTTTGGAGTCAGAGTCCTTTTTTTCAGACAGTACTTTTCCCACCTCTGCTCCCAATGCACCTCTCAGAAAAGCTCTTCCAAACCCTCCTACTTCACTTGAACTAAGCAGGATCCCATGCTTTTCCTCCTGCATATCCCTACTTAAAACTTCAACAGCGGACATGACCAAAATGCCTCGAGTGTGTTCCCAGTTGGGGCATTAGCGCTTCAGCTTAGCCCAGGCAGTCAAAGACCAGTGGTGTTGTAGGGAAGAGCTTTGCCGTGACTCCGAGTGCAGGTGGGTTTCCATTTCCACTCTAGCTGGGTGTCCCCTGCAGCCCCGCTGGGCTCTTCCCTTTGTTCATGGGAGGTAGAGCCTTTTAAAGTGTAGAAGCCTTCAACTATGGAGCAGCCTCCCAGAGAGCATTGCACTGAGCCAAATTTCTGGTGGTGAGAAACTCCTTCCCACAATGACCAAAGCCTAGACACTTATATATTGTCCTATAAAATCTGCAAATGGTGTTGAGTAGAGCCAAATGCAGGCAATAGTAATGGCTATACTTATGTCTGTATCTGAAATAATGATAGAAATACTAGGAATTAGATTGTACAGCTGTGGTTAACATCTCACATAATATAGAATAATCAACAGAGTATGAGACCCCGGAAGTTTGAGCTTTTATGGAAGCCAGATGCTTCAGACAATGCATCTGGCTGGACACAGCTTTTCCCAGCTGTTCTTTTGGTTGATAAATCACATCTGTACTTAGCTGATGTATAGATATATATACACACACTTATTTAATCAAAGATTGCTTATGTGAATGATTCCCAAAGTGTGGCTTGAGAGCCACCTGTGATCTATGAAGTTCTCGCTGGTGGTCCATGGATCTGCTTCTTTCACACTGGACAAGCATCTATCACATTTCATGCACCAGTAAGTTCTGCCAACTGCTGCCTAATCACAGATTTCTGTGTTTCCCAAAGTTTCCCTAGTCAATTAAAGGGGGAAAGGCAAATCTGCTTTCTATGTAATTCAGCTTTCTATGTAAATTTTTTTGGAAGGCACTGGGAGAAGGGTGGGTTCAACCTTATTCCTGTATGGAAGTGTTGCTTAATTCTAGAGCACCAGAAGGCAAAGAGGAGAATGTAAATATGTTGCATTCTTTGGAAATACCAGAGCTGTTAGGACATCAGCTAAGTGCATTGTACAAAGTCCTAAATTGTGAGCAAACGTTAACAGCTATGATAAAAACCATAAGCGTTTTCGGCATGCCTTTTTATATACCTCCTTCGTGCTGCCAAGCACTACAGCTGTCACAGGGAGTGATCAACAACATCAACATCAGGAGTTAAAATAGCTTACTAGAAATTTGTTACTTCATTCAAGTTTTGCCCAATATGTACCACTTTAGGAACCCACCATTAAACTCCAATCACTTTGGCTCAGGCCAGTTGGCTGCTGTCTTGATTGCTATCCCATAAAATCTCACCGTGGTCCATCACAAAAGACTTGATCCCTTCCCAAGAACCTTCTTCTAATTCCTAAGATAAATTTATTTCATAGTCCAGCCTATGTTCATTTTATATCCATATGTTTGAAAACAGCTCTTGTTTCTTTCTGCTTTTTGCTCACATTTCTCGTCCCCCTCACCTTTGCAAAGAGCAATATTCCTTCTGAGCCTGTGCTACCATTTTATTTAAAATGTCAAGTTCTTCTAGTCTCTTCAAATGATAAGCTCTTGATTATTCTACTCCTCTTTCAGTCTGAGTGCATCCTTCTGACATTGGGGGAAGAATTATATCAGTAAAAGCAATTTTAGATTAATTTCTAAGCTAGTATTTTATAAAATTTTAGTGCAATGTGCATTTAAGACTCAAGGAGAAAAATCACTTACCACATGTTGGAACATCCTCTTCAGCTGATGAGGTCTGTTCATCTGTTGATGGCTTTTTCTTCCCTAAACCAATGATCTTCGTTATTTTTTTCCCTGTTACTTTAGTCACAGTGCCCTTGGCTTCTGATTTTGAACTTTTTTTCCTCTTCACTATTAAGAAAGAAAAAGTGTGTAATTTAATGTGTTTAAATTAACTAATGAATAGAGAGAGCCTGAATACAAACAGTAGTTCAGACAAACAAACCTGTGCAAGACAAACATTTGTACAAAAATTGCAGACTGCAATGAGATAAACATTATATGCCCTCTCTAATGCAGATGCCTATAAATAACCTCTGTGCTGTAAAAATCACGGCATTCAGAAAGATAAAAAACACAAAAATCAAGCTTCTAATTTAATTTAATCTAATCAAGCTGAAAGCATCTTTCAACAGCAGTCATCACCTAATTTCTCAGGATGATTGAGGTACCTGCATATAAATTTAGCTCATATACACAGGAATAAAATTCCAGCCAGGCGATCCTTCATTGTTCCTAAATATTTACTTGAAAATACTTCAACAATTAAGTACACAACAAAGACAGAACATGCTTGCCTAGCAAAAATACGCCTGTCATGTACGATTAGCTTAAGAAATCTTATCACAATGGACCTTTAGAAGGACAAGACTTATAAATTAACTACTAACAATGAAATTAGTGGGATCAGCATAAGCATTTAATGGCTAGAAATTAGCACTTTTTGTGATCATGAGGGCTTGCAAAGAAAAAGCTCTGCTGAAAAGAGGTGTTTTGCTAACATCCAGTCTATGCTTCCGTTAATTTAATATGACACTAGTAATGTCACGGCTCCGTGCACTGAGGCACGCTGAGCTGCTGAACATAACACGGCAAGGACTACAGACAGCATTTTTAAAAGTGCCTACCTGACTAAAATCCTAACAAATTAAAAAAAAAAGTTTCTAAGATTAAACAGAATCAGAAAAAAAGACCTTTTATTTGCAAAGCACAACAAATTAAATGAACCTTCAGCAACTGCAGTCAGTGGCCTAATTTGGATTCCATCAACAGAGCAAAAGCCTCTCTGCTAACTGCCAGGGCAACAAAACTATCCACCAGCTTGCCCTGAT
Source organism: Egretta garzetta (assembly GCF_000687185.1). Classification (NCBI taxonomy): domain Eukaryota; kingdom Metazoa; phylum Chordata; class Aves; order Pelecaniformes; family Ardeidae; genus Egretta; species Egretta garzetta. The sequence goes on along the minus strand of NW_009260399.1, from coordinate 3,744,590 downwards.
ACATGATTTTGATGAAAACTATATTCAGGATAGTTACTGATTGGACTGCTGTTAACTTTGCCCCTGCCATAGCAGTTCCCTTTGCAACAGGGAGCTTTTAGTGGTTGTGGACTTGTGTAAACTGAGGAAAAAAAGGACAAACTGTCCAGATGAGAAATGACTACATGAATTGGTGAACCATGAAGAAGAATGCATGGAAAATAGAGAGGCAGTTTGGGACTCAGAATGGGAAAATTTATTGTATTTAGTTTAATTGTTAGGAATCATGGAACATTATTCAGAAATTGGATCTGTAGCCAAGACTGTACAAATCTGTCACCTGCTGCACGCAGTGCTGAGGGGGAAAGGCAGCTTTTCAGGTGCCGAGAGCTATTCACCAGCAAACTCCAATACAGCGACACGTGTGTGCAAGCAAAGTTCTCTCTCTCTCTTCCTAAGGGAAGGGTGTTCACAGGTTATCCTCTGCTCTCTAAACATGCAAGGAGCTCCCGTGTCCGAGGGAGGAAGGCCACCCATCCCATCTGCTCACGTCACCCCCCGCAGACAGGTTTCCGTCCCACACAGCGGCAGCCGATGACCAGCTGTGGCTGTTGAGGGGGGACGGGATGAAAAGCATTGAAAAAAGCCAGAGGCTGAGAAAAATTCATCTCTCTGAGACAGAAGCCCAAAGGAGCCATTCTCAGGAGCATTCTCAGTGGAATAAGCCCATTCCTGTACTATTTTGTTTTTCTGTCCTATCTTCTCTTCACACTGCTGTTTTATTTTCCTGCAGAACAGAGAGGCAGCAGAAATAAGGCTTTCATGACTTAATCTTTTCGAGTCTAAAGAATATACTGATTGCCTGATTGCCAGTGATTTTGGTCACAAAAACCTTTTCCTCTCGTTTCCTTCCCCACAGCAAAACGAGCAGCTGGTTAAGAGCGGAGTAGAGGCTGGCCCATGGATGACGGCTGGAGGTGACTGCTCTCCTGAGCGTCCCTTCCCACCTACTCCCTTAAGCACTTCCTATCCTTTGTTTAAAAAAAATAGTGTAACTTCATCCAGAACCACTTAACATGATGCCAGGGATATTTTAATCTCCTTGCAGTCATTAATGCCTATTATTTTTATTACTACATATCGAACGTTACAATTTTCAAAAGCAACTGGTATTTTTAATTATCCTCCTTGGGGCATCTAAACTGGGCTGGTTTTCCAGCAGCACGTGCTCCATCAGCATGCCTGTCCTGGGGCACCTGAGCCACCAGGCACTTTTGGACATCATGGACAAGACAGCTTTTAGGTCACAGGTGTTGCTCAGCAGATTTCAGAGGCTAAAACAGCAGTGGGCTTTTTGAAAGCTTAGTAGAAGATTTTATAGGGTGAAATCTAACTGTGTACCACAACTTTGAGAAACCACAGAACCTGACATTGTTCTGTACTGTCGGGTACGTCAGAGATCCATATGTCAGGAAATGTTGGAAAACGACCGAGGAAGAAAATAAAGGAAATCAGTCGAAAGGCGAGACAGCGCTGGCACCAAGGCCAGTATTGACTGGCTTGCTGTAGCTCCCATTACCCTTCAGCCTGACAGCTGCAGAAAATGTCTTATCTAAACGACAGCATTGCTATACGGCAAGTTAACAAAGTCACAGAATGTCTTCTGCTTTGGGGAGCTGAGAGGGGATGGGGAAGAGAGCATAAGGGTTGAGTTTTTTAGGTATAGCCCAGACAAAATTCCCTCTGGGTTTCGATGTGCCTCTTAGATTATAAGGACAACAAAACATGCAAGGCTCCAAAGTAGCATATGTAAAATTATATACATATATACTCACAAACCCGCTGAAATTACACGCTTATATACATTTTAGTATAAATGCTCAGACACAACAGTTTACATATCTATGTATCTGTGTATACACATATCACATATATATAAAATACTCATGATTCTTTCCTTTTAGTATTCAATGATAGCTTTTTTGCTTAGAAGCTATACACCCACTATTTATGGTGCCACTATACAGTTACAGTTCCTAAAAGCAACTCTCAGTTGCCTATAGTGGTCGCTCAAGCTCTAAAAAACTGTATTTTTGAACACACAAAAGGCCAAGACAAAATTTCAATAGTCTGTTTCCTTGTACTGATTATATTGATTTTACCTGCACAATGACAGGTTTTCCGTTACTGGAAAATGTTAAGCATTCACTCTTTACGCAATTCAATTTCAAGTTAAATTGAATCCTAATATAAATATTCAAAAATTTTATTGCCTATTTTTAAAAGACAAAAGCCAGGTATCTCACTACCCATCACTCCCTATATGCGCATATTATTTACACCAAGCATCTCCAGATCTGAGACCTACCTTGTTCTTTCCCATTGCACACGGTAGTGATGCCATTTTCCACGCCACCCTCCCCATCTGAGCTTGGCCTCTCGGATGACAACTTCTGCAGGGACAAAGAGAGCAGTTGACATATGATGCTGGCATCTTCGCCAAATGAAGTGTCAGGAGTCAATTTGAAAGTATGCTTACTGTGAAATAAAACACATTTCAGGATCCCATCCACTTGGAAGACAAATAGAAGATAGCAAAAAAATCAGTTTTGGAGGATTTTTTTACATTGCCATATAGGCTTTAGAAAAGCACAGAAACCACAAAATAGGCCTAGATTTGAAAGTACAGTCAAAACAGTGAAATAATCATAATTCTCTCTTATTACACAATGTATTTTTAATTAATTTCTAGTCTCTAGATGTTGCTGTTTATTAATCTGCTAAGCAATTAACAATTACATGGATCAGATAAGAATAATTTTTAAATTATTTCTTTAAAAAAAGCTTCACATACGCATTTACAATTACAGCTTATCAGAAAATAGTGCCTTCCTATATCGTGCTTCAGTACTTCTGATATCTCCAAAAAAGAGGCTTTTGAAACAGATTTTTAGCACCAAATATTCTGCAATGGTTGCTTACAAGATTCAGGATGACAAAGTAAAGAGCTTCTGCTGGCACAGTTTTGGTAACCACATTCCTCCTGAGCGGTGAAGCCACGAAGATGATGTACAGATTATCAGCAAAAGAACCGAATGAGAAGCTTTGCTACCCTTTTTCATGGCGTGTGTTTGAGAAAACGACTATTTTATGACACTTCCAGTTACGTTGTTAATACCCTGCAGGTGCATGCAAGCATGCGAACACAACAGCTTTTGCCTTGTGACATCCGGAGGTCTGAGCTGTCATGGAACACGTTTTGCTCTTACTATCCTGGGTGCAATGCAATGTAGCACTACTGCGGTGTCCTTCCACCATGGGGGTAGGACTTGCCCTCAGGAATTTGGTGACGAAACCTTTGTCAGTGGGACTTTTAAGCAGAGTCTGCAGAGGGGTCTGCTCACATGGAGCAGGGGCTTAAATCAGCGCTGGTAATGTACTGATAGTTTGCTGCAGGGTTGTTCTTCCTAATTCTTGCTCTCATATCCTGCTGAGTCAAGGCAGCAGAGTTAACCACATGCGAGTAGCCAAGTTTCTGTGTTAAGGCATGAATGCTTGAAAGGGTCTGCCAAAACAGTGACTTCAGCATGCCCAGGGAGCTCTTCAAGAACTAAATTCTCAAAATTAAAAAGACTTTCCCTTAAAACTTTTGTATAATCTTCAGCTATTCTTCCCTGAGGGTCACATCCCTGCTTGCTCTTTTCACTTGATGGAGAGCAACTCCACATCACAGCACATGC
>NW_009260399.1:3732328-3740813 GCF_000687185.1 Egretta garzetta | reverse complement strand
AAGGGCCCCAGCCAGTCTGATGGTTGTTCATGAGCAAATGAATAGACATGGCAGAAGTCTTAATTTTGCAGAGTTTGTGCACGTACCCCAACAAACAAAAACGACATGGGGGCCTATAGTCTAAAACAGTAGCACAAATCAGCAAATAGTATCAAAGATTGCCCCAGAAAATGGTCTAACATGAAAAAGTTAATACACGAAATCCAGAACCTAAATTAAATTTCAGCTTTGTGGGCTGAACATCCACTACATGGCGCAGTGTCTAGCAGTGCCTCTATAATAAGAAATCACAAAGAATTTTGCATTTATCATTCTGATAACTTTACCTTTTCCAGCTCCGTCTTGTGTACTGGAGAACTAGACAACGGCCCATCGGAGTCTACCGCTCCCGTACAGTTGCTGCACACATCTTTTATAACCTTAGGGACAGGGCAAAACTTATTAATTATTCATAAAATACAAATCAGAGAAATTTTTTATGAATGTGAAGGGAGATGGGAAGGAGAATCCCACAGACATTTACTAGGCTGGCAGGTGTCAGGCACGCTGCCACTACACCAAATTCTCCAGGCTGCCTCCCTAAGTCATTTCATGTACGACCTGGAGGAGACATAATGTCTAGAGGTGGAAGGTTTCAGTTTCTAGACAAGCTAAGCTCCAAGGCTCTCCTGAGTAAAGGAACCAACAACACTGCTGATTTCCATGTGCTAGTTTTACAATCCAAACTCCGCTGACACCACCAAATTAATTTCATTATGATGACGAAAAAGTGGGATTAGATCCAAGGTCCCCATGTCAAAGGACAAGAGTTTTGCATAATATACTACCCAGCTGCTCCTTTTTTGCTGTTAGAGAATTAATGAAGTGCTGATCAACTTACAGTTAATACTGCGCGGTGGTATTTTGTGGTATTTTTGTATTATACTTGCACACTGACATAGAGGTATAGGTCAAAGTAATTGTAAATGTGTTCTCAGAAATGGGAACAGCATGAAGTCTCTTTAAAAAAGTTAAAGAAAAATTCAAAACCAGATTCACTGAGATTTTTATAGAATTTGAAGAACTTCAAAACATGAAACTACATAAATGTAAAAATATGCAATGAGTAAAGACATTTGATGATTCCCTATGGGCATATTTTTATCTCTCATGAGGTTACCACCAGCCCATTATCAGTCTGAAATTGCTTGTGCTGACGAGAACAGGTCCTGACTCCATCCAGACTCATGGCGAGGGGGTGCTGAGCTCCACACCGCTGATTACAGCCATGCAAGGACAGCAGAGCCAAGTGAGCTAAGAAAGAAAGGCATCCTACTCTGCTGGAAGCATCGCCACTAGACATGCAAACCTTCCCCTTTACATGTACATGTTTATATATCCAGCTCCTCCCTTCACCCTGTTTACAGCAAGCTCAGCTGGCAGAGAGGAGGATTCGGCCTGAGAACTCCCAGTTCCAGGGAAAACAGCAATTAGCTAACTGTCAAAATCCAGATTTCTTTAAAGGAGCAGAAAAGCAGAAGAGCAAACAACGTCTTGTCAGTGTTGAAGTGAACAATTTTGATGTGGAAACCATTAAAGAGCTAAAAACGGCACCGAACAGACCTTTCACAGCATTGAAGTTTCCTCTAGGGGTGAAGCTAAACAAATAAAATGTTTATGGGCTTACAAAGACCCTATTGCTACAACTCATAAGTACATCATAAATTACAGGCACTATATATCAGAAAGAAAGAAAGAGGAGCAGCCCCATTTTACAGATGGAGAACTCGGGAACAAAAGAAAGACTAATCACTCACTCAGTATCACATAGAAAAATCTAAGCAGAGCAGGGAAATGAACCTACACTTTTATTTCCAAGCTAGTATCTTAAAACACTTTGGCAACCTTTCTTTACTGTTTGAACTTCTCTATATCTTGTCCCAGAAACATAAGCACAGTATTTCATGGCACTTGTCATCCTTTGTAACAGAAAATTTACCTGTTGCAGAACTGAAAGGGGATCTCATCAACACATACAAATATCTTAAGGGTGGAAGTCATGAGGACAGAGCCAGACTCTTCTCAGTGGTGCCCAGCAACAGGACAAGGGGCAATGGGCACAAACTGAAGCAGAAGAGGTTTCAGTTGAATATGAGGAAGAACTTCTTTACTCTGAAGGTGACAGAGCACTGGAACAGGCTGCCCAGGGGGGTTGTGGAGTCTCCTTCTCTGAAGGTATTCAAAGCCTGCCTGGACAATGTCCTGTGCAACCTGCTCTAGGAGAACCTGCTTTAGCAGGAGGGTTGGGCTAGATGATCTCCCAAGGTCCCTTCCAACTCTTGCCCCTCTGTGATTCTGTGATTTGCACCTCAGAGTTAAACGTAGCCCTAAATTCCCCGAAATCATATGAATTAATTTTTTTTTAATGTGTGTTGATTCATTTTCGATTGCTGGTCCTCAGTATGGTATAAATACACTGCTGTTTTCTTCTTAGAGAAATGTGACCATACAGTTTCTGGGAACATTCATTTCTGTCTCCTGCATGACCCTGGTTCAACGTCTCATGTTTTCAGCATCTGCTCACACCACACAGTTAGTTAATTTTGGCAAAGGCAGATAGTAATGGGAGTTACAGACAGAACAGAGGGAAATGATTTGGCAGCACTAACTGAATAGTATGTGCAAAGTCATGCACTCAAGTAAATCCGGTTCTTATCATACTTCACATATTTAAGGAGAAGCTAAAGTGCTTAATTGGGTTGTAATTAAATTTTGATTCAAAAAATGACACACTATCAAATGGAAATTCATGGCAAGATCTGAAGTAAATGCATATTCAAGGATCAAACACTTCATTTGGGTTCAAGGGGTTCACTGGCAAAGACTTGCTCATCACCACCTATGTGCAATACAGTTGTGTTCAATGCACAGCATAAAACTCCTACAGCTCACCAGGATGAAATGCCTTTAATATAGAATGGTTGCCTGGATGCAGTCTCTATAATTACGTTTGCAGACAGCTGCCATTATAAATGTGGTTTTCACATGCTTATAGCTTTAACTCAAAATTTTAAGGATAAAACATTCCACCAGTGTTGCCAACTTGCATAATTTCAATCACAAGACTCAGTGTTTTTGTCAATTTTTTCTGTGTAGTCTCCTGGAGTCATATGAAAACAAAAGATCATTATTTTCATTAAAAAATAGTCGTGAGTGAGAGTGGGGAAAGGAGGTCAGCAAACTTTTATCCATTGCAATGAAATGTGTGAAAATATGAATAAATGTATCCCAATGGCTCTAGAACCAGAAAGCAAATAAAAGGAATCCCCAAATGTGTTATTTTTAATAAAATGGCATAATCTGGAAGGCTGTACTGAGAATACCTTGTAATGCTGCGTACTCCATTAATAGTTTAAGTTTTCCCACACATTAGAAAAGGGAAATTGTTCTCTTTTTCTCACCACAAATGCCTTTGTACATTACATATACACACAGAGGGTGATCTGCCAGGAAAATCAAACTGAGATTATAAACAGACTACGTATTCAAATATTTAAAACATATAAGCAAATGTAATCAGAAAACTGAAGACTTTTAACTTCTTTGGATAGCCTCAAAACTAAATAAATTTAAACTAATCTTCTGTTATTCCATCACAAGAATCTGAAATACCACAATTACCATTATGATGTTACAATTAGTGGACTTCAGAACTGCCTCTTTCAAATGCAGACCTGGGAGAAGTTTGTAGAGCCTGAACGATATTATTATTATTCCTTATTTATATTAGAGAAAGGTCTCGAATCCCCGGCTGGATCGGGATATACACCAGCATATCGCATTGACAGCAGTGACATGAGGAATAGACGGGAAATATTTGCAGGCCCAAAGCTGGAAAGATTCCCTGCCCCAAGCCATTGACAGTGACGGGTGAAGTCAGTGGAATTTCTGCCACGTGGTATGTCTGGAATATTTCTCCCTTTAAAGCTATCGTACTACACAAGTGCTACCATTTACTACAAAACCTTCATACCTGCTGTCACTTACAAACTTCTATACTTATTATATCTTATTTTAAATGACTGGAGGCAAAATACTTACCCTACATGAAAAGTCAGAAGAATCAAATTAGGTTTTTCCAGCTACCTTCTCAAAGATCCAGGCTTCAGATAAAAAGCACAGGCTATGCAGGAAAAGCAGAGAGCCAGCTGCTTGCCAGCCAGACCCTGCCACACAGAAACCCAACAAACTCTGCGTAAAAGTACTAAATTTGTAGCTGGTTCCTTGTAGTTGATCTCTTTGGGACCTGGTAAGGCGTAAGACTGAGTCTTCCTGCGTTTGAGGGGCTTGCAGACCCCTCTCCTGGCAGATGCTGTGGGATGCAGTCAGGCTACAGGCTGTGCCCACCCCAGGGATGGGATTACAGCATCTCGCCTCGTCCCGCGTTTTCATGAGGCTCACAGGAGAGGGTCACACGTGCAATATGCTCGAGTTCAAAAGTCATTAGGGACAAAGCTGGCGGCCTGACTGCACATTTGCTTTACTCCTGCATGTAATCAGGCTCGAAATCCAGCCAGCCAACCCACCCCCTCAGCCCCATCTACCCATGTGTTTCGCAAATACAGGAATTGCTAGAAATGGGACAGGATGAATCCCCTGCCTGTTGTCTCTGCTGCCTTAACTCTGAAGATAGGAATATGGTAAAGCTGAGATCAGCTTATGCACAACACAGCAGAGGGAAAAGGGTTTGGCTCCAGATGTACTGGAGTACTGACTTTCTGGGACTTTTTGTCATTTGGCATGACTAAATTCTCTTTCTCTCTCCCTTTTGGACCCTTACACACTACATACATTAGCATCAGTCTCCTCCTCCTTAAAAGAGCACCAAAACTCTCTTAGGATTTTGCAGAGAAGAAATGCCCCAAGGAGTTTACCTAAATAAATTAGAGGAAAAGCAGAAATTATTCACATCGTAGCCTATGCTTTAAGTCTCCCCCCCACCCCCACTCCCCCATTTACCTTCTGTACTGGAAAGCATCCCCTAGCTTGAGAAAGATTCATCTTCCTGCCTTATCGCTGTTTGCATGAGCAAGGTGGGGATGAGATTCTAGCAGACTAGCAGCCAGCAAGCCTACCCTTAGTGCCTCCTTATCCCCTTAAAAATACTTTTCTGACTTATTCAACCAAGGCTACCCCTGTATCCTTTCTCCTGCGTTATTATCACGAAATCTATTGCTACATAGGGCCGCTGGATCAGGCAGAGCCCGGGGAAAGAGGCGCTGGGTGGCTGGGCAGGGCAGCTGGAGGCACTGCTGCTGCAAGGGCAGAGGTACCCCCTGCAAGGGGAGCTGCATCCCCAGCCCCGGCGGTGCAGAGGTGCAGACCGTGCTTTAGGCCACAAATCTGAGCTAGGTATGATTGAAATAATTTTCCATCCAAGGCTGCAAGTAGGAGAGATGAGGGATACTAGCCTGTGGGGAAAGCAAGGGATCAAGTCTCAGCCCTCTTGGGTTCAACTCTGAGATCTGCTACAGTTTGCATTTGAGATTTTAGCCAGGAACTTAAGAAAACTTATCCCTGAGAAAACAAGCAAATACAATGGGTTTGGTTCTGTATTCACTGGTGGTTGGTGTTTTTTTTTTTTCCTAATTTACAAATGCATCTGCTTTTTTTAAGTAATGTATTGTTTTCCATGGTGCCGGTCACACGAACGTGCTCTGGTTCACAGCCAGGATGGGGTCCTCCGGCTCTGTCGAAGCACGCTGGCGGCAGTCCTGCAGGCTGGTCAAAGCTCTCACGCCTAGCTCAGTCTGTCACATCTCCAGATCATGCCCTAAATAGTTCTTATGCAAACATACTGACCTTGCCGTGGTTTGTACCAAGGTATCTAAAACCATCTCGTTGAGACAATAGGGGTGTTAAGTCCTGGGGGGTTTAATTTAGTTTGCAAAGCCTTCACTGCTGGTGATGATGTGCAGTAGAGAAAGAACCCAGCCTGACTGTCTCAGGACACACTATATCCCTGAAGTGACTTATAAACTAACAAACACTATACGGAAATCTCTTGTACCGAGTATGCATCCCCAAGCGCGCTTTTTCCAGTCAGTTTTAAGGCATGATCATTCACCACTTGAGTCTCCTCAGCTACAACATGGAGATAATAACCTCTTTGGGGAACATTACTTAAGCCAAGAAAGTAATGTTTGAAGTGTTTTGAGATCTCTAACTGGAAATTCCCATAGAAAGTAAAGCCAGCCACACAATGTTTACAGCTACAAGCTCATTTTTGTGCTGACTTAAACTGGTAAAAAAAGAGGTCTGTCAGTAGTTTGTTCTTCAGTAAAACTCAGTCCGCACTAAGAATGGAGCCCAGAAGTTACTTGATTCCCCTCACTATGCTCAGGGCAGTGAAAAAGAAAGATGTTTTCAAAGACTTTTATGAGAGACAACATTCAGTTATCAGAGACAGGAAATTGGGTAGGAAAAGCAGATTAACAGCCCTATGAGGAACGTTGCAGGGTCTTTGGATGACTGGATACAGTCACAACCTTGATTTCCTCCTCTCTTCAGGGCAAAAAATCCCTCTTATTACAACAAGTTCAGAACTGACTGAATGTTGTCAAAATGATAGATGCAGAAATATCTACTTACGCCTGAAAGATTCACTGCTCAATTACAGACCCTCAACTGAAGAGATTGCTGCAAAAATGGCTGCACCCCGTAAAATGAAGAAAAATCAACAAAGGGTACCTAACGTTAGAGAAAAATGAAAATCAAGGCCAGTACTCCAAAATAATAATTACCTCTCACGCATGATAAATCAGAAATACATTTTTGCACAAGGCAAAGCTAAGAGGAAGAGAAGGCCTTGGGACCAGACACCATGACCATATCCTTCTACTGGTCTTCTACAAGAAGCTACTTCAGAACTTAATTTCTTTGGCATCCGTGCATTTTCAATATTAAGAGCAGTTTTCTGTGGCCTAGTCTGAAGGTCCTGCACACAGAACACATTCATCTGTATGAAGGAAGCCACTAAACAAGCATCGTCTTGTAATGTCATGTTCTTAGTAGTCCTTTTATTTTTAATGTAGCATTTCCCAGGGATGCTGACAAATAAATGCAGTTTCAACCAGTCCGTTGGATGTGCTGAGAGGAACAGGCAGATTTAAGACCTTACTTGACCACAAATGCACAAAAGCGTACAGAGATGCACATATACTCAAGTGCGCATGGAAAAAGCTCATGGTTGGGTCTGAGTGTGTAACTGCACGCATTTTTTCATGTACATTTTTGTGGGAACATTTTAGGACTCAAGTCTGGAAAATTCCGCCACTTTATGTTGCACACCATATTACTGCTATGATCTCAGCTTTAGCCTGACTTTATACTAGTTACGCTCCTTGCTCTGAAAGCTTGACAGGCTCTTTGGTGACATCAGGATCTTTTTTTCATCAAGCATTTCTTAGCTGGTAAACCTGAAACTCCCTTTGTGGTTTCCAGTCTAGACTTCAATTTGCACTAAGTTTATCAGCTGGGCTTTTTTGGTGTCATCTTTACAAAAAAGGTCTAAAATATTCTGCATTTATTTCACACTTGTCTTCCAATAGATACTTTAAAATAATTTTCTTAAGTAAATGTATTTTATACCGATTACATCTGACTTAAAAAAAAAATCATCTGGTTTAGCTTTCATGGGAAAATCTGGCCTCCAAAGCCATTTTGAGCTTTCCAGGCTCAATAGTAAAGCTTTAATTTGACACTTACATATGAGTTCATGAGAACCTGTTGTTCCCAAGTGATAACCTGGCTCCACTGGCATGTATTGGTACAGGATCTTTGACAGAGAAGGTATGTTATGATTAAAAAATGTGATTGCAGAGACGTTTGTCATTGTCAGTCTGAGTCTCTGAATCTGCCCATTTTATTAACTACAGAAATCACACGTAGGTGACAGCGCTGGGGGGGACCCTGCCCCTTTGAGTGACAGGCAGGGAAAGCTCAAGCTGCTTCTCCCAAGACAAAGCAGTGATCTCTTTCTCAGTATAGAAACATCCTACACAAAGCCACACATGATTTGCAGATGCTCATTTTAAGTATGGCTTGAATGACAAAAAAGAATTATTTTCATAATAAAAAAACCCAAACTTAAATTTTGATAGATTATTAAAAATAGAAAAAACAATGCTTTTTATCTCAAAAAGCTAGGCTTCCTCTTGAAAACATTGGAGCTGTTGGAAGAGCTGCACAGATCCTTTTTGGTTAGCTGTTGGGTAGGCAACTTGTACTGTGCAGGACAGAGAGCGCTGCAGCCGGGCTGAGGACTTGGAAGCTGAGCGTACAGTAGCGTTGCCATGTACCTGAAAGAGTTTTATTAATAGAGAGCTTTGCAGCACGAAGGAATTAAATAAAGTGCTGTCAGGCTGTCTCCAAATGCTTTGCAGATAACATACTGTCCGGCCATTCACCCTCGGCACACACAACTTTGTTAACACGCAACTGTACA
>NW_009260399.1:3691615-3732305 GCF_000687185.1 Egretta garzetta | reverse complement strand
TAGCACTGCTCTGTCTGCCTGTGTGGGGAATGCTCTATGTATGATTTTAAAACAAAAAGGAAAAAAGAAAACAATTTTTATGAAAGAAAGTCTGACAAATACCAATGAATTCAGCATTACTAAACCCAAGTTTAGAAGAACACAGGAAATAATGGTGCAGTTACTATGATCTAATTACAGCGGAATTCCCTTGGAAAAGAATATGGCTTATGTATTTCTTTTCATTCCAATCAGTGTTTTTGAAACTCAAAGTGAGTTAGTGGGACACTTGGATGGTGCTAGATTTTGAAACTTAAACCAAGATAATGCTGTTAGAAGAAGCCTAACAAATACAAGCCTCTGATTAGTTTCCATTAAAAGCACAATAAAGAGAGCATTTTCTAAGCTAAGATACAAACACAGTCAAAACCAAACATACATGCAACCCCCCAAAAGGTATATTCAAATATTGCAAAGTAGGAATTTACAGACTAATTTTCCATTTAGTAAATTAGCCCTCAGCAGAACTCCTACCTCCTAAGCTGCATTTTACGTCTCCCTCTTCTGCAGAAAAACTATCTGCCATCAGGAAATTCCTATGTGTTTAATTCGATTGTATTTGGAAAAATACAATTTATTCTTAGAAAAACTAGTACCATATAAGGTTAGATCAGAGCACAGCACAGAGAATGTCTGATGAGTCTTATGCATTCAGACTTTTACATGCATTTAAAAGGCTGGATTTCAAGGTCTTAAAACAAGCTACTGAAAGTGCAGTGATAGTTTCCCACACTACTTCACTGACCTCCGCATTTGAGACTGGCAAAGTCCAACACAAATACTGGTAATCTGGTTAGTATCTAAAACTGCAGTCCTTGCATTGGGATTTTCCACATTTGCAGACACAGAACAGAAAGGAGTGGAAGATGACAAAATCCCATTTCTCAGAACAAACCGTAACAGATGATATCCTGCTAAACCGGGACTAGCAAACTTGAATTGATTTCAGGAAGCTGAAGGATTTTTCCCCATCCAGAGCAATTCAAACAGCTATCTCCTCAGAGATCCTTCTTTTTAAAAAGGTGACGGTGATGTTGGTGTGCCCAATGTTTTCAGGGTAGCCTATGGCAGTTACGCATATATCCCACTCTGGGTGCCAGCCCCCTCCACCTTAGGATTTGAACCTTCAGCTCACTACCAGTGTGCCCTAACCACCACAGCTTTCTGGAAAATGAGCTGAAGATGAGAAGGGAAGGGAATTTGCCACCTCTCCTCTTGGTGCCGGATTACTGTGCACTTAGCAGTGAAAAGCATAGGCAGCAGCAGCAGCATAATACTGAGCTGCCGGTTCCCCAGGGAGTTGCTTCAAGGCCTGAACACTAAGTCTGTATTTCTGCAGTCTCAAATCAGATGGGATTTAGGTGGTCTGGATTTGCCTGAACATTACTGTCTGTATCTCAGTTTTTAACAGCAACTGAGCAGGCAATGGAAGCACTTTGTGGGTGGAAGAGCTCCTGGTCAGAAATGCCCCCTTACCTTCAGCCACTGTTCCGCCTGCTCTTTGCTCTGTACTGCCAGAACCAGGGCATCTGCTCCTTGGTGCGAGATTTTCAGCTCGTGCTTCTTCTTTTTGCTGTCTTTGGGAATGTACGTGATACTGCAGTCATTCAGGAGCAGCTCCATCTGGGGCTGCTGGTCCTTGGAACTTTTATAACACTAAATAAATGTAAAGGAAGTTCAAAAGTTAGATATCACCTTTCTGAACCTTGGGGGAAAGCCGTTATTATACAGAAATACTATTTTAAAATTTTTAATACTTTCCTCACAGCCCTTTACCACATACCACAGAGTTCAGCCAACGCCAGCTTTGCATTTCTCCTCCTCCTCCCCTCTGTAAAGCAAAATTACTTCCAGACTGACATTAATAGACAGGTACAACATATGGAGGGCATTATGTTTCTCTGCCTTATCCTTCTGACTCAACCTTGACCTTGATCAGGTAGGAAGAGGGTGATTTAGGGTATCTCTTCACCTGTAGCAGCAGAATAAACTTGTACCGTTAACGACTTTAAAGCCTGGATGCTAACCCTGCCTTGCAGCAGCAGCCCGGCGAACCAAGGCAAACCCACACCAGTGCCTACACGCGGCAGCTACAGAGGCGCTGGCACTTGCCCTGCTCAGCTGTGCTTTTCCTTGAGATTAGTAAAAAAATTGTCACACTGCAGAGAGGGGGCAAAGTCGCAGGACAGTAACTTTCTTAGCTAATTCAGTTTAATCAGTCACCGCACAAAATCTCCATGTCAGTTTACTCTGCAGGCTCCCAGATAAAACTATGACTTACCCGATTTTTTTTCCCTCAGTAGTAAGTGCTGTCAATAAACAGCCATTTCATGCTGGATGATTGATGACCTGCCTCAGTGTTTAAATTGCTGATCTAAAGATTGAGGGTTTCATGTTACATCACTTGTCCTAGAGACCCAGTCCCTATTCCAGACCTCTAACACTTCAGTATAGTAGAGGTTCATCAAGCTGCCATAGAGTGCCAGACTACAGAACAACGCTTAATTGTGTATAGGAATGTCCGGTTATTTTATATAGTTATGTAAACTGGGCTTTTACTCACACAAATAAGCACAAAGGCTAAAAAGGTATCTGATAATGAAGACGACTAATGAGCATATGCGTACATAGAAGAGTTGAGATGCGTACACAGAATAGTTGAGTGCAAATGTGAACAGAGAAAAACCCATAACTTTTGCATGTCTGTGGCAGTATTCATGTCATCATGCAACTGCCAGGAGGACAGTAGCTGTTAAAAGTGTGTTATAAACACTACAACTCAGGCTGAGCGCATACAGCCAGTCTAAACCAGCCTCTGCAAACCACCCATAATCCCTCTTCCCTCCGCAAAGCCCAGTACCTCAAAGTTTCTCTAGCCTGGTCACAAAGTTCGGAACATTAAAAAAAATTAAGTTTTCAAGATATGAAATCTTGAAAACATACATTAGCCGCTTTAAGAAGTAATAAACAGCATATAATGCCCTTTATATTAATTTAAATATTCTATTTATAATTATATGTAACTAAAACTAAAGTATTTCTATATTAAAGGAATTTAAGTGAAAAACAATTCCCTACTAGAAGTTATTTCTAATGTCTAATTCTAATTAAAATATTTTGGTTTTATGATGACAGCTGCATTTATAACACAAGCAATTACTAATCCCTAAGAACATATATTTGTTTTACTTGCATATCTCATAAGTTAAATGTCTAAGTCCTCCTTCAAACAATAAACCAATCTTGGGTAACTTGGCCATTAGACTCCTATTGTGATTTTTATTTTCTTAATCCCCATTACAGAATTACTGAAAGACAATCCCTATGAGGAAAAAAAAAGGCTTTTCAGACCACACATGTGGCTAAAGGAAATGAAAATAGAAAAAATAACATATTTCTATACAGAACAACAAACATAATTGTAGAAGAAATATTGTGTGACTTCAGAGAAATCTGTTTATTCCTTTCTTCCTTTCTTTCCTTCTTTTCTTCAAGCTGTTATCAGATGGTCCTGAAATTTCATATGATCCTGGTATATGGTGATAAAAATGTGGACTAAGCATAACGGCATTATAACAATATAATACAAACTGGATCAGAATCAACATTCTTTTTGACACTTACATAGAGGAGGACAGAAAAATTAAATCCTCAGTAACCATTGAAAACTGGCAAATGAATTCCAAGTATATTTTCAGAAACATCTTACCCAGATACCACTATTTCATATCCTGTAATTTCCTATACCACCGCAAGCATACATGCACTTGGAAAGCAAACACATCTGAGCTATGTTGTAACAGTGTGGCATAACGAGGTTCTACAGAAAATGTTCTATCACCTGTTAATCAGCTTTTAACATTTGGGATATTGCAGTAATTATTAGTTAGATACAACTGTTGGAAGCACCAGGCAGGAGGACAGGGAGTGCCTAAGACCCCAACTTATTTATTACTGTAAGCATTAGTTCGCTTATAATAACCCAGAAATGAGTGTTCCCCTCAATTAGGCTCTTTTCAGAAAATGAATAGGCATCTATGAGCCGATAATTTACTAACTTACGGAATCTTTTACTGGTGCCTCCAATCAGAAAGAAACATAACATATCCTTAAGGAACAAATACATCCACTTGTTTCTTTCCTTTCTATAATGCAGCTGTGCATCATGTGAATACTGCATCTGCAATTACCGCAGAACAGATGGCAAAGGTTTAGTTTAAAGTGTATACATTACCACAGCACATGCTGCCAAGTGAATTCTCACTCTAACAAGGGACTTTTCTCTCCAGCGGTCTGATCCAACGGTTCATACACAAAGCTCCCTATGAGACTTTTGGTCCGTGGGGAATGAAAGATTGGATTTACAGTTTCAGCAATTTTTTTTCCAAATGAAATATGTTAGAAGCTAATAGGCCAGGGTTTCTTTCCAATATCAGGGAACTGCCTGGGTTTAAGTGCAATAAAAATCGAAGTTCTAAGTGGCTAAATGATACACTTATAATTTCAGTGCTTCTCTGCTTCTTGGGTAAATCATGACCGAACTCTTTCGTAAGGTTACTGTAGACTTGGCCAGTGTTTGCAGAACATATTATAAAAAACAGATTCCCGTAAAAAGAAATACATCATCTAAAAGGTATAAAGAAAATATAGCTAGATAAAAATAAAAATTACCAGTAGTTTGTTTTCTTTGATAACACACAGTAGTTTGGTCCATTGCCCAAATCTCTTCTTTCTAAGGAGGAAGGCACAGATTTTGGCATCCTTCACCAGATCCATAGAGGCCTCCTCAGAAGGCCACTGATGTCTCATTTTCTTCCCCTTTCCATCCTCTTCCTCTTCATCATAGGACTCGTAAGAGCTGCTCATAGCATCTGAGTCATAATCTTTAAGAAAATCATGAAAGTGTCAAGTTAAAACATTTAGCAACGAAACGTACTGATATAACTGAAAATCTCAACAGGCTTCATTTTAAGTTAAGCTTCTTGAAAGTCAGCCATGAACAAATTACTGTTTCAGTGCTCAGTAATATCAATACATTACATTAATTGAATAAGAGATGCTGGTCTGTTATGAAATTTTATAGAAGACCCATACTGATACCTTGGGAATTATAATTGAAAGAACGAGCTGGGAATAAATAGTTAGAAATTTAGGTAGGTCTTTATTATCTTCAAAATATTACTTAGCAGATGCCTTCATCTTTTGTAATTCTTTCACTGAGCAACATCTCCATCTTGCCCTACTGCATAATGCAAAATGTAGGCACAGAAATGTTAATACAACATATTAAGAAACAAACACTGAATATAACAAAGGTCACAAGACTAAATTATGGGGCTCTACCTACCTATCATAACATTTCATACAATTCTCAAATACAGCACCTGCACTGATACAATCAATGCTCAGTAGACAATGCTATTCCTTGAACTATGGATTCTGCTGGAGTTAAAGGCATTCTGCAAAAAATACCTTGTTGTGTTAGCCTAAACAGTTTAATTCCACTCTAAGTTCGGTGATGCAATGGCAAGATTCATTCTTAATTAAATGGTCTTTGTTCAGGCCTTTCATTTTCAACAACGCAATCAGCTCGAGCGGTCCCCTCAACTACAAAACTAATTTGCCATTATCACAGAATCCTCTCTTCCACCATCCATCCTTATTTATTTGTTTATGCCATATAAGTAAAGCTCCTCAGATAATAACACCTGAAGGCATGCTTGTTATCCACTGGCACACTCTCCCATGGAGGAGACTTGATTGGTATATTTTCAGTAGCTGAAATGTCATCCAAGCATTTCAAGTAGACTTTGATACATTTTTAGGTGGAAGAAAAATCTCTCATTTACTTTAGCTAGGTATTTAGGACACAGTTGGGATGTAGGAAGGACACCTGGGACAAATGGGAAAAGGACAAGACAGTGCATTGCTGGAAAGCTCATTCTAAATCAGTTCCTCCCTACGTGCAGTCAGGATGGGATATATCCAGACCTCACACCTCTGAATCAAGACTAGATATTCTGATACTATTTGCATTTTCACAAAAGTGTAAAAAATAGTCTATCTTCATTCCAACGTGAAATGAAAATAAAATTTCAAGCTCTCGAAACTTTTTTATTTTAAATTTAATTGAATTGCCGTCTTCTGGTCAATTCTACTATGGAGTGTTTGGTTTGGGGCAGCTCCACAGGGGCAAGTGGTAAAAGCCTCAGATGATTAATTAAATTAATTGTAGGAAGTGTTGATTGAGACTTCAAAGTAGAAATTGAAATTCTGCATGTTAAATATCCTACAGGTACTGCCTATGTGGCTCACAGGCAGTCCAAGTGCAGATTTCATGTTAGCAATGAGTTGTACGAGCAGCAGAGGGACTCTGCTAGCACAACAGTTGCGGGTTCATCCAAATCTCTGTTTATAAGAGGGCGAAAGCCAACAGGAGCTTCTGAGCCTGACATTTCTGCACTCCCATCCTTGCACAGTCTAACAGGATCTCCGGGGACCTGTTGCCATATCCTGCCCATTAACTACTCCGCATGTTTCTTTTCTCCTTGTGTTGTGGGACTCCTGGCCAGAAGCAGAGTTTTCTGTGTGACTCACACCAAGAAGGATGACCACCCTGGAGCACTCGTATCATCTGGGCTGCAACCTTTGCTGCTCTTTGCCACATCCCGCTTCTATTCTTTGCTTCTCCAAACTGCTGGATCATGACCAAAACAAGGCTTTCAGGCCCTGGACACAAACTGGTTCATATTGCAAAGTGACTAATTTAAGATAAATAGCATAGGCAGTCTCCTACCCATAGATAACAGCTTTAGCAGACATTCAGAAAGTTACGCAGAGAAATCCAGCATGTACGTATAATTTCAGAGGGTTTTGAAGCAGCATTGCTTTGAACTAATATTCACTGTGAACTGAATTTGGGAAGCAGTAAACTTCCTATTAAAAAATGCTAAATGGTGGAAGCAAACTGTGTAAAGGCTGGTTGTGGAAAGGCGGCTAGTGACTAAATCCTCTCGTCTCTTATTGTCTCATCACAGCGGATAATGAAACAGGCTTGGTGGTAATCTACAGGGGAGATATGGACATTTCTTGTGTATATGCTCAAGTCAACACACACTGGGTCTTGGAGTGGGGAAGGGGCTGAGAGAAAGGAGAGAAATACAAAATGTGTAGAAAAAGTAAAAAGTGTCTCTCCAAAATTAAGCTATTTTATTAAGTCTACAGAAGGCTCAGAGACTGAGATTCACTGACACAGTATGTTCCAATGCTGCTGATCTACCTTTTTTTGCATCGTCTGCATTTTCTCATTATTCTAGCTTCTTTTGACATTGACTTTCCACTGTTAGGGGGTGAAAATCAGAGTGGACTTTCACATTATTTGTGATAGCATATCCCAAAGATCAGTCTGTATTAATTCAGGCATATTGTACAGATCAGTAGCTTTTAATAAAGAGAGTTATCAGACATTGCACACACAGTCTTGTTTTCATCTACATGCAAGTGTTTATTTACAAACGGATTATAGGGACTTGGGAAAGTTATGGATATTTCACTTTCATGATCTATATTCTGCAATTCTCTTGTGCTGCTGTTTGCCTTTATAGCTGGGACACGTGATATGTAAGCCTCCTTGCTTATTTAATTAATGACATTACATAAATATTCCATAGGAATATTTACTTAAGATAATGGTATCTATCCCAACAGTTGTTTAACGTTTTTTTCATGTACTCCTTATACTTTTAGCACTTCATTGTTATGGTCTTTTCCACCTCAAACAGTCTGAACAGCAAAGGTTACATCTTTGGTTAATACTCTGCTTTGGTGGCTCATTTTATTTACCACATACACTGGGTTTAGTGGAAGTTTTGCTCGAGTGGAGATATATTACTAATGGCATATTGAATTCAAAAGCAACTTTATTACTGATGAAGAGCAGAGTACTTCTAACACAAATTAAAAGAGATGATAAGGAGTTCAGGACATAAGAAATACAGCAAAATCACAGCAAGTGAGATGATAAGTTACACTAACCAAGATTTAAATGTCTGGATATACACTTAAATTACAGAACTCTTAATGAACTTTTAAGGCAGATATCCTAAATATTTTTATGGATTTGGATGGTTAAGTACAATAAGAAATCGGTTTCATATTTTGTCTTTTTTTTTCCCTAGGTGACCCTTTAGCAGTGCTATTAATATTTTTATGTCTGAGCAAGGCTCTTGTTTAATGACAAAACACAAATCAGCAGTTCACCGGATTACCGGGTGTAGCAGGACCACCCTGCAGCACTTCAAGGGAGGAAATGAAGAGAAGAGTGATTTTGCTGCTCTGCTAAGACTGTGTGTTCCTTCATTTGCTTTACAGTATATGAAACTTTCTTACCTTGAATTTCTTAAGTAAATTAAGATAACCCCAGTTTGTGCAGTGTACAAGTCACAAAGGTGACTCCTATGCATGTGTTTTAAGAACAGAGATACAATTTTATTTATTTGTTCTGGTTCAAATATAAAAATGGCTATAAAATGGAGGAAGATATGCCTTTAATCTTTAGGCCACAGAAAGTAACGATAAGTGATAAATACACAAGTAATAAGTTATCCCAGCCAATAAAAAAGCAGCAAAAAGGAAAATCTATGCAATTTGTTGGTACGTAATGTCCTGTTGACTGGCCCTGTGTAAACGCAGCCACTTCATCAGCTCAGCAGTGTACTCTCAGTGTAGCTCCACTTAAGTGCATAGGTCTTTGGACAAGTATTTGGACACAGGAAAGAGCATTTGTGTGTTGCAGAAGGACGTTCAGCGTTCAGTTAGGAGGCACCCCTCTGCCTTTTGCACTAAACGAGTAGTCACAAAAATACTGTCGTGTGCATCAAACATGGCCTGTAGAAGCCAACATGAGTGATTTATCCCTATCCACAAAGATAAATCAGGGATAAATCAGAAATGCTGCAAATCACATCTTTTTAATAATTCCTTTTTATCTTTTTGTCTACTTTAGCAAGTAATTCGGTGCAATAGAGGCCCAGCAGTAGATTTGCTGATCAGCACCATACATTTACAGTATCACCAGTTTAGAGGGGTTTACTCTGAACGAAACATAACTCTGGTCTCCTGCTCCAATGCCCCCATCGTGTTCACGATTCAAAGCTGTCCAAAAGACCAGTGGTTGATTTGGACCCTCTGTCTCCAATAGCAGCTGAAACATGTTTATGGACACCTACCTTGAGCTCCAGGCTTAGTTTCCTCTAAAAGCACCCTGGTTTGTGCCGACCAAAACCCTTATGCAAACCAAACCAAGGCATGGCCAGTGAGGATAATCAGAACCAGCCCCAGATGGTCAAAGCCATGCTTACAACATATCACCACAGCACTAATAGAGATGTAGGTGTCAAACACTAAAAAAGCTGAAAGGCGCTGGAACTACCAATTGCTCAGAAACTGGATTTATGCTACTCACTGGAAGTGATGTACTCGGGAGCCTTTCCAGGACTAAGTGGCACTGCCTCTTCATAATAGCCTTCGGGAAGGGAAGATGTTGGTAATGGTGGAGGCCCATTATCTGGTGGCTAAATAAAGAAAAAAAAAAAGAAATAAAAAGAAAAAGTGAACATCTATCACTCATTATAAGGAAGCAGAACCTGCTTGCATGTACTCCAGCTGAGTCCTTTGGAGATATAAAAACAGTATGATCTTATTTGCCATTGTTAAGGATGGCAAAATCAAAGTAACTACATTAAAAGAAGTCCTTTCTATGACAGTTTTAAGTGGTAAAAATGTTGAAAAGATATAGTTCCCTATTTAAGAATTGGAAACTTAAAGGTTCTATGTAGGAAAGAGATTTCTGTGCATAGACCATTTTACAGTATTAAGACTTACTTATTAGTATTTTGCTGATTACTGATTTACTGACGATTAAAATAATTCGTATTACAGCAGTGAACAACAGTTTGGTTGGACAGCTTAGAAAAGCTAAAAAGCCTGGGCTGGGAGACATAAACAACAGATAATTTAGATCATATTTTCATGATGTATTTTGTTTTTAAACAGCAAATCAATATAGACATTCATTTTTAAAATGGTCTTTCTATGTAGTAAAGACTGAGCTACAACCAAGGAAAAGTTTGGAACATCAAGAAACTATTATATGATAAAATAAATATTTCAAATACCCGGTCAAATTCTAAAATGCTCCTTTTCTAAATATAAACCTGTTTTAAATTTAAAACTGACCAACTGCTGCTATGTTGATATAGTAACAGAGTATATTTAGTACTCTATGACTTCTTCCATATGACTTTACTGTTCTATTTCCTTAACAAGTACCAAGACAACTGTATTTTATCGAACTCATTCATGTTTGCCACAGGTTTTTAGTTCCATATTTTCATATTGGAGAAAATAGTTAAATCTTTTTCCAATACCAATGGTTTATTGTATGATTAGAAAAATATAACTTCTAAGCAGAGTCTCATTTCTGCAGTAACATTTTTTCAACACATCGTTCTCTTTTTTCATGTAATGAAAGAGATGTAACAGTGTTTATCTGCATTGGACTGATCCAGTCTAAATTCAGGGAACGAACAGAGATACCAGAATAAGAAACTAGTCAGGGTGAGCTTTGCTTATGGTCAGATATAGACACTTCTGGAGTGTTCTGGGCTGAACAGTCTAGTAGAGGCATGGAGCCTTCTTCCACATAATATAAATGAAGCCGCAGTGACCAGACTCCTCTTTTGCTATAGACCTAAAGTTACCTGGGAGGAAGCTGAACTTCAATAACGTGGCATAAGTTGTAATGAAACAACTTCCACGGGCACTTTCAGGTTTGGATTCATCTTTGCAGCTTTCAGAGCCAGACACCTCCAAATCTCATTACCGATTACACACACTGAACAACTAATTCTTAACAACATCAGCAAGACAAGTCCCACCCTTTGTGTGCTCTGTAGGTTATTTCACCGTGCAGGTAAGTGCTTGTGTATTCCCGCTGTGCGGGAAGGCAAGGAGGTAGCGAATAAACCTGCCCTTCAGCTCACCCAGCGCTGACTTCCCTTTGCACGCTGAGTAAAATCAGAAACTTCTTCACGAACAATGAACCGACTTGTGACTGAACGCAGAAATTCTTGGTCAGATTGAGATTTACACTAAGATAACTTCTATATCAAATGATAGAGCCAACTTCACGTCACACTCAATTACAGATAAGAGATGGCAATTACTGTTATCTACAATGTGAACTAAATTATTTTTCCTCACAGACCAGTTTTGCTAGAGAAATTATCTGACAAAGAAGCAAAATAATGAAAAAATACCATTTTTTCCCTGTGATTCTGCTGAAAAAAAGAAATCTGAATTGCAAATATGCACATAATCGCAAAATAAATGAGTCTTTCCAGGTTAGCTGCTGCTGCGAACAGGTGTAAGGGACATGAAAAAATACTACACATTCATTAATACCGGAAAATTGACAGCATGTTATGAATTTTGCCTTACACACATCAGCTCTGTGTGGCCTGGACTGCCAGACACAACGGGGGAACTGCCTCCAAAGAGTTTGTATTTTCTTCCTTCATGCAGGTGGGCAGAGCCTTGCTCAAGTGAGTCGGGGTCAAGGTTTGTTCCTGGGGCAGTGTAGATTCATACCACCCCTTTCATAAGACAAGAGATATTAATATCTTGGTCTAGCCTTAAATTATTTTCCCCGTCAGGTGTATATACGATATATGAAATTCCTTTCATTATTAAACCTAATTCACCCAGGAAATACCCATCTTGAGAGTCATTCTAATTTTGTCTTGACACAGCACCAAGGTTTCCAAGCTATCTTTTATCCAGAAACAAATAAGAGGTTCCAATAAAGATCATGGGGGGAAAAAAAAAATCCTTGTTTTTAGACAAAATGTTATTCAGAAAGAAAGAAAAAAGGAAATGAAACACAAATGGTGCTTGTCTGAATTCAACCCTGCTGGAGCACCAGTTACTTCATACAGCTGGGGCGGGCT
Organism: Egretta garzetta; assembly: GCF_000687185.1. Classification (NCBI taxonomy): domain Eukaryota; kingdom Metazoa; phylum Chordata; class Aves; order Pelecaniformes; family Ardeidae; genus Egretta; species Egretta garzetta. Next base: position 3,720,258 of record NW_009260399.1, on the reverse strand, counting down.
GGGCTGTGCAGCCAACGTCAACACAGATGGAATCCATTGCTGAATTAACCAGGCCCTCCTTTCTGAAATGCATTTTGCAGTGCTTGCCATAACAAAGTTGAAAACAATTATTAAAAAAAAAAATTAAAAAATATACTAGGAGAAACAGAAACATCCAACATGAAATACTGATTCAAGCAAGGATGCTTTAATATTGAAAGAAAATCCAACAGATGAAATAAAAAATAAAACTACCTCACTCAAATCTGTACCATAATCAACTACATCTTTTGGGAGCTATGGAATATATGAGTTTGAGCACCAAGAAATGTAAAATGTACATCTGAACATTCTGATATTACTTACTAATATTTACAGTGCTTTAATTTTTTTACTGTTAATAGGTATATTGTTTAATTCTTTCAACCTGGAAATTTTTAGTAGAAGAATTTTGATGAAGTTATGAATTATGAACTGAAATAATTCTTGACTCAGTAACTTTTCCTTAGTTTACCTGAAAAATAAGAAGGCCATAAACCCCACAAAACTATTTACATATTCTATAAAAGGATTAGATCTCAAAAAAACCTAGACCATGTGTAGTTTGAGTGGTATCTGGAGGAAAAACTTGGCAACCTGCAAAGAAGGCATTAGCACAAATTCCTACTTTTATTTTTTTTACGACAAGCCACAGGGAAGAAAACTAGAGAATGCTGCCTTTCAATACAAATAACCTTGCTCAATCACGGGAATAAGAACTGAGTTAGAAAAAGAATTACCATTATTTCTATCTCATTGGAGGAAAAGGGACAAAGATGAGTGAGATATTGTTGCCTGGGATAATACCAATAATACTGAAATGACACTGATAAAGGTGTTTGTCGGGTACTGGGTCTGAGACCAAACCAGAGATGCTTTATTTGAAACAAAGAAGCGGACAGGGTGATAATTACACTACAGAGCTGAGATCTCTGAAAGAGCAGGTTGTGCATGGGATGCCCAACTCCAGTTTACAGGAGGGACTGTTGAGAGAAACAAACCAGTATTTCCAAATAATAACCAATAATTACCTGGATAGTAAAACTCATTATCCGACTGGATACTATGGAACAGACTTAGTGGAAATACTAATTTTATGGTGCATTATGCTCTTCCCCTCCATCCGCCCCTCTGTGTTCCACAGACCGCAAATAAACTCCTCCTTTCTTTGTCCTTTGAGATAAAATACTTTATTTCCCCTTTCAGTCCAAGGTTACCTACCACGACAGGCAGTAACTTTTTTTTTTAGGGATAGTCTAGCTGATATCTGCTGACAATATGGAAATACATAGTATGGAAAGCAGTATGAACGACAGAGGAAAATAAATGTCATCGTATGGGGGCCTGAGGATGTGAAATCACTTTACACCCCAATGAAGACTTACACTATGTAGCAAATAGAAAGAAACACCTCCCTTTATGCGATGATTTAGGACGTGGAGATTTCCAGTGCAAAGCAGTGACTGTAGCAGAGACTGTCTGTACGCTCATGCTGCAGGCACCGGCTGCCAGCAATTCAAGGGCCACGCTCGCACGTGTGGTATTAGATCAACCACCAATTCAGATCCAGTCGGACTGTGGAGCCAGCTGCTACGTAACCCCTCGACACTGAAAGCAGCAACATGAGACTGGAAAAGTGGTCACACGTTGGTGATGCATAATAAAGCTATTCAGAAGCCAGCAGGCAAACGGGGGCTGTCAGGAAGAAACCTTGACACATGCACATGCCATTTGCTTGGGAGCAAGCTTAGACCCGACCTCTGCACAACCCCACCGCATCCTCAGCCTGGAGGGGGAAGAGTGCTCACACATTTATGATCCCTCTCCCCACATGCAAAAAAATGGATGTCCAGAAAGAAAGATGAATCAACAAACTGAGGACCAATATAATTAGCAAAATTACTGATGGTGCATTTCAAGCAGGCTTTGTCGTACTACTGTAAAGGCTGGAAATTGGGCACCAGTACTTGCCACACACTCGGTAATGAAAGCCTTTAGATAAACTCGAAATCGCTAAGGCACTAAAAAGAAATCACCATTTATTGCCAGCTATTGAGGACCTGCCTGCGCGTTGGAGTTACGCAGGACAAAAGCACTGACTATATGTGACGTTAAGACCATATTGAGCTGTGCTGGAGTGAAATATTAGCCTGCTCGTAGACAAGCGAAAGCTGAGAAGAATTCTTCATTTGACCTCAGCTTTGTATTCCAAACTTATAAATTTCTCAGCTTGTCAGCTGGACCCTACAAAACCGGGAGCCAAATAATGTGAAAGGAGTCTAGTAACTTCTCTTTTCAGCTTCTGAGCACATCTGACAGGAGACAGCAAGCCAGCCAGCCAGCCACCAAACTCTGCTTTTTGGAACAGAGTAACCCTGTCAGTCCCACCACAAGGTGGGTAACACGGCTGCATGACAGGCTGTTGGTACAGTCCCACCCAACCACCGCTGGTGGACCCAAGCGAGTACAGCACATGCCTCCGGGACACCGGTAAAAATCCAGGAAAAAAAAAGAAAGAAATTGCTCAAGAAATCAACTGGCAGAGTCAGACATGATGGGAGGTCCAGCAAACCCCAGCAATCCTGCAAAGAGCTGAGCTGGTAAGCCACCAGCTCCGACCAGAGGGTTGAACAGACCAGGGCAAGGAGGAAACGCTAGAAGTGACTACCAGGAGGAGGATGAGTATAAACACAGGTGAAGCTTTTCCTTCAGCTGATCCCAAACAGTGACTTGAGCAGGTTTCAGACTAAGAACAAAAGAAGGTACATGCTTTGCACGCTGTCCTCCAGGGAGCAGAGGTACATCTGACACAGCCTAAAAGCATGTCTGCTGACTCAGGGGTGATTGCCTAATTAAAGGTATCTCTGGAAAAGTGCTTAGCATGTAGAGTATAGTGACTACAAACAGATCACAGCCTCAGAAGGCACAGCCCGATGATGGGAAAGGGATCTGAACAGACTTGCTCGTATTTAAAGAATGAATCAGGGCGTGCCATGGCTCCACAGTTTGACCTGAAGATTGTCTGGAGAGCATTTACGCAGCAACCTCACCAGGAACTGAGTTACTGATTCACAAAACACAGCACATCTGAGTTCTGCTTAGAAAACACGATAACCCCTTTACCTAAGCAACAGGAAGGTAAAGATGGCAATGAAGGGGATCAAATGGAAACAGTAAGAAACCAACACAGTATATCGGCTGAGCAGAGAGCCCAGTTGATTCTTACCTCCCTCTGATGGCAACGTAAACCTGCAGCAGAACCCAGGCATAAGCTTAAGTCTCAGTTCCTGCCATTGTATTTAATTAACATTTGAGATATTAAATAAAACTGAAGAGACTGGAGCACAGAATGCACCACCGAAAGGACAGATAGCTGGGAGGCATTACACCCAAACTCTATGGAAGACAAGAGTGGAAGTGAACTTCAGGCTCCATGGAAGTAACAGAAGATCTAAGGAAATAATTAAAAAAGAATGAGCCGTAAACAAACCCACAATGTTTCTCTATCATTCAGATTCTGTAATGAAAGATTATTACACAGCCAGTTGGAAGCATCACTCAGACAAAACAATAGATGGGCTTTACTTGGTGCTGGGGAACACTTTCATGCATATTACATGAGAAAGATGAATCTGAATTTTAATCAGTATGGGGCCCTCAGTCAGAGGTGGTTATTGCAACTGTGCTCAAAGAAGTGTCTGTATTCCCCAGCAAAGACAAGATCACTTTCCTATTCCAGGAGTTAATAAGCTCATCCAGGTACACGACATGACAGTGCGGACAAGACAAGGCAGAACAGCGAGGAAAGTGTGGGCAACACCATTTCTACTGGAACAATGTTTTCTGAGGGCATGAACACTGCATCAAACAAAAACAAGAAAAGATTTTGGTACTTACTGGCCTAATTCCTTCCCATATGTTTGTGCACAGCACATTAATGAGCATGTTTAGAAAATTAAATAGGTTGGTTCCTAACTATCAGCACAAGAAGGGTACTTCATGGACAGGTATAGCATAGAAACAAGAAACCAAAAACCTGAGAGAGCATGTTATGAAAAATGGTGGGACAATATCCTCTCAAACCTGTGGTATTAGTAATTCAATAGCTTTCGTCTGGGGGGGTCAAAATCCATCAGCATCTAGGAAAGACAGAAAAGAGGGCATACAGCTTCCCAATGATCATAGAAAGAATCTGGTAAAGCAGCTCAATTCTACTGTAAACCTGACCTGAGCTCATCTAGTTTAAATGCAAATTTCCAGCTCATTCTGGCAGCTTAGAAATGAAGAAGGCTTTAAAATACAGTGACGCGCATTGTTTTAAGTGTGTAATACAAGTGAACTGAGAAGGAAATCACTTTAAAACGTTTCTGTGATACCGTTTGCAAATGTGAAATAAATAATCAACAAAAGGCACCAACCCCACCCAGGGAAAATGGGAATGGCAACTACAGTGTCCTGCAAGACACGAGCAACAAAAACTGAGCTACAAACACTTCTTTGTCCTTAATCCTTATGCAGTCATGTATGATAACCAGAAATGAATATTCCACAACCAACTGCATCGGGTCCAAAAGACTGCTGTTCTGGACACTTGTGATCAACAAGAACATGAACCTACAGCAGGTGCATAGGAGAAACACTGATGTAGTTCAATAGAATTAAACTATAGCTCAAAATGGAACTTATATAGCCTTTCCTATACACAATGGACTAAAATGAAGCCTGAGAGGAATATGATTGTGATTTCAAAGGGTATCCGGGGCACAGATACCAAGGTGAGGAACGAAGCTACTTAAACACAAAGACAAGGGCTGGCAATGACCGCTGGGATGGTGGAACAGCCTTTCAGACTGAAATTGTGGGTTAAAGAAACCGAAATGCTAGTAAATAGATCTTGATAAGTTTCAGCAAGGGTTAACATTTTATAATTGCCTGCAGTAAGAGTGACTGCACTGTCTAATCAAAAAGGCCCCTTTAGTTGTTCCTTTGTTACAGAAGAACTTGTTGAGATTTGTTCAAACCAAAGCTATTAGCCAGCTCTGAATGAAACAACTGAATTTTTGTTGAATTTACTTTTGTTGCTTTTGAAAATGTTCTGCAAGGAGAAAAACTCCAAGGCTAATACTATCTTAAGATTATCTTTTAAGAAGAACAGAGAATAACAACTGCTTTTCAGTGTCAGCAGAAAAGGCAAGATGAAATACGGATTCATAGGCACCCACCTGGCACACGAGCCCCTTGCTTTTGTCATGGCACCAGTCTCACTCTGCATTTTACAAGAAGCTTTAAGACTGGCACTTTTTCGGCTGTTGTTCAACAAACGATTAATGTAAAGGGTGATATATCACCTCAAAAATCCTTTTGATTTCAGGATGATTTTTTCCTTCCGCAAGGACACTGTCTCCTTTCAGCATTTTCTAATAAATATCCGAGAGTATACCTGACAGGCATCCAGATAAAGGGAGGCTGTCAAATTGCTTCTCCACAATAGGAAACCCATTTATATGAAACACTCCTACAGAGTGACTGTGTACGTTGCAGGAAAGGGTTGGAGAAAGATGACCTATCCTTTTGATTTATGCCTACAGGGGTTCTGGCATCTTGCTGGACACTTGTTGCGGTTAAATAATTATTAAATTGCCAATATTCCAAGAAAAATAAAACATATACTCAATTTTACTGTGAAAATAATGCAAAATAGCTGGGCTGCTTGTATTTGATTTTGTTGGACTGCACAGTGCACTGAAATCGCCGCCTGTCGGATGCGATATGACAACCAAATGCTTGGAGGCCAGGAGTATTCTGTTGCTGTCATGCTGAGGACAATTTATGCCAGTAATCCTCAGGAACACCTGACCAGTAGGACACACTGGATCTTATTCTATTGCCTCAGTGGAAAATGTACTTCAAGGCAACTTGGTGATAGTGTAGTGATGGGATGCCAGGTGTGAAATCACTGGCAGCACGGTGAGGCGCACACAGAGCGTTGCCTCTGTTATTCCTCCAAGCCCATCATCTAGCACTGCATCTTGCCTGTCAAGCACAGTATCATAAAAGTAGCTGCTGATGTAGAGATGGAGAAAGCAGGCTAAAAGACATAAGCCCTCACAGTAAGCAGATTAAAGAGGGGCGAACCAAAATGACCCTCTTTCAGACACGGTGATCTCCTGCTCTGCTGCTGACCCTGGCAAAGCTCCACCCGCTGCTGGCACTGTATTCAAGTAGCAAAGCCAAATCAACGTGCCCGGGCAAGCGCTGTTTCAGTTCTGCAGGAGCGCTCCGAGCCGCCCTTAAGCTCACATCCTTTATCTGCAGCTTTTACTTTGCTGGCCATCTGAAGGAGCTGTAGGCACAGGCTAAAGCAAGTATTTGTGCTTTCTAAGCCTGACAGAAAGTCTGCTAGACCAGATGCAGGCAAGGGGATGTATACAGAAAAAGAGAATTACTAAGAGATTGTGTCCCTAGTGATTCGCTTCATTCAAGTATATGCAAGGTCCAACTTTGTCCCTCGATTTTAAGACCCGGTCCAAAGCCCACTGAGTCCAGGAAAACTGTCTGTGCTTCAATGTGTTTTAAGAACTGCAGACTTCATTTAAACTATTAACAGCATGTCTCTAAATAAAACTAATTTTATACTCTTTGCTCATGGGCTGATGAATAACAAAACTGATACAAGATTTGGCCTGAGCAAATATGCAGGTCTATTTACAGATTTACAAAGGAAACCTTGCACAGCACCTGCCCACACATAGTTCTGGCTCCTGGCACTACTTAAAGGAGTATTGAATTCCTTCCCACCCACACATCTTTACATAAGTAAAAGCTTAAACATCAATTCAGACTAAACATTTTTGAATGCAGAATCCCTTGAGTGCCATAAAAAGAAACAGTGGTGTAAATGAAACTTTAATTTCCATCATGCTCACTAACTGATGTGCTAAACCCATAGATTTTAAAACAGTGCAGTTTATTTAAAGTTATTGATTCCCACTTCCAGTAAATTCCAGCAGCACGTTGTGTTTCCACTGGAGGCTGGGACCACCACTAGATGTTATTCAGCAAGTGGAAAAAGTTTCTGGCCTGAATGGCTGGCAAAAAGCAGTGCCATGTGAAGAAGGGCAACCTGGAGCAGAATTTCCTAGCCTCTGGTGGGCCCGGGGGATTTCTTCCACTCGACTACGAAATCATGGTCTATGGAAAGTGGCTAGGAAAGGTAGCTCAGTATTTGTGTCACTGAGCAATGTAATCATGTACAGTTTTTATAGAGATTGGCATCAGCTACAAATTTTTAGGAGTCCCTAGATTCAAGGTAGGTTGAAAATCACCACACAGGAGCATTAATGGAAAGGACAATTAGACTTTAGCCACTGCCACTGATTTCCAGCCTAGCATAAAGAGAAATATAATATGACAATCTCTGATCAGATCGGATAATAAAGAGAGGCTAACAAGGAGGCATCTAGTAGAGAAAGGTTACCAAAACCCAGCTAATGATCAATTCCATTAGTTCAACATGACTTCGGGAGAAATCTTTAAAGTCAGACTGGGGTTTGAGCTTGCCCTGGTGTTCAAAGGTCAAAAAGCTGATGGTTTTGTCCTTCCCTTCTGACTCCACCTGGTCTTTTGCAGGACAGCAGCAGTCTGTCATCTTTTTCACAAATTACGATGTGCTACTGTCTTAAAACAGCATAACTCATAACCCATATTTGGATAACGCAGAACAACGAGAGGCCTGGGACATTTCCTGGCTGATCTCAAAGCGGCACCGACACCAAGAAAACCACCACTGCCTGACAGCAGCAACAGAATTGCAGAAAAATTGGCAAAAATCAGCTTCCGCCACGATGGAAAAACCAGCTCAGCTTCATGACTTCACCTAGATAAAAGCGTCCCCAGCATTACGGGTAGGTCAGAGGTTCAGACTCCACTTTGCCAGGCTCAACATGGGAAGACCACGCTCCAGACCAGTCAGCTCGAACTGTGTCAACTTCCATGGTAATTCCCACTGTATCTCAGAGAAATATTTTTGTTACTCCAAAATCCAAACTGAACTACTGCAAAACCCAGCGGTGACCTCGTGGACCTCGTTCATACTTCACACCATTTCACTCGCTGCAGCTGTACCAACTTTAAGGGAATTTACACATTAATGCAGGAGAAAGGAAAAGTAGGTCAGTTGTCTTTAGAAAAACAACTTGAATCTTCAGAGCCAATTTATTAACTAAACCTACATAAATATGAAAGAATGAGGATCTCAATTGGCTTCAGTTTATGAAGCTAGCACCTGAACTCTGCATTTCAAAGGCATGCGTGTTTTGCATAATTTTCATGCCTCTCATCAACCCCGTCCCTTGTAATTTATGCTATATGCATCTTGAATTAAAGAAAAATAATCATTTTCAGGCACTGTTAACCATGAAATGGATTCTCCAAGTTTCACTGCATATTAATAAGACCACTTTTGCATCCATTCAAATCTATGCATAATTATTTTATAGTATCCTTTTTAGTTGAATTTTGCTACAGTATATATACCAACTCTGGATATGAACATTTCTAGCACAAACATTCCCCTCCTATAATGATTTCAGCATATCTCATTACATTAAGTAGAATTTAAATTGGGAAAAAAAACCAAAAAAATAATCTTGTTCAGGTCACAAACCAAAAGCTGGCAGCGCTTAGGGAGAAACTATGATTAAGGTATTCTAAATAATAGATATAGAACCCAACTGTTTGTTGGGGTTTTTTACTTTGTTGTGCAGCACATAGCATTATTCACCATCAAATAAAGGTTACTATGAAAGGCTGGCCAAGAGCTTGATCTGATAAATTAGTTCTTATGTTCATAAGATGCTACTGGCTTATGTATCTCTTAGAACTGGGCATAAATGCAGTAACAGAGTAACACGCTAAAATGAAGCAGAACATCAGTCATCCAGTTGTTCGGCCCCCGTAAGTTGCATCTGTATTTTCTGCTTCAGCCAATGAATGCAGGTCTCCATGGATCGCCCTTATCACCATGCACAAAATTCTCCACAAATTAATAAAAAGATGGATAATTTATCAGTATTAGGGCTAAGACTGTGTTCACCTTTCAGCAGGCCAAACCATGATTTGCTTACGCTTTTCTAAAAAAAAATGCTGAAAATATTTTCTTCAAATCTACTGTAAAGTCAGTAACAGACGAGCATTAAAACTTGTTTATAGTTTATTCTGTAACAAGACAGCTGCTCCCAACTGGAGGAACTAAATTACAGATCCCAATCAGTATCTTTACTGTAAACACCTCCAAGAACATACACTTCTACTTGTTCTGCAGGGAATTTCCTATCCAGAGACTGAGCACAGAAGGGTACTAAAGACTTTATAAAAAAAGGAAGTATTATTCTTTCCTTTTAAAACTCTGTACTTTCATTTTCAGTTATCAAGCGGGAGTCTTCTCATAAGGCTTGCTCCAGGGAAAGCTGATCCTTAGAATTGTACGAAACTGGCTGGGACCTGTGGGCTTGGCCAGGCCAACCTCTAACACGCGGCAGGTCAACCTTTGAACTTAAGATTAAGTTGCTCAGGCTTTTGACACTTGAATTTTGAAAATTGCCAAAGACTGCAATTCCACAGCCTTTGTAGGTGACCTGATCCCGGGCTTATTTTCACCATAGGGAATTCTTTGCCTTCTCTTCTGCAAGTTGAACCCAATTCCCTCAACCAGACAGGAGTTGAGAGGAATAATGTTTTCCCTGGACCTGCAGGCTCCTTCCCCTTGTAAACATATCTGTTAGTGCTTATCACAAATATATTCTCTCTTATATATACTTATATATTTAAATTAACACTCACCAGCCACTGCTGAGGTATTTCTGGCAGAGGCATTTGAGGAGGCGCTGGCAAACTGTTGGCAACTTCTTGCTTCTGTACATGTTCTTTTATTTCAAAACCTGTGGAAGAGCAGCACACATCGCTTAACACTTCAGTGGATGGGACATTTTTTCCACAGGTGGACACCACATCTGACTGTCACCCACCGAAATCTGGCACACGGTGCTGCTCACAACCTACCTCCCAAGCGCAGTTACTGAGGCAGGACTGGAAGAATGCTGGGAATTCAGGAATTAAATCAAGCAGAACAAACACATACTTACTCTATATGATAATGACATATATGCTATTTGCATCAACAAATACCAGACACAGAAAAAAAATACAGGAAATCATTCTGAACTGCCTATCCATCTGGAACTGAAAGACTTAAACAGCTACAATTCAAACACATTGCCAGGTGCCTACCACATAGATAAAACCACTTATGGGGGTAGATACCACACTTGTGAACGTCTCAATGGCACCATACAGCGAATAAAACACGGTCAGCCTGTGGGCAGTAAGCGGCTGGCTGCCTTTTACCAGGGGAGACGAGCAACAGTTGTTCCCATGGCACACGGTGGGTTAGCAAGGCCACTGTGCAGAAACGAGTCCAAAACCACCTTTCATGCCAAAAGAGTGGGGAAGAGGGCAGAAGAAGAGACCCTGCCTCCCTCCCTCCCCTGCAGTAGTGGCGACAGCTACTCAGCCAAGCCCCCAGTGCCCATGTACCCTGAGCTCCCTGCTGCCACCTCCTTCTCTGATCATGGAGACGTGGTGCGAGTCTGCACAAGTCCTGGGAGATGCAGGATGCTATGACACCCCAACCTGGAGCACGCTGCTGCTGGGGGGACATTGCCCTAACCAACTCACCATTAACAGAACTACACACTGAGCATGTTTCCCCACTATTTCCTTCTTCCTCTCTTTTTTTTTTTTTTTTTTTTTAAATAATTCCATAGTTTTCCAGGTGAATTTGAAAAGGGAAAAGGAGTCGAATGTAAAAGCTGCTCTGAGGGTCCTTTGTATCCCTATTGTATCCCAGGGGAAAAGAGGAGTGACCCACTCATTCTGAGGTTTTGGCACAATAATTCAAATCCCAGTTGAACTCACTTCATAGGAACATGATACTGTTCATTTTTCTAAATATCAAAAGGGAGATTAGGGTGCATCTCCTCAATGTTCTGGCAAAAATTCAGTCAAAGGATTGTACCCTGCTTACCCCTAGACTGAATTTAGCTCCTAGTGTTTAGTTTAGTTTTTAAAACATACATTTACATAGTCAAATGGATGTCTTTTCGTCAAGATCATATAATTCTCAAATATGTAATCAATGATGAAATGTTTCTTGTCATAATAACCCAGTCCCACTGGCTGTGAAGTCATGGACTGAAAAACAACACTTATAAAATAAACTGGCTCTAAGGGCCACAGATTCTTCTTTCTTCCTACAAATCAAGAGGGGGATTAGTCTTGGGAAACACTTGATTTTTTTTTCCAGTATAACTTTCCCTTGTTCCTCTTTATGTAGGATGAATCCATATTATGGCTGCTATCCATATGCAAGTCTCCCATACTTTCCAGAACAACCAGAAGTCAAATATGAAGGGCTTTTTACTGCAAAAAAAAGTATTCCAAGTGAATTCTATTGACTCTGTAAAACTATTTTTTCCCCATTTTTAAATATGTGTGTTTAAGCAAGAACCTGCTCTAACATTTTCTTGTACCAAATTACACAGCAGAGTCAGCATTATAGGTTTACGGCATCAGGTCCCTTTAAGGAAAACAGGCAATGTTGACAGTCATATTAAATGACTAAATCCACCAACAGTTCTTACTCCAAAATAAACTGTTTGTGTCTTTGCTTTTTAGAAGAAACTCTGAGTTTCAGAAGGAAATGCCAAGCGTTTTGTTCAGACCTACAACCCATTGGGCATGCCAAGGCTCAGGAAGAAAAATAAAGTCTATAGTTTTGCCAGCTATTCAGAATAACCACTGGTTTGGATGTGGGGCAGGTCGAGGCCAGGAAGCTCCGACCTGAAGAGCACATCTGCCTGGCCCAATTCTCTCTGGTTGATAGATATTAAATGAAGAAAACAGCGTGCATTTGGGAGATGGAACAAAACAAGGCAAAAGGTTTCTAAAGAATTCCCCAAGTAAGAACTTCCTGAGTTTGAAGTGTTTTACTAAAAGCCAACCAGCCCATTATAATAATTTCCACACCTTTACAAAGAAAAACATAATTGTTCATTTCCAGATGTTACAAAGAACCCAGCCAGTTCCCAGTTGCACAGATCCTTCATTACCGTTCCCCATTGATCTTAAATGGCTTGCTCCAGCAATCGAAATATCCTGTTGGATACACACAGTTAATTTTTGCAAAGGCAATAGTCCTCAAGCCTCTTAAACTGTGCCAGCAAGCCGAGAGCTCTCGTGGAGTTATGCAGGTGGAGTAAAACAACATTTTGCAAAACAGACTCTGAATGACAATTCAGCTTAGTTACAGAGTACTGTGGGTTTATGCATCTTTTATTGCTTTTAATTTTAATGAAGGGATGAATAGTTTCAAAGGGATGGGAGTACTGAATGTTATAACCGATTAAAAAAGCAGCAGGGTCAGCTCCATTAAAATACAGGACTCCCTGGGCAGTTTCACACACGCTTGAAGCCAGCCGGGGATGGCAGGGCTCCCAAGGAGGCAGCTCCCCTCCTTCCCTGCCTTGTTCCTGTCCCCGCACCAACCTCTCCTTTGTGCCAGTGTAAGCGTGTGTGTGGCCTCAGGTTGAACCAGACCAGGGAAGTAACGCTGGTTAGGACTAAACCAGAAAAAAAAAAAAAAAAAACAAACAAAATAAAGCAAATAATGCTTGTGTTAGCAGAAAGGAAGATGCAACACATGATGAGCAAGAATGAGTAGCCTGGGGAGAGAAACAGGATGCTTTTTTTAGAGGCCATGCTGGCTTAAACTCTATTTAAACTGCAGTTCCATAAAGTAGAGTTTATAGACACATAAAGCATAGACCTATAACCTCTTGCTTAACTGAACTATGGGATTTCCTTGAAATAATTAATTCTTGCTTGAACTAGAGCATATCTTTTAGCAAAATATTCTATCTTGATAAAATGCCAGCAATGGCATGCAGACCTTACGAAGTTCTTCCATTAGTTCATAGCTTCAGTGTTCAAAACATGTGCTTTATTTCCACTTTGAAACAAACATTCCACCATCGCACACTGCTTTTTGTTGTGTAAGTCTAAGAGCTCATTCTCAGTCATTCCTTTCAAGTTTAATTACGATACCTCATTTTGGACAATTTGAAGGCGTATTTCTGAATGTGTGTCTAAATTTTATCCCCTTGAAGGTAGGTTCTAGAAGTGGGTATAATGTTCCAGTAACAACTGCATTGAACCAAGCTCCATTGCTTAATATACGGATCTCATATGGATCTTGTTAATGGATGGATCCTGCGATAGGATATAATGGTATAGATCCTGTATAGATCCTTGGTATAGATCCTGTAACAGGCTTTAAAACCTAAACAGTAGGTGTCAAAGGTAGACAGCTATGGTCCTTGAGTCTTCTTACCCATGGCCACATCTACTGTCATAAATTAAACCATGTGCTCTGGTACAGAGAAATCCATGCCCATACGGTTAAAATCTCTCACCCCTCAAAACCAGGGTGGAGTGTGATGATTTTGAACTGTCTGTTGGGAACATATCTTTGCCCATGCTAGCTTCCAAGTCATGCCTAGGAACTGATGGAGGACATGAGCCAGCTCAGGCCAAACGCATGCCAAGGACCATTCTGTAATTTTAACAGCATAAAAAATTGAGTTCCAGGGTCCAGAAACATACCCAGCACTGTTTAATTTACTCGTTAGAGCTGTAGCTTTTGTGTCCTGAAACACCACCCACAGTCCAGAAGAAAAGGATATGACAGCCCTTCCCTGTATTTGCAAAGTTGGCAACAGAATGTTGTCCGACTTCTTGAGGAAGTGAAATGTTTTTCTTAATAAATCCAGTTGAAAAGATTACAAGAAGAACATGCAGTGTCAGATCAGCATTCTTGAGGTTATTTCGAACTCCTGTAAAATACAGCTGTTTCTAAACATATCAAATTGCAGGTTCTCACCTACAGATTTTGGTTTGGGGGAGTTTAGTGTATTTTGAGCAGCTTTTGGAGCACGAAGCCTCCTTCCACAATATGTGAAATTGGTACCTGCCTCCTTCTTTCAGCAGTGAAGTAAAAATAGTGATAGGTCTTTAAGAATGTCAAAATGGAAAGGAGGACAATCATTATTTTCAAGTTGATCTCCTTAGACTTGTATCCTGTGGCAAAAATTATTTCTTTACTGAAGGGAGGAAACACTGCATCACACAAGACCGTATTTTTTTAGCACTGGAGAAGAAACAAATCATGAGAAATGCAGCTGCTCACAAGGTGGCATTTTTCTTCAGCACACTCTGGTATTCAAAAACCTAACACTGAGAGTTTATACCGACAGTATTTCTGTCAAATGTAGGAGAGACAGAGGTCTTATAGCCCAGGTGCCTCTTTATAAAGAAAGGTCTTTTCCAACCAAATGATTCTATGAAACATAGTGAGGAATATTCTTTGTAGAAGCTCTGTGGAAAGGTTGCTGTATGCAGTAAATCATTTATATTGCATTCAGTTCCATAATCTTGACAGAGACAGAAGCGATTGTGCAATCAAAATGGTTTTAGATAGGAAGAAAAGGGGAAAGTGAATATAACTCTAATTGCAAAATGCAAATCAAACATGCTGACCACCATTTCCTCTGGCTTGACATTCCTGTATCAGTCATGCACCAGAGTCCACGTCAAGATCAAGCCTTTTGATGGATTTGGGTCATCTGACAGAGATGCAGCATGCAGCACCCATGCATCCATAAAATGGTGCTGTGGTCAGCACTCTCTGATGCGGTATTACTTTTCCATCAAAACAAATAAATAGCATTGCTGCCACAAATAAGATGAAGTAACCATTATATATCAGCAGATGTGAAAACATTCTACCTAGCACGTAATTTTGTGGCTGGATTCACCCATGTGCACCCAAGATACTTCCAGTATGCTTTCTGCTATATTTCATTGCTGAACATGAAGGAAAGCATTCAGGAAAGTTACACTTTGGCTTCACCCTGTCTTTCTGTCTTGCTTCAATTTAGGGCTTGGCTTTAGCCCTTAAAGCTATTTCACTGAGTACAGACTTATGCTGTGCATTCTGCAAGCGAGAAAACCCACCCCTGACACTGACCTTTTGATGACTGTATCCTCAGGAGAATGTTAGTTATTACTGCCTTCTTCTCCCTGACAGTGGAAGTTAGATATTCATGGTCCAGAAGTTCAAGAAACAGGCGCAGCTCAACTATTAACTCTTCCATGGCTGAAAGACAAAAAAAAAAAGAGAATTACTTTTTCTAAAAAGTTCCATTAGAAAAAAAGACAAGAGTTAATTCTCATTTATTCACATCCATAGTTATTTTCTAGCGTTTCTTAAAAATGTATGGTCCTCCCTGTTGGAAACAAACTATTCATTAGTAACACCAACAGGAGGGTCCATTAGCGAGCACTATTGGCTTTTGCAGTGGCTATCTCGAAATTGATGCAGAAAAGACCGTTCTTTCACATACCACATCATCAAGTCAGCACTAGACAGAAGTAAGTACAGGAGTGGTGGCCATCTGCTTTTCCAGCAGTGCCATGCTGGTTCCTCCCCCTTTAACAAACAATTTTGAACTGCAGAACAAATTTAAAGTTTGATAAAACTTCTGGATGCCTTTTTGCTGTGGAAAAAAAGAGCAGGTACTCCTTTACAGTGATTTGTCTTTCTTGTAACTTCCAAAGACAAGCTCCCAACCCGCCACATAATTTCTTATTACTCCCCAGATTCCTGATGATGCACTTCATTTTTCATCCTATTTCTACTATTCCAGATCTCAAGGCTTTCCAATTCTTTCTAGAAAAAAACAACATTGCTTCTCTGTATTCCCAACGCTTCTCAATTTGTTTTATCAATAAACTCTATATGCACATTTCTACTTTTTTCATTTCAAATTATCTCTAAATTCTTGATCGCTGCAGTAGCTCAGACCATACATATAAACACACTTGTTACAGCTCAATCATAGGATACCTATTCAGCAGATTTATTAGAAGCCCACAGTATTGAACCTCATTTTCATGCTTCAATTCTGTCATAATTCTGAGATTCTCTGGTCCCTTTGCTTAAGCAAACTCGCTACTTTTAGTTTCAGTTTTATCTTGGATATAACAGTCCACATTTCCATACTTTCTGTATCTGATGACATTATCCTCATGAAAAGACGAGGAGAAACATCCATTTAATTTCAGGGCCTCACCTAGGATTAATCTCAGTGCTATCCTCATTCCAAAATGCCTCTACTTAAATTTTTCTCTACTTACTCACATTTGTTTTTATAGTCTTTTCAAGGCTTAACAGGGTAACTGCTGCTAAGCTTCTTCAGACCTCTAAAAAGTACATTCTTTGCTGCTTACACCCTTACCAGCTCTTCCCTACTCCTAAAACCTTTTCTGATATGGTTGTTTACCCAAGTGAACCCAGAATCCTTTTTTCCATTGCTGAGAACGTGTCTGGATGTTTAAACAACTCTTGGTCAAGATGCATTTGTTTTGTCCAACACTTGAAAACAGCACCGTGCAGAGAAACCCGCAGATGTCGGCTAAGGTCCTGCAAGGGGCCGTTGTCCCCCTCTTGTCTCCAGTGAATGCAGATTTTCCTATTTATTTGCTGATGGTACCTGCCAGCGCGTTCAGGCTGTTCTGGCAAAGCTGACAAACTCCCAGCAGGCAGAGAAGACGTGCCGGTTTGCAATACTAAGGCACAGTAGTGTTTTAACAAAAAAATCCCTGACAAGAAGTACCCTTGGGCAAATCTTTTCTGAAAGACACCATTAATTTGCACGTATACATCCATCCTGCCCAAGTTTTCTCTTGGCAAATATGTTCTTCTATCAACTGAGCAGTAGCACCTGCCTTTATACCAACTGTCCACATTTTCAGGAAATACGTTTCCCAAAGATTTTTACAATATATAGGCAGAAAGAGGGTATCCAAAATGACAGCAAAACTGCCTACATCACTTCACAGTGTAGCTCATGGAAAAACATCCCATGGCTACAGGCAATGTTTTTCGCCATCACACTTGCAGCTGTCTAAGCTGTCTAGACGTCCATCAGAAATCCAAAGTATTTCATGACAACCCTATTACTTCCAGTGTTGTTCACGTTATGGAACGACAATATACGTACCCACAGCACACAGCTTTCTGAAGCAAAACGGTATAGGTTCAGATTTGCAAAGCAGTGAATGATCACAACTCTCAAGGAGGAAAAAAGAAAGAGGACCTGCGACTTAAGAAAAATAATAATACCCAAATTTTCAGCTCTGAGTTATTTTGTAAATGATAGATTTTAGAAATTAGGTGTATATTCCATGAAGTGTACATTGGTCTCCTGCTTTTAAGTATGCTTTGAATATAAGATGTATTAATATTGTTGTTATAAGCTTTAACTATGTAATTTATGAATCTTTTCATGTTTACTTCTTTATTCCAATACATGCATTTCAAAAGCTGTAATTACCAAAGAATCTAGGCAGTCATTGTGAAATCTAATCAGTATACAGTACTAGAAATGTATACTTTTAAAGTAGTTCTACAGCCATATAAATTGCTGCCAGTAATTGCATGTATTACTGCACTAAAATTTCTTTGCAATGGTATGTTTTCTGGATTCTTTAAGGCAAGGGACTGTAAATGAACTGAAAGGGAGCTCTCCCTTCTCTTCACCAATGAATCCCTGTGCCACAGTAACCCCATTTCTTTGTCCAGAACCTTCACTTCTGGGGAAGAAAAGAGAGAAGGATGAAAGCATCAGATACCATTGATGTGCACAGTGTGCATAACTGTTTCCAGTTATTAAAAATGAGAAGATCCTTGTACTCAGGAGCTTATAATCTAATATAAACAGCTGAGAAACGAAAACAGAACAAGAGGCAGTTATGAGGCAAAGAGGCAGGGAAGGACCAGAAGGGGAGATGGGAAACCACTGCTGGAGAGACTCCTGGGGGCTGGCATCAGCCCAAATCTCTCCTGAGGCCTCATCACATAAACGTGTGGCCTTCTCCTCCTCCTCCATGTCTTTGGAGCAAATCTGCATTTCAGTCACTGGCGACCACAGTTCATTGACCCGCAATGACAAAGCCACCAAAGTTACTGGAAGCAGTTTAACTGCACCCAGCAGAGGATTAAAAAAAACCCCAAAACATCTTGGTTAGGACCAATAGAGGAAGGTAAGATGAAGCTGATACCAGTGAGACAATGCTTAAAAAATCTCAAAACCACTGCCTTAGTAACACATTCACTGTAACTGATTACATTTGGCCTGGTGTCCAGCACTGCGGTTCAAGTATCTACGAGTGCATCATAAAGGAATACAGAGCGTGAGAAGACTTGTTCTTCCTGCCTTTGTCAGCTTACAGGTATAGGACACCAACTTCAAGCAAGCAGTTGTTGCAAAAGCTACTTTGAAATGTTAGTATGACAACAGAACAGAATTGTTAGCAGCTGTTGCAAATTGTTCTCTCTTATTTTTCTACCAGGATTAAATTGGAGTTGTATTTTCTTTTGTGGGAGCTAATAGCGTCACAAATGTCAGTGTGAAGGAAGGAAGTTCTGAATTTCACTTACATATATATGCAATGATGTCAAACATCCAAAAAGAAAAAAGGGAAACACTGTTCTCAGCTAGTAAGAAGAACTCTTTCCATGTATCTTAAAAATGCACTTTTCTTTTTTAATACTTTTGCTGCTTAAGCAGAGAACAGAAATACTGCCATGGAGTGCATTTAAAGTATTTTAATAAGGAACTGAAAAATCTTTTTTCTCAGATGGTAACACATAAGCTTGCACATACTCAGGAAAAAACAAGTTTGCCTGTTGTCAATCCTTAGCTTATTTTCTGGATTAAAGAATCTTCTCTTCTCCTTCCTAGAAATGTAATGATGCGCTCCCAAAAAGTAATGGAACGGAATAATAGACAATCCACATAACGCATATTTTCAGTAAGCAATCATTACTTCTGAAATGGAGACTAAAAATGAGAGGGTGATGCAAGTCCCAAAGAAAAACATACTCCTCTAGTGAGAGATTACCCTTGGAAATCTGACATCACCACAAAATAAGAATAATAATCAGAAGGCTCTCAAAAAGGGGCCAATTTATTTGACAGTTTTGGCCGTATTCTCATTGCCAAAGGAATTACTTGTAAGTGGCAGGTGGTGAAAGGCAGGGTGGAGCCCAGGGATGGTAATCACAACAGTAAGCAGATTTCAGCTTCACTGAGGAGCAAAATCACATTCCATATCAAATGATGGGAAGTCCATTCTATGCTCAATAGGCATTATAGGCCCCTAATGAGCTGCTGCAATTGCCATGCACAAATAAAAAACAATGATACATCCAGAAAGGTTTCCAAGACTGACTCTCAAGAGTTTTAAAGTTTTTCAAATGACAGCACATAAAAACTATATACGCAAGCCAGCAACAGAATACACCAAGGTAAAAATAATCAGAGGAAGGCAATTACATCACACTGCAGTTTTTGTTCCAAACCAGAACTAAAACCAACTGGGATTGAAAGAGCATGATGATGCAATTATTCCAAGTCTACATTTAGGGCTACTAGCTGACAATAATTTTTTAAGGAATATAAAGTTTTCACTTCCAATTGATTAAAAAAATCATAGGAGCAGTGCTGTATTACGCACATGATTTCAAGGTTGCTTAAACCAGAAGAAAAGACAAGGATGAGCTCATTAAAAGAATGGTCAGATTGCTTTTTGGTCACTCACAGCAATTACAGTATCTCTTAACCTTGCCATACCACAAATGACCCGAAAGTGTTTTCCGGTTGGCTAATATCTGCTGAAGAACTTTTAAAGAGAAAGACAGACAAATCCAGGAAGGATGACAAGAAGTATTTTTTACTAATTATTGTCTTGTCCATACAATACAAACCCCACACAAAGAAAATGCACTTCCATGCTTATGTGGCAATTATAAATGCATATATACAAATATGACAGTATACAAATCTATCCTAGAGATATGAATTAAAATTGAGCTTCAAGTTTTTAGAAGATACTCTTGATCAGTTCTTTGCACATTGCTGAATCAAATCTCTCTAGGCTTAAATCTTCCACTCTCCATTTAGTTTGTCATTTACAGATGTTAAAGGCCAGAATGGACCATGTCAATGAGATCCATTAGAAGAAATCACTTAACCTGACTTTCAGTACAACACAGGCCAGAGATGTTCATCTAGAGGAGCTACTCCTCTGTTAGTGGAGAGACTTGTATTTAGCTGAAGCGTATCTTTGAGGAAAACCAAAAATCTCTGTCAGCATTTTGAGCCCTACTTTCATGGGGGGTGTTGTGTGTGTGTGTGTGTGTCCCATTTAACTTCCTGAAACAAATTTGATTGGATTTATGGATAGTATCAATGCCAATCTTCAAACTGTATATGAAAATCAGGTATTGAGAATAGAATCATAGAATTGTTTAGGTTGGAAAACACCTTTAAGATCATCAAGCCCGACCGTTAACCTAACACTGCCATCCCACCACTAAACCATGTCCCTAAGGTCCACCCCTACAATCTTCTGGTTTGCTATTCTGTGGTTTTGGAGCTTCACCGTCCACTTAGGACTTTCTGGTGTATCTTAAGCAGGTTTGTTTAGGCAAACAAGCTGCTGACATTCAGTAACGCTGAGCTAATTTTCCCCAATTACACAATAGGTGTGCTTCAATCCAAATAGAACCCAATACGAGCGCGCACATGCACATGCACACACAGACACAGCCACAGCCACTGTATTTGGTAACCACTAAGAGGTTTTCAAAGTGGATGTCTCAGCCTTAACCTTGCCTTTATGGTCATTTATTGCAAGGCTATATTAAATGAAATACATACCTAATCCTATAATGGTATTTATTCTCCAAAAAATGTTCATGCTGCAGTTTTGTACTACATAAAGAAGACATTTTCTAAATCATACACCACATTTCAATGCATCTGTGTTCTCACCTCTTAGAAATTTAAGCCTCCACATTCTGTTAGCAGTATGATACTTTGGGACTTTGTTCAGAAAAAAGTAAAAGCTGGTGATGGCTGGCTGGCTGGCTGAATGATGAAAATATTCTGTTTCAAAATCTGATTAAAGCCTACTAAGATCCAATGTGTGAAAACTCTTGAAATGTACAGACTCTCCCACCCTGCCCAAAAAGCCTCATTAGCATTTGGGTACACAAGCAACAGTGGAGAAACCAGACATATGATCTAGTTTTGAATCAAAACCAGAGCATGAACTTTATGTTTATACCCATTTCTACTGAAATAGTGGCATCACCCTTAGTTTGGATGTTGTCATTTGAATAGTTTATTAAAAAGCTCATAACAGAATGCCGCTGGGGAAACCATGTCTGTATTTTATAAAGATATAAATATCGAGACATTATGAAGAATACAGAGGTACAAGGAGACAAAAATCTTTAAACTATGAAGAAAAACACAAAATCACTTTGACTTGCTTCCACTCAATACTATAATGCAGTTACAAAAATCCAGTAATTAACCAAAAAGTTGCTTTGATAACTACATTATCATTATCTAGGAAAAGAATTTCTCACAGAAATACACAAAATCTGGAAGCAAGCACATTTAGCAGTAGCAAAAATTTTACTCTTCAATATGCTACCAGAAACCGGATGACGTATTTGAAAACTCTGTGAAAATCCTATCCAGCAAGAAAAGAAAAGGCACACTGTTTGAAGAACACAGAGTGAAGAGACAAGACTTTACACTAGAAAGAGTTTTCTCATGGTTGCACCGGCCCTTCCTTGCTGTTCTATTACTGATGGTGTGTGAGGTGTGATGAACTCCACCTGTTGAGTATGCTCAAGACCTGCTCCAGAAAGTCAAGATGATCATCTTGGGGGTCCGTGGTATTACAGGAAGGAATGGTGAAAGTGTATGAAAAAGGGGTACATGCTAAATCACGGATGAAACCCTAAAGATGAAGAATTAGCATGGAGCAAGTAAAACACATAAAAGCATTGGCATCAGAGTGTTTTGACATAAAAATAATGATATTTAAGCCTCTCTAAAAACTCCTAACAATCATCTTTTGTTTAAAATCTGGAGCTCCCCAGACTGTCACAAGCTCTCTTTCCAGACAGCTTGGGGCAAGAGAGGCAAAACACAGCTACTAAAACCTCCTCCTGTCTCATGCACATTTATGATCAAACTCAGTGAGTGTCAAGGGATCATTTCAGCCACAATCCACATGTATTCGTCTTTTTCTTTCTTCCTTCTGTTTCAGTTTTCAAGGAATTGGCTTTTACAAAACCAGCTTTCCGAAAAAACTATCAGAGCTCCAAATGCTGCTGTTGCAATACTTGGGTGATAAAACAAGAGGTGGGAAAGCATTAAGGAATGTTTGGACAAGAAACAAGCTGCCAAAAATCCTACTCTATCAGCTACAGCCATGCAATGAGTGACAGCAATGCAGGAGTGCAATCCATTAGCATAAGGTAGATGGATAAGTGTTTATTTTTTAAAGTCCAAACCAGTGTTTAAGCATTACCACAGACTTTGGAGAGGAATGACTCCTTTTAAGCAAGTTCACAGACTCATAGAAAAAAAGAAAAAAGAAAAAAGAAGAAAGAAAAAAAGAGAAAAAAGAAAGAAAGAAAGAAAGAAAGAAAGAAAGAAAGAAAGAAAGAAAGAAAGAAAGAAAGAAAGAAAGAAAGAAAGAAAGAAAAAGAAAAAGAAAGAAAGAAAGAAAGAAAGAAGAAACAAAAGAAGAGCAAAGAAAGAAGAAAAGAAAAAGGAAAAAAATAGTATTACAGGCATTTACTTTTGTTTAAGTATTCATTATCTACATTGAACTCACAATATGTTAGCCAAAAAAAACTGCTGATCGCTAACTACAGAAACTTACAGTGGACTTTATCAAGTTGCTGAAGGCTTTCTCTGAAAGTCTATTTTCCACATAAGCTTTCTTTTGTTCCCAAAATAAATGTAACATACCTTGTAAAGCAAAGGAACATGGATTTCGCTCCAACTGCATGCCCAGCAGCCTGGGCAAGACTCTCACCCTCCTGTCTCTGTGCTCACTGTGGGCATTCAGGTTGCATTTTCTTTTCAGACTCCCATTACCCTACTAGGGCAGAAAATAGAAAATTCTGCCATTTAACCATCTCCAAATGCATCAGCTGACATCATCTTGTCAGGACAAGACATTCCAGGTCTTGCTCACTGGCTCCTGCATTAGCTCAACTCCTCCATTGCTCCAAACCACAAAAGATAAGCAGTACTAATGAACGAGCTCCCATTCCACAAAAGAAAAGCAGTTTCCTCATGATGCAAAAAGGAGACAGAAAATCTGTGGTAGGAGGTGAAAGGCTGCCCCAGACTCCAGGTCCCAGGAGGAGATGGGGCTCCGTTAAGGCTGAGACCCACTGAAGCAGATAGCCCGCAGCAGTAAAAAGCAAGGAAAGCCTTGCAGTATACCTTGTGAGTTCTTCACTTGGTTCCTCAGCTGCATGCAGATCTGGTTTTAGGTTAGAATTTCTTTCAAAGTTATGAATAATTACATATCCAGCAGAAATGTGAGACAGTAAGTTAACGAAGTTAATGGAATGGAAAAACAGACCAGTAAAACAATGACAAATAAATACAAATATGGCAATGGTAGGAACTGCACAGTAGCTTTGGGTATTTTTTGTATTCAGCAATACAATTTCTATTACACATGCCAAATACGAAATTTAAAAATTGTTCAAGAAGACCTGAGTCTGATCATGTCAGCCATATGTGCAGTCCAATCCAAGAATAGTTCGCACTCCGAATCTGGTGCTCTAGGCTTCCAGTTTACAGCAAATTTAAAGCCAGAAATGAGATAATACTGCATTTTATAAGAACAGATCCAGAAGTCCTCAGATTTGTATGTGAAGATGGAAAAAATCTTTTTTTGTATCTTACAACACTTTTTTGTACCATCGTTCTCACTGCTGGGTCCATTATGCAATGAATAACTTCTACCATACATGGCTTATTGTCTGATGCTCTTCCCAAAGAGAGAAGCATGTTCTGCTTTTCTTGTCAGGCTTTTGAAAATTTCTTTAAATAGATGTACACATTGATACAGATTTATCTTAAGAAAACAAGACCAAAGAAACATAATTTACACTGACAGAGAGTAGAATGGTGAGAGCTGAAATCTCTCTTCAAGTGGAAAATACATCATTCCCCACCTCATGCCAGTGCGCCAAGAAACATCTGTCTCCTTTACTGTCACCCCTTATTCTTATTTTGGAGAATTTCATTATGTGAGATGTAGATTGTAGTCAACAGAAAAAAAAATTAGAGCTTAAGGTAGCTTTGAAACCTCAAGCCCCATAGGTGAAGAACTATTAACATAAAAATGGAAATCTTGCTTTTAAAAAAAACACCTGTACAGAATGCTCCACAAGGTTTCAACAAATCCTTCATAGCAAAAAATGCTTGAACACTGTGAGTATCACAGAGAGATATATATGTAGGGAGAGCAGTTATTTAATATCTTGCGTGCTCTGTTCCTTCTCCAGGGACTTTAAGGACTTCACACTCTTTTACGTGTTGCACGGAATGCAGAAATACTAGTTTTCTTACGAGCTTTTTGATGGCATTCAGCCTTAGATTGTCCAAGTTATTCACAAATTAGGCTTGCTACAAAGCACAGTTGCACAGACAGTGTCACCTCATTTCAGATAAGGAACTAAGAGAGAGTAGAGATAGAAGGAGCTCCTGATTCTGGATCCTGTTTGAAATACCCAAGTTTTTTAAGTGCTTGAAACCAGGCAGAACTTGACTCCTGCAAGCACAGCTCTCCTGGACACCAGCTGATTAGGAGGGCTCTGCACTTCTAGTAGGTGGTTCACAGGACCTTGATTTCCATGCGTAGGGAATGAGGAATACCAGGTCACTGGCAGCCTCCTGGGAAGTCAAGTCTAAAATGCTTGGCTCATCAACGGTTGGACTTGATGATCTTAAAGGTCTTTTCCAACCTAGATGATTCTATGATCATTCAATTCTGAAGACACAGAGGATCCAGTGCTCTAAGGCAATGTTAGACTGCCAGAAAAATGAGAGTATCCTTTCTCTGCTGCAATTCCCATTCAAAAATCTGGAGGACACATAAACTGGTCCCCTAAAATCAACACCTTCTCCCACTACACAAGTTAAGTCATTCCTAGACCTCTGTTCTGACTAAGGACATAAGTGCAACCAAAATTTCATAAAGTCCTATTGTCATGATAAATACCACTATAAAACTTCCCAGTTAATTAGTATGTACCCTTAGACAGATTTTCCAGACCTGAAAGACTTTTAGAGACCAAAGGGAGAAGCAGTTGCAAATGTACAGGACCTTAAGGGAGAATATCCTGCAGTAAGCATCTTCCTTCATACCACTGGCCCTCCCTCACAAACACCCATCTAAAACAGCTTTTCACAGTCTGATGCTCAAAAAGCAGCGATGCCTTAGACAAGTTGTCTCAGGACGTTCACAGTTTTATGGAGAACTGAAAATCAACATGTTGGAACCAGCTCAGAAACCGTGACACAGTCAAGATGATAACAGTAAATGAAGTGTTCACGAAGAAGCATATACAATGTAATAACAACAACAACAACGATGATTATGATGATGATAATATTATTATTATTAATAATAATAATAATAATAATAATAATAATAATGTAATAAAGTAATGAAGTATTTGGTATTTAGCCCCTTGCACTGGAATTGTGTGGTACCAGTGGAGAAATTTTTCGATACCAGATTTGACACTGGTCTGCAGTGGAAAATAGAAAGCGGGGTTTGAGGCACCAGGCAGGTAATGAAAGTGAGGACCTACTGTTCGGTGACACATGGGTAGGGCTGCGGCAGAGCCTATATGCTAAGCAAGTTCACCGATGGGTGACATGGAGCAGCTCTCCTCCTCAGCTATGCCTTCAGAGCTTTTTCTCCAGCATGCACACACACAACTTCTATCACTTTGCTGAACTTCTTTGGTGTACCATTCACTTGGACATGTCTCTGATACACATGATCTGTAAACGTAGCCATGAAATACATTCCCTATTGAAAACAGCAATACATGCATTTCAACAGCCAGCTGTGATAAAGTAGGAAAGTTGTAATTCTAAAATGGGCACTTTCAATTCCCCTTCTCCCTCGTAGCCCTGAAGTTAATTCTCCCAAATACATCAATGTCTCTCTGATTTCTCCTCTTTCTGGTTCTCCTTCATGATTACAATGTAGGCAGGAAAATTAAATAAACTTTTAATGTTACAGTTTCTAACAAAAAAAAAAAAAAAGTCACGCTCAGCCACCCAGAGGCAAATTATTCCTTTCATTTCCTTCACTCAGCCCACCTCCACAGCATCCAAAGTAAGACTGACCAAAGGTTCCCTATATAACCCTACTGTGCCGACTGGCACAGTGAGCGCTGGGAGCCTGGATTTGGTCCAGGTGCCTCTGGGCTTGGACAGAGACTGCTCCCAAGCAAACCACTAACCAGAGGTATGGGATCAGCCAAATTCACACTTGCTAATGGAGCTCCACAGAGCAACAACCTTCAAGGCCCCATTTTTGTCTCCATAAATGTGTTTTAAGTGAAGGTTACAGTTTCCCTCTAAAAGCAGATGAAGTTAGCAAGTACTTTTTAGAAAACTATGAAAATTTGGGACTCAGAAACTAAGTTGCATTTCCTTAAAACAGAAGAATTAGAAGTCAAAACAGTGCATTTTCACATATTTGTTAGAAAAGAAGAGGTGCTAAAGACCACACATCAGTAACTCAACAGATGTTTTGCCAGGTGAGCTAAGGTGTGCTGGAAATCAAGACGCTATTTTGTCACAAAATCTCACAGTGCCAGCTTTAAAAATATGCAGAAACTTCCTCATTTAAATATTCTAGCTCAAGGCTGGAGGTGCCTATGACAGTTTTAAAGAAATGCAGCTGTATGCACGTAAGGTTCACGGCCCTGGCCAAACACGGGCAATATTATCGTGATGGGGCCCCGAGACTGAGCATGCTGTAGAGGAAAGATCACAAACACTCTGGTAGAATTTTCATGAATGGATTGAGACGCCACAAATCTGATGTACGAAGTTGTCACCAACAGCCACCCAGTGAACCATATGAAATACACTAATTGTAAAGCCAAATATTTTCAATAACCAGAGACTGACACATGGTGAATTTTGTCTCCAGCACTGATTGGGCAGAAAACAAGGTATCAGACCATTACATTTCAAAAGACTTGATGCATTTCATGGCAGGAAATACAAACCATGAACTCTTCCTTTAAAAATCAGTAAGTGATACATCATTTTAATTACTGACTGTACAGTGTGCCGTAAGATGGATAGAACCATTGAAATTAGTGAAGTTATTTCCTCATTGTAGCCTTCAAAATGCACAGTCAGATCCCTGAAACGTTAAATACTGGATACTGCACAAGCTTTTAAAGAAAACTCCATTCTTCTCTTACTACCAACAGTTTTTCTGAAGACTCACGGTGAGCTGGATCTGCAGAAAGATGAAGTGTGAGGCCAGACACTGAAATGAACTACAGCACTCTTAATTCTGTCTGCTGGGACGTTTCTTTGAATTACCAAATTCTAGCAGAAACCTTTGCCTTAAAAAAAAATGCAGATTTTTACAAATGTATTTAACTACTGTGTTGGGATTTTTATGTGCTACCTGTCTGGATATAAAACTTGGACTTGAATTTCCCTCACCAAACAAAATAAACATTACTGTATATTTATATTCTAAGGATACAGAATAAAATAAATAAATAAATAAGCAAATGCCCCTCACCACAAAATAGAAAAAAAATCCTTGATTAAAAACTTTAGGTCCTTATCTGGTGTAGTTCTCAAGGTTTCAGTGATGCTCAATAATTCAATAATACAGCTAATACTTGTGTGTTACGGAGATTTCATTTTAATTATGGATGTGCTTTGAATTCATCATGAAACCGGACAACACTAACAAACTTCTGCCAACACCGTTCTCTCGGGCTGCTCCAGGCACCTTTCCTCTTCTGTCCGATCACCCTCACGCCCCTTTGGAACACAGGCTGTGCTAGGCAGACTTACCTACAAGATCTTAGGGAAAATTTATCTCCACAGTTTTCACTCCCCTTGGCTGCTTTCTGTTTTCTGCACATTATCCAGTTTTTCTACATCTGGCTACGCTGCCCTGTGTGTTTGGAACAGCCTCCCTTCTCCCTGCCAAGCAACCTCCCTCTCTCCCATGAAATCCTTCTTTCTTTCAGCAGTCCCTTCAACAATAATCCTCACATTCCCCCTCGCCTAACAGTTGTGCCGTGTCTCGTCATGCAGCTCGGGTTTTTTACCTACCTTTAGGCCAGACCTTGCAAACATTTTCCCATGGTAAAAAAAAAAAAGTCCCAAGTGTGATTGGTTTCACTAACCACAACAACAGGATGAGTTCAGAGAAAAAAAAAAATAAAAAAAATCCGTGTTTTAGTTATTAACATCTAAAAGGCAGCAATTCCAGTCCTGTGCAACAGGAGCAAAGTAGACAAACAGTCGGATGTCTGTTCATCCTGCCAGCAG
>NW_009260399.1:3654622-3691378 GCF_000687185.1 Egretta garzetta | reverse complement strand
GGGCCGCGGACCGGCCGCGGCCCCGCCGGCCGCGCCGGCTCCGTCCTCCCCCCCACAGCTGGCCCTTGCCAACAGGGAGGTGACTTTTTAAATGATTCTCCCGTACAAAAGTATTTCAAAGCTCTGAGGACGATTGTCCAAAAGGTTACCATTACCAGAGGTGTGGCATAGCAGTCCAAGCACTTTATAGCTAAAGGAGACAAGACAGCAAAGTCCAGGGTAAAAAAATCATTCCAGGAGATCTGTAACAGGTATCAGCTCATGCTCTTACTCACCTGGAGGCTGGGTGCATTTTTTGAGTCAATGAGCTAATTCGCCATTTGTAACATGCTGCCACAGAGCTGAACGGCACAAGCGACAGCAGCTTCTCACTTACGGCAGCTAAAAACTTCGTATCTGGCCATGAGAGAGAAAAAATGCACTTTACACATATCCTCAGCATATTCTCCTCATGATTGCCTGCTTGTGTCAGCTGATAGATACCACAAAGATAAAAATGGACCATTGCATCCAGACCAAAACCCTCTATTGAAATTACACGGCCACCTCTGAGCATAGTTCAGCAATATCACTCAGGCAAGGAAGCCACATTTTATGACTAGGAGGATCACTGTGACTCCGTTTGTCCTCACCAGTCTTCTGTCACAGCTAAGGGAATATCCTGATCAACAGGAGCTTCACCAAGGGTTGGGTGTGCCATCCATCTCGTGCCTTGTGTCTCTGGATAAGGTCCCGGATGGCCTGTTTAACAATATTTGCCAAAAGGTGCATCCCAGTTCTTCCTGAGTAACAAAGAAGATGCACTGCCAAATGTCCTCCCACTGAGATCTCAAAGGCAAAAATCCAGCACCCTCCCCCACAAAAAAAAAAAAAAAACCAACCAGCCAGGATTTCAGTTTATAGCAAGTTTGCATATTTTCCTGGGTTTATGTGCTTTGTTTTGCACAGACTCATAACCTAACTAGGAAACCACAGACTGCTGCATCTGTTGGCCTCAGTATTATCAAAAATGTGCTGACTCTATATAAAAGTTATCCCATTGCATCATAGCACAAACAAGCCGGGTCACGCTTGTAGCTGTGCACCGATGAGCCCTGTGCAGCATCCCTCCACAGCCAGGCTGGGGAAGGACCAGCTGGTGCAGCCAGGCAGTGATCGCGCCCCGGTGGCTCGGCCCGGCATCAGCCACTGCCATTACACCAAGGTAAAAGCTATCAATGGCAAACATTTGCATCCCGGCCTCATCGCACCATCTGCTTCTGCTGCTGCTCACTTGAAAATTAATATGGCGGTTGCTTGAATCAGAAGCTAATGCTACATCTGTCTTCCTCAGCGTTACAGATAATTATTAGGATATGCATGCAACCCTTTCTGCACCTCAAAATGGGGTGATGGTGGCCTCTAATCCGACAGGATCCTTCCTTCTTCAAGAGAGACCAAAATGCTTCATTTCAGTGCAACAAATTGGACTGAATCTTCCTCCTCCTAGTCTGTGCTCCCTTGCTTTCCCTTCTTCTTCTTCCCCCATACACTTTCATCAGAAATAAAAAGTAAATTAATAAAGTGTAAATCTCTTTCAAAGAACATAAAAAGGTCTTTCACAACCAAATGTATGGAAAACTCAGAGCTGGTCTTACTTGTACAAATTACATCTCCCAGCACAATTTCTAGGGGCTGTTCACCAATCATGGACATTAAAGAAACAACTAAAATTGTGTTTTACAATCTCAATCATTTATTCCTAATAGTTTCATATTCACATCTGATTTACACTGCATGAAGAACAGCAGAAGTGTGAGAAGAATCAAGCATATACTGCCATAAAGTCCTTGATGTTAGCATACTCGTACAAATCTTAACTCTGTGGCCTTTAATCCACAGAAAGTCTCAAAGAGCTATTCCCTATATATAAATTGCAACATACTGGGTTTAGAGAAGGACTAATTTCACAGGCTTCAGGGGAAAAACTCCGAGACGGAAATCTGTTCCCTACTTTCCCATGTAAGACATGCTGGAAACTGCTTATAGGAACATTATCAAATAGAATATTTTGAAAAGCCTCCTAAGTAAAAATGATTTTACCCTATGTGTATTTTTCATCATTCAAGTTAGAAATTATTTACAACAAGAAAGCAAACAGTCGAATCCACTTTGATAGTTTTTAAGGGAATTCTAGAGAAATGTATATATCTAAAAAAACCCAACCCCTCTTCCCTCCTGTTCCAAGCAGTTTGAAAATGCAGTGAAGAAACTTCTAAGAAGAAAATTTGCAATCATTTTTTTTTTCATAAACTATACTTTGAGCACCGTGGTTACAGCAAATAAGCTGCTAAAACTGAAAAAAATACAAGAGAGGATAAAATGCTCCATCATCTCCCATTCTTTTCCAGTTCTGTCCCCCTTATTTGCAGAGGCTCAGGACTTATATATGCATTAGCAATGAAATAATGCAAGATGAGCTCCTTCACCTCCTAGCAGCAAGTCAACGACAGACCATTGGCAAAAGGCAGAAAAGTCCAGTGGAAAAATGGAAACTATTTAAACAAGCCTTTGTTTTGGAGCAGAAAGGTGCTTTGAAAAGGCCAGGCTGCCCCGTGAATAGAAAGGAGCATGAGAAGAAAAACGAGAGAGGTGGGTCCTTTGGAGTCCGTGAACATTAAGAGCATTCCTTGAAGAAAACCAAAAAGATTTATCTCAGTTAAACAGGTTTTTTTATAGGAAAGATGCAAACATGCACTTATGGTAAAGAGGTTTTTTCTCTTCCATGCTGCTTTAATCTGTTTTCCCATGATTACACTTTTTGCCCCCAATTTTTCTTGAGAGACATACAAAGAAATGCAAAATCAGCTTACGCTTTCTTTTCATTCCAGATGGCAAACTGATGAAAACTGACTAATAGCCCAATCAAGAAGTGAATTATGATGAAGGCATGGATTCTAAAAAAAGCCTTTGCAATTTTTCAAGTGAGAGGAGCAGGAGAGCAAATATCATCACGTAACTTTTAGAAAGTAATTTACATTCTCAAGGCACTGTAGACCCATTAACTATTTCATTTTCCTAGCACCCTTTTGGGTTCCAAAGTAGCACTCTCACTAGTTTACAGATGGGAAACTGAGGCAGGCTTAGTACCACAAAGACCTTCATGGAGCATAACTTGGCACTGCCACCAGGAGCAGCCATGCATACCCTCCCCAAACCTGGGCTGTCATCCCTGCCTCTTCCCTGGGCTGGCATCTGTGCTTTGGCAGCCACGGGATGGACTGGAGCAGGGGACTGGTACAGTTTTTAGGTGCAATACCTAGTTATGCTAGAGTAACTTTATGGTGGAACACCACCAGAGATCTGCTTGTACCTAAATTAAGGCTCCAAGGAGCTCCATGGGGCTGTAGTCCCAAACTCAGGCTGTTTAGAAATCCCTTTTATCCTAAGATCAGGCAATAGTGGGGGATCTCGGTATGAAAGAATCAGGTGGTCCTCCATGTCTGATTCCCTGACATGTCACAAGGAGAGACAGGACATGTCGAGGGCTGGTGTCCCATCCACACGGCATGCTGAAGCAGTTCTGTGCACATCCTAATGTAGGAATACCTGATATTTCCCTCCTGGGAACACCAGCAAAGGATGGGGGGAATTGCATGTTCTGCAATTCTCTAAACCCACAAATTTGGTGTCGACACCATTTCTGTGCTGTAACATGACATTAGCCCTATAGACCAAATATATCCACGTTGAATGTGTAACTGAATGTTTGAGACAAAAGCGCAGATCCAAACAGCATTTGTCTAATGATTCCCATTAATGGCAAAGTTCTCCCAATGTCAACGGCTGCTGAGATAATCCAACCCTCAGCACATCTGAAAATCCAAATCAAGCTGTGGCACTCTCAAGATAATCTGACTAATTTTATCCTTTTTTGACAGTGTTGTCTATTTTTGTCTTTGGCTTTTGTAATTAAAATGTGGATCTAAATCACATGACCTGGATGCAGTGGAAAGTCCTTAAGGACTTTTTGAAGAAGAGAGACGTTTTCCTTAAACCTCAAAAAAGCCCAAACCCCTATATAGTAAATGATTAGATATTTATATTAGGGAATTACAAAAAATCTTTCAAAGCACATTGAATTTACTATTACGCCATTAATAACTTTAGTAATATTTCATTTTATTATCAAATTCCTACACCACTTTTCAGGTTTCCCTGACGTACCAGGGCTGCCCCAGGGCCACGGCCCCATGAACGGGGGCAGACCCCGCTGACAGGAGCTGCCTCTGCACATGCTGCGGCATGGCTTGACCAGATGTGCGGATGCTAATAAATAATAAGAACGATGATGATGATGATGGCAGAACCATGTAAGTGTTCACGATTTTCTAGTTTCCAGCCTCTCCTCGATCTGTAACGCCAAACTCTGCAGATGGCTGGCGAGGAGTCAGAGGCTGACAGCCATCCTGGCAGCGCTCTCGGCCCCCGGGGCCCCTCACGTAATTAGCCCGACATGGAGCTGGAGGATTCTGTGCTGCTGCCAGACGGGGAGGTGTGTGCTCAGAGGGACATCCCATTTCAGCATATGATGCTCCTCACCGAATCCAAGGAGTCCTGCCTGGGAGGACAATCACAGGCCACGTTGGGCCCCCAGGTCAACATTCCTGGCTTGTGCTAGCCTGCAGGCAAATGGCTTACCTAAGTCCAGGAGCAGTGAGGAAGAGGATTGGATTTCAAGCCAAGCCAGAGGTCATTTGCAGCATGGATTAATTAAAACTACTCGGATTTCACTTTTTACTCTCCCATACTGAGAAAGAATAAATGCTTCAGAATAGAAATGCTCAACCACACCAATACATCTCCCCCACCAATGCCATCGATTGCTGCACGTGCCAGGGCACAGCCTGGCCATGCGCGGGTAGCGTAATTCTCCGACAAAACTTATTTCACAGGTTATGGTGAAACTGTATCCCACTGTGTCAGCTTAGCCTACAAGTCTGAAACAAGAAGAACATGGAGAATTAAAATAAGAGGTGAAAATTGTCATCATATTCAAGCAAACCACATGCACGACTCTGAAATGTTCATTATAAAATTCCAAGTCTCAGTTCTGTGGCACAGGGAATCTATACTTTGAAATAATGAAAGGGCAAGGGTGGAAGGGGGCTTGGAACAGAAGTCAGCAGGTGTGATTATTATTTGGAAAATTCTTATGCACTTATTCTTCAAACCACTGCATGAATATTCATTAAGCCTCCCAGCTTAGGAGGTTTCAGATTGGAGTGTTGATATCTTCACTTTATGGAAGAAAAAGCAAGGCATAAAAGCTCAGCTTCAGGCAGATAAGTGGAACTTGAGGATTATAGTTTCTCCATAGCCTCATCAAGTCTTTTAGCAATTATCTTTAAGGCAAAAAGAGCAACAACTAAGTGACTGTGGAGAAAAGCAATTGCCTAAGACCACTGCAAAAATAAATGGCAAAACCAGAGATTAATTCAGAGCTCTGAAAACTCAGTCCAGTACCCAGGTCCTTTGGGAAAACTACTTAAGCGTAGCAAATCATGAGCTCATCTCACTCTTTCGAGCTCTGGTAGCTGTTTCCCAAAGCGTGCTCTGTGAGGCCACAGTTCAATGATCCATGCAGCTGATCAATGGAGCAGGGCTGTCAGCAGAGCTTCAAATTAAAAGCCAAAAGAAAAGGGTTCACTGAGCACTTGACATAAATTTTAGGTTCAGCAACATTGCCTCAAAAACACTGCTTTTTTGGCAATCACCACAGTCAGATGGCATTTTTCGGAAAACATTTCAAGTTTGGAAAATAACGTTTTGTCAGGAAGTGTCTTGCAAGCCCCATATACTCTGATTTGCAGTTGAGGACTACCACAGCAACACCTTCCCAAGTGTAAGTTAGAGATGGGCACCTGTTTAAGTGTTAGAGAATTCGCATCTTCCAGCCAAACACCGGGAGAAGAAACCATACTGGCTGCAAAATCTGTGCAAAAAGCCTAAGAAGTAGTCAAACGATATGCTGTGCCCCAACACCTTTGGTCCCCCAAAGATAGAGAACTAAAAAGCAGATACTAGAGGACTCAGCAGACCAGCTTCTGGTTCTTCATGGACCTGTGAGATGGACTGAAGCAACTGATATCTCCTCTCTATCCACCAGGTTCCCCATCATTGGAGATAAAGATAATAAATTTAATCCTCTTTGTTTTGAGCCTTGGTACCCACTAAAGGAAGATGCTATGTTAAGAGTTAGCTATCATTATACCACTTTTTTTAAAACACACCCATGAAAGCAACATAAGAATTCTTGCATATGCCATCTGCCAGTTTAATGGTTTAGCAACCATACAAATCTGAAGGCATGACAACGGGAAGCAGTGCTGCAAATGGAGCTCACCAGAGTACGAGCTCAAAGGTCTGCCAGCGAGCAACCAAATATATATATGTCTTATTTGTTCAGCCATTTCTAACTTTCCCTGCATCAGAAGAAAAGAAGTTGCCAGTTATCCTCGTGTACAGTATATCCCTTTGAGTAAAGGACACAGGAAAGGTCACTGGTACCCTGGCAGGATTTAATCTTGTAGGTGGTCTAAATAATGGTGAAGTTTTTCCAAATGAACAAATAAATATATATCTTCAAGCCTTTCCCACTTGAAAGTAAACAAGCTAAGTAACATAAGAACTTTAAGGAGAGTAAAAACAAATCAACGAAAAAGACTGAGGCAATACAGATGGTAGAAACCTGAAAAATGTGAAGTCTGGGAAGGGGAAAATTGGGAAGAAAGTTTAGGAAGGAACTCTGAAGAGCTACTCTCTATACCACACTTTCATACAGGGAGCCTTAACCGTGGGCTTGCCTGATGCTCCTGGGCAAGGTCGTTCCCATCATTCACCCACGAGGTGAGGCAGAAACCAAGAAATGCCCGCTCCCACCAGCTTTGCTGGGCTGGGCGCTCCCCCATCGTTCCCTCCTGCTCTTCCCCAGCACGGCCCATGTGGAGCAGAGCGAGCCATGTCACTGCTTAGTGACACCCCAGCAGCTCCCCGTGTGCCTGGTGGCACCTCCCCAGTCTCCTTCTGTCCCCACCACCTTGATTCCGCGCTCCATCCCACGTGACAAAAAGGACAATTCAGCCAACACACCTACTTCACGCACCACAACCAGCAACAGAAGAGGGAGTCTATCAACAGTGGGACAGAAACAACACTGATTTTTGTAATGCTACATTATAGTGCTGCTCACAGAACCCACATATAGGTGATTAAAATGCATAAAAGATCAGACAGACTTGCTTCAGAGAAAAACCAAAAACATAATCCATTTGTCTTAGGAAAGGAAAAAGTGTAAAGGTAATGATGTAAGACAGGACACTGGGATTCTATTTACTTCTCCTAATAATTAAACAGCAAGCAGATAGCAAAACTGAAAGACAACAAACAGCTAAAAGGAAATTATATAAAATTTTCATGTGAAAATTATGAATATAAAATATTAGCAAGGATGCAAAGAATATATTTTTTGCTAATAATTCTGGATCACTGGGTAGGACAAAGACCAAACAGGGTTATCTATTTCTCAGGTGTTAAGAAGAAACTTCCTGGAAGGGCAGGTTATGCCAAGATCACCAAACAGAGGGGGTGAGGCACCCACTTTTTGTGCATGTGTTAGATGAGGTGGATCTCTGGCAATAGAGCACTCAGACCATGACAGATAGGAGGAAAGTGTTGCTAAGATGCTCCCAAAGCAAGTGCAATATTAGACTCTATCATCACTAATTGTCCCTATTTCTGCCCCTACATGTGGAGCACACCCTGGTGCCAGTGAATCAGCAGAGAAGACAAGCTGAGTGCATGGAAGAGCCTGGGTCATACTTCAGTTGTTTCTTATTTTGGTTTCACTTAATTCTATGAAATTCTTTTCTAATTTGCACGTTTTCCAAAGGCATTGCATCTTTGTGTTCTCTTAGAGATTCTGCTCCTCTTAATAAGTCTCTTTGCTGCCTTTTGGCTTTGGACAGGCTGCAGCCTTATCTTTCTTTGCAAAACTTTATTTATTGTTGGACACTGGTAGTGAGATCAGCCTCCCCAGAACACAAGTGTGGATACAGTCCAAACTCCCGCAGAGTTTACAATCCAAACATTCACTCAGCAGAAAATCCTCCTTAGCTCTGTTTCATCCCTGTCTCCTACACCCTATTTATTTTGGCATTGTAAAAGAATATGCTGTGCTCTTGCAAACAGAAGGCTGCTCTATAGTAGGATTTAGGTACATTAAAGCAGGTAAAGTGTAATTTTGACGAACACTTACGTCGTAGCCTGGTGGGAACGCAGCCATTCAGCTACACTCTTTGCAAAAAAGAGATGCATGCGATAGCCATCAGCTTCACCGGGGCACCAAGAGGGATGGAAGAAAAGGAGCTGCATCCCAGAAACACATTTCCTGGTTTGTAACGTCACATTCCTGTTAACTGAGCTGTTGTGAGACCTGCCGGTGCAAGCCAGTTGTATGTAAGCACATACATATCAGATCGCAGCCAAGGATCTTTAGGAGCTTCCACATCATTTGAATCAAGCCTCACATCCCACTCTGATGGAGCTATGTCTTGGTATACAAGGGAGGATGAGGGGTCTGGGGTTAGATGACCATTTCCTCAGCAGGGATTGCTTGCTGGGACAAGGAGCGCATGGTCTTCTGCGCTTCCTTGACCATCCTTCCTTTTTCTCCTCAAGTGCATGAGAAGTTGCCACACCAAGAAGAAAGATTTGCAACACACCATGCATAAAAGGCAGGCTCATGTGGGGTGGTGGTGAGAGGCCCCCTCCAAGAACCAAAGACCTGTTCAGAAGTCTTTCATAAAGCCAAAATATAAGGTCCCACCAACTGGAGCTAATGAGGTAAGAGCCAGAAGGTCCCCTCATTTATAGCCAGGGCTCCAGAGCTATTTCTTCATGCCTTCAAGGCACAAGAATATTTTATTTCACCTCAGAATAATACGGTATTAAAAGTTAGAAAAAGATGCTCTGGAAACTTACCCTGTAGGTTACCAGCAAATATCTGCTTCTTGGCAGCCTCATGTATTTGGAGAGGTCTTTTATTTAGTTTAAAAAAAAAAAAAAAAAAAAAAAGAGAATTTTTCACTACATAAACATACAGACGTTATTACTCACATCCAGAAGGAAGTGTGACTTTTCAGGAAAAATGAACTTTCTGCTCAGGCAGTTTCAATAAGCCCCCAGAAGAATGAGTATGCTCCGAGTCAGATTCATTAGAAGTAAATTAAAATCGTCTGTCCTAAGAAACTTTTCTTCTCCTCTAAACTTTTGTTCTGAAGCAGAAATCAATTTCAATTGTACTTCAAAACAAAGTCAGTAAAAGATTTTGTAACTTGCACCACCTCCCTAACTAGTGTTTATAATGAACAGAAGTTACTTATTTTTAGAGGGTAAAAAATGAACATTGTGGTATTGGTTTTGGCTGTTTTGTGCCTTTTTAACAGCAATGCATTTCATTCTTTTCAAATGCTTATTAATTTTTGGCATTACAATACCTTTGGGTAATTTTGTAAATAGAAAGGTACTGAAGTCTGTGTCTTTACATCACTATTTTATATATCTTTTTGATTCATTTTGAAATTCCCCAAAAGGTCAGTTTTCAGCACTTTCAAGAACCGGCCCCTAATATCAGTTAAAATATCATTATATTTTAACATGTTTGGAAACCAGAGCCTCTCCACTTAGTCATAAACAGTACAGCTAAAGTCTGACCTAAGTAATCTGCCAAACGCTGCGCAGGAGCCGGTGCCAGTT
Organism: Egretta garzetta; assembly: GCF_000687185.1. Taxonomy (NCBI): domain Eukaryota; kingdom Metazoa; phylum Chordata; class Aves; order Pelecaniformes; family Ardeidae; genus Egretta; species Egretta garzetta. The sequence continues at coordinate 3,681,583 of NW_009260399.1, read as the reverse complement.
AGGAAGATAATCTAATTCTCTCTGTTCCCAGAGCTGGGCTTTATCCAGGGGACAAATTTTACTTTGGGTTACTTTTTTTTTTAAGCTAATTTGGGGCATTCCGCCTTTGGCTTGGAACATTTTCTAAATAAAATAAAAACATTAATTTGGACATCGCATTAGTGCCAATACCATAATGTACTGCTTGTATATAGTTTAATGTGTAAAAAAAAAAAATCCCCATTACATCAGAGCGACAATTATAATAAAAGATGTAGTCCTAAAAAGCCTTCTCTTTCTTTTGGGCAGGTGGGAAATGTCACTCTGAACAGATCTGCAGAGCCTATAGCAAACCCAAAAGTTAACTTGAATCATCTTCCCATAGAATCATAGAATTGTTTAGGTTGGAAAAGGCCTTTAAGATCATCAAGATCCAGCAAGAGATGCAATTCCTTGTTGCTCCCACTCCAGCGTGACTGTGGGCTGCTGGGGAAGGATGGAGCTGCTCTGCCCCCCACTTTCTGCTGTGGGTGTCGGGCTTTTCCCTGCGTCGAGGACTAGGCTGAGCTGTCACGGAGTGCCTCGATTCAGTGCGAAAGGGAGGATTTCTTCTCCCTGAATAAGAGCCATCTCACCCTACAGCTGCACAACTGCTAGATCTGGTGCATCCATCACGCATCCAACCAAGTGACTGGTAAAGCAATCCAGCCAGGTGCTGCAATCTTCAGGGCTGCTGACTTTGATTTTACAGTGACCCTGCAGCCACCCAATTTCCAACTGCTTTTTGTTCTGCTTGCTAATGTCTTACTCTGAAGTCGAGAATGCAATCTTTTGATAGTCAGGTTTAATCACAAAACCCATTTATATTTAAAAGGTGTATTCCTCCAATATTTGTTCAATTGCACTGCCTTGAATTTCGTTAGATAATTCACAACGGAGGGCAGTTAAATTTTGTGCCAGAAGCAGTTCAGCAAGGCCGCTCTTATTTTAAGAGAATGTTTTGCTAACACAGAGATACAGAAAATTAGGAGCAGTCTTCATAGAACTGATTTCTAATTTTTTATTAAATATTTCCTGCTAGCAGTTTTATGTTAGGCCACTGTCTGTTGGAAACCACAGGCCTGACCTCGGTACAGGGTGTAACTCCTGAGGCACAATACAACTCTGCCAGGGTCTGAGCCTCTCTCCTTCCTACTGACCCCTCCGAGCACTCCGTGCATGTGTGTCCACAGCCAAAGCCATGCCCCGAAATCGCCCTTTGTGCTGCCAGGCCAGCGCTTGCTTTTTTCCTAGTGCTAAAGCAGTTAAGGAAAAAGAAAAAAGAAAAAACCCAACAGTTTCTAAAAGTAGAAAACATAGTTTCAAATTAGAAGTAGAATTAGACCCGAGATGTTTTGGGGAAGAACTGCTGGAGGGTGTTGGCAGATGGGAATCCTTCATCTTTACTCTCTGTTGAGGTTTGCTCCTACAAAATACTAAGCAAAATACACCAGACACAGGCGTAATTACCCGAATTCATGCAACTAGTCCCCTGTTTCAGAACATGCTCCTTCGGGGCTCAGTGACTCAGAGATTAAACCCTTCTCTTGGGTCCCCAGAGGGCTGGTACGTCCCCTGGCAGGCAGGCATCCTTTCATCCAGCGCAGCAGGACACACAACAGAGATTCACTCCCATTCTTTTCTGTAATCCCCACGTTCACCCCCAGGACATCTAATGCACCAAATATATCAGCATAGTACCCACAGATGAAGCAAATCCATCACATCTACACTATTCCCCCCAGGAGTGGGAAGTGCTGGCGCAGAAAGCCTGAGGCCATCAGATGGTGCCTGGAGTTGGACCCAGGCAAAACTCCCCATCGTTCCTCCCCAGCCCAGGACTAAACTGCACTGGGCAGCATGGGCTCTCCCTGACTCCCGCTCCAGAAGAAGGGTGAAGCTGGGGAGCTCAAACTTTTCTCGGCTGCCCCAGCACTGTTCCTGCCCAGTCAAGGAAGGAGGCAGTGCTCGATGCTACAGGTTTTCCCCATCTCCTCTACTCTTGGTGCTTGAAAACTGTAAAAATTTCTCTGTAAGGTGAACAAAAGACTTACCGAATTTATAAATCAATTTTTCCCTCTACCATCTGTCACCTTTACATGGCTGTAAAAGATCCCATCCTGTTAAATGGTCTAAACTTCAAAAGACATTTTATTATAAATTTTTGCAACTAAAATGGCAAATGCATGGGTTTTTTCAGTTTAATCTGTTTAAGCTCATTTGACTGAAGGCCAGTGATGGGCTGTGAGTTACACAGAGAAACCTTTCTGCAGAAGGCTCATGTCCTGAGAACAAGCCTTTTGGTGAAGAGCTACAGGCCTCGGTAACATTTGCTGACAGCTGTAGCATATTGGCAACACGTTTATTATTTTCATTACTCTTAATAGCCAAAAAAATTGCAAAATGGGGTGAAACTACCTGAGGTTTTATTATAGCTAGGAAGACAGTAACACTACTTGCAGGATTGGATGCTCAGGTTGGTTTTTTCCACATATAATCTCACCTGCCTCTAGTAATAATTTCAGTGTTAGGAGAGAGTCAGTTTATATCCTTTCCATTCTGGATCAAAGTTACATTCATCTCAAGGTTTCATTCAGACACAGACACAGTAATTACAGGGAAGGTTATTCTACTGTGTCTGAAACACACCTCGGCCGAGAAAACTGAAGTCTCCTTTCTAAAAGCCCAGCAGGTATAGCACAGTAACGTAATGGAAAACTCCAGAGATCCTCCACTAACAGACCTCAAACGTGACACCGAGAAAAATTTTTCCAGGTAACAAACTTCTTATATCCTAGGAAGTTGCATTATTTTGTTATTTATGTATTTAATTATACCCACTAGATACGTATTTTCTGCACCATTTGCAGCAAAAGTATTTTACTATAGATGCCTATCAATAACTGGATGAGCCTTCCAGCTCATTTCACACCAGCTACAAACGGCCTCAGCCATGTTAATGACTTTGAGGTTGGTTGGATTTCAAATAATAACCGAAAGATGAACAATCCTAGGTATCCAATTACTATGGGTGCCTTCAAATGGACACTAACTGGATACTCATCTTCGTATTCAGAGGGAAAAAAGGAAAAAAATCTCAGCCAGGCTGGCAGAAACCAGCTATTTGGCAACTCTCTGAACTAAATAGTAGATTTATTGGTTTAAAGAATAGTCTAAAAATTAGAATTGCCATGAAGTGAAACACACATGAAATTATAATCTTACTCCACATTTTTACTATGATCTTTCAAATGACATGCTTGACCCAATTTTCAAATCTTAAAAGTCCAGGAAAGGCTTGGTGGCCAATAGAAAAGATATTCTGTAAAAGCAAGTCGTAACACAGGGTAATAATCTAACAGTTCCCCGTGGCGGCTGTGTGACCCGACTTCCCTTTCTCGTTCTTGAGCATCTACTGAAAAAGTACACAGACTATTTCACATTCTGTTTTGATACAAGTAAATAATTTATGAGTAAACTGTTTTCGCAGAAAAAGCAGTATTTGGTAAATACAACTTGCAAGAATGAAAAACCTGTAGAGATTTGTTCATGATGTGAGTGCTAGTTAAAATAACTGCAGATTATATGGCACCAAAAAGAGAGTAATCAAAACTAAAAATACAACAGAAACAAAGAGAGAACTGGATGATGATCTACTATTATAGATTTTAAATGATAGGTTTTGAAGTAAATACAGCTTTCTTTAAACACCGAAAGTTAGTCTAAGACTGCTTGCTCTTCTGTTTTCCCTAACTTCTATGTTTCAAAGTTACGAAAGTCTGTTGCTATTTTTGGACCTATTCCCTTCTTAATGCTGCAGTGATATCGTGCTTCCTATCCTGTACATAAACACGATCACAGAAAGGAGCAACTGATGGAGACACAGAAGAGTACAAAAACTTGATAAATCAATCACTTAGGAGTGGGAGCATACCCGGACTAAAGGAGTTACCAATTCATGACAAAATATGAATATGCTGAACAGCCACTGGCCTTCCCTAAAGTTCTGTTAATTCCAAGAAACACGAAGGAGAAACCATTCCTCCTTTTTGCATCGTGGTGTCTATCCACATTTGTGGCTTATGACACATGTCCCTGTTGCCCACCTTCACTGCCCCAGCAGACGGGACGCTGCTCTGCACGCCAGGATGCCACAAGCATATTTTAATCACAGTAGTATATGGGAAGGTGTATTAAACCCCAAAGACATCTTGCATGTGTCCCAGTGGCATAAATGTAAGACAGATACTAGATGGCAAGGAAATTAAAATCTGAAAGTTTTTGTTGAGTCTCAAGGTCTAATAGAGCCAAAAGGGATCATTTCTCTACCGCTAGTGAGGAGCGACCCTCAGGGTGGGTACAAGAGAAGAATTCAGCATAACTCCAGCTCTGCTTAAACTGATGTGAAGATGGAATAATGCTGCTGTGTTCCGGGTGGTTTTCAAGATTTATTCCTCTATAAATCACCAACCAGTGGCTTCAGTGATCAGATAGGGGAGGCTGGAACTTTAGGCTGCAACATTTTAGTCTCAGTTCTTCATAGTCTTCCAGGTATAGCCCATGTTGACATTATTTAAGGTCTCTGAAAAAGCTAACATATTGCCACCTTCTTTTCACAAGTGTTGCAATACCTGGCAGTCCTCTGATTAAAGCAAGAAGTGATCAAACTGCCCACATGCCCCTTTGAACTATCACATCAAACATTTAGCGCAGTCTGCTTCTCAGAGAGGACACCAGAGCCAACCTAGTGATGCTGTAACTTCTGCAGATACGAAATTATCCAACAGCTCCTGTACAAATAGGCCAACATTAACTGATATCATGGAGTAAATAAACAGATGCTTTCAACACACTGATTTTAAACACACAAGATTTTGTTAACATTGATGCATTTACTGCTTTACTCCCATCTACAAGAAGATCCAGCTATATTCCTGAAATCCTTAGCACAATACAGGGGCAGCAAGAAACCAGTTCCTTGCCCCTTTGCATTTGTGTGTTCTTTCATTCCTCATTTCAGCGCTTCTAGAAAAGTGCAGATCGGTGACAGATTCTGCTTGTTGGGAATTGTTTATACTTACTGCCAAAAAACACTCATACCGAAAAAAAGCTAGGGAGCAAATTTAATAGAAAAAAGCATCATGTTATTTATGTCAAAATCATGTCGGCCACATTAAACATTTGGATATGGTGGTTCACATTGACATTTCAGTATTTAAAGAAGAGTGGTGAGATTTTTTTTATGTTATTACACTCCCACAATTTCCAGGGAGCACTATTACCTTCTTAACCCTTATATTAAATATACAAACTCTATCCTACACTCTCTCTCAGTTACTTCCCTGAAAATCTAAGTTTGGGATTAGAAAACCAGTATATACTTATAATTATTTTTTTCTGATTTCGTATGTAGAGAGACCATAAACTTTTGCAATAATTTCTAAACAAACTTTTCTAAACACAGATATTAACAAAACAGTGCAGTCCACCTCTGCCAAATCAAATCGAACCATGTAAAGAAAAAGTGAGAAGGCTCCCCATGGACTCCTCCAGAATTACCCTTGCAGAGCATCTATCATTTGAAAGGGAAAAACTACAGGAACCTCCTAGAGAGTGAATAGCCTCTAAATATTCAAATAAAAATTAGAAAGAATCTTACTTTTTGCAACACAAAAAATTTATTACTCTTACCTTGTTATTACTAAGACATTAGCATGGCTTGTGCAAAACATTCCAGTGGCCTTCCAAACTGCAAAACCTGCCAAATTCTTTGACTCAGTTGCCATAAAACATTTCTAAACTGCTGGAACCAGATCCAAATTATGTTTTTTGAAAGTATAAAAAGGATATGAGTAAAACCATGGGTTGATTCACTGTGAATGTAACATATGTTAAAGGGTTTCCGGGTCCTGTTACTCATTATGAGAAAACAGCAACGCAGATATGCAGATATATTATGGTGGCTCCACAGAGTGAGTCTCATCCTATTGTTTTTGGTAGTTTTCCCTTTCATCTAATCATCCGCATCTGGGTTTTCCCTAAGTAAACCCATGTCTTCCAAACCCAAGTAAAATAAAGCAGTGCCATCAATAAAAGTGTGTACTTGCTCTAGTAATGTTAACCACACGCTTTCCTCTTCGTCAACAGAGCAAATCAGATCACAGAGAAAATGACCCTTTGGACTTCTCAAAAATTCAGCCGTATTACTATGAAATTTGGAGTATTCCTATTGTTTGAGAAGACAATAATGTAACTTACAATTGAATTTATACCCAGGTTGTACCATCAGCTAGAAAGGATCCTCTAGTATTTTTTTTTAATTTTTACTGAGAATGTTTCAGTGAAGTTCTCTGTGAGTTTTACAGTTTAAGAAAATCTGTAGAGGCTGTTCAGCAGTTACTACCTTTCATATAATCAACCAACCAACCAATCATGAAAATCATACCTAAGTATCTGCTAAAACACGCCTTTTGCTGCAAGAACATCTGCTTTACTGCTCAATGGACTAACCCGCTTCAGGGGTGGGAGGTCTATCAAGTATACATAAGATACCTCTTGCCTTTCCAGATGGCATTTCCAAGAGATTCTGGAAGCATATCTCCATAGTTTCATCACATCCTTTCAGGCACACATAGGAAATTCTGGGAATGCACAGGAAGAGTAACAACTCATCTGTAGCTTGGCCCCATCCTCCCTGGGAAGTGGCAGGAATAGCAGCCCCCATCAACACCCCACTCAGCTTTTAGCCCATGTCGACCTGCTTCCCTATACTGAAAGCAGCACCAAGCTCCGTTCAGAGGTTTTAAAGAGTGTTTGGGAAGTGAACTAGACATCTCCACACCTGGGCAAGTGTAGGAGCGAAGTCTGCAGAAGCAGCAGTTAATTCATGTCCATCTGTCCTTCCTGGAGTCTGAGCAGTCCCAGAGCTGCAGCTTAATGGGAGGTAACACAAGGCTTAATATTACTGTTTGGCACAGGGTTTTTTTGTCTAAACTAAAGGCTGGAATTACAAAGACAGATATAAAGCAAGTTAAATTCTTATTACAGCTTGTGATGTTCTTGTAATGTGCAACTGGGTTTTCTGAATTTCAGGAAACGTCTTTTAGAGAGTTCAAGTTCGGGCAGTGCCGGGGGAGTGATGAGGCTGTTTTGACCTCATTTGTAAGGGAAAACATTTCCATGCTTTTAGTGTCAGTTTTCAAAAAAGCAGAGGGTTAGTTGGTTGTTTTTTTTTTTTTTCTTTTGGGTAAATTTTTTAACTTTCAAACAAAGACTAGAGTGATCCATTGCTTTGGAGAACTGTGTGGAAGGGAGGTGATTTTAACAAACATCCCGAGATCCTCTTTAAAAACAAAACCTGCAGTCTCTTCTGTCCCATCACTTACAGGGGTTTTTTGCCTACACACTGATTTTTTTTTGAATTCTTTTTTAGTTTCTTTTCTTCTTATTTGGCAGTACTGTAGAAAAAATACTTACTCTCAAACATCAACATAAAGCAAATGTATGCTTTGAACTGTTTTGCTGATTGTGTTCCTTCCACAACATATTTTGGTTTTTAATGCTCGCCACCCGTATCAAGCTGATTTTAGGCAGCAGCACAAGGAACTTCAGGATTTCACTTAATATTCAGTATTCCTCTCCCTAAGGAGTGGTGGCGTCATGTTTCAGCTTTTGCTTTTTATTTCCCGTTGTCATGTGTCTCTGTGTGTTTTTCAAGACACAACTGGGGCAGAATCTGCTTCTGAGGGATTTGGAGTAAGAAAAACGCACTTTTAGCAAAGGCAAAGGGGATGACAACAGGACAAGATGCAAGAGCTAAAAAACCCAAAGGAGAAAATACTAGCAAGCAGGGTGTGATTGCCGCTCCAAATCATCATTTTCAGCCCAAAAATGTTCATAAAAAGTGTAATCTTAATCTCAGTCATTATCTCTGTTTCTTGTTTTTGTAGCTAAGTGATTATATTTAACACAGCTTGAAGCCAGTTATGTTTATACAAGTGCGTGGGTCTAACATGGAGAACCAAAGTCTGCCAAAAGTAATTGAACCATAAAAGTCACCCAAAGTTTTCATGTTACATCAGAGGGTCAAAACCACAGGTATTGGTGCCGTATTCTAACAAGATAGCTGAAAAAAAAAAGTTGGACATTTGCTGGACATGTTTGCTCAGAAATAGTATTTCCACAGTACTTCAAAGAAAAGCTTTTTTGTACTAAAGCCACTTCTAAAGCGGCAGCGATCAGAGGAAGCAGGATGAGACAACAGAGACTGAGGGGAGGAAGGACAGACCACAGCACCAGGATGAGATGGCCCCTCAATCAGAGCCTCTCCAACCTTCGTTCCTTTAAATGCTCAGTTGGATATTTTCCTCCTTAAAAGTTAGGCTTGAATAATCAGATTTCTGTGTTACGTTGAGCGGCCTATCTTCTGAAAGCCCTATCCCTCAGAGCTGCATCTCGTAAGGATGCGTGGTTTTCTCCAATTTCTGCCCATTTCAGAGGCAAATGGGAGGGAGAGGAAGGGAAGGTATTGCTGTCAAGAAGAGGTGACAAAGCAACTTAGCCCTTCTGCTGTTACCAAAAGTGAAAAGCCCATGTCAGTTTTGCTAAAAATTGCAGAATTCAATTTCAACACAATAAAAGAAGAAAAGAAAAAAAGAACAGAATCATTCCAAATATAAAGTTATATGGAGAAGCTCTGGGTGAACATGAAGCTGTGATCTGAGAAGACAGAACTAAGGATATGAAAGTGAAGCAATGGTACTTAGCAGTTAAAGCTTCCTCCAAGATGTCAAAAAGGATTTGCATAGTTAGTTACTATATGACCATCGTACTCTATTTAAGATGGAGAAACAGAGGGTGACAGGTCACTGTCTGATGAGAGCAGCCAGGAAATCCAAGCTATCCTCATGAAAAATGTTCATTCCTATGTTTAAGTTTACTTTGTTCAGACATCATTAAGCATTAGCCTGAGGAAAGCCATTACTAAAAAACCGAGGAAAAAACAATCTTTTGGGTGGGAGACGGTTAGAAAAATATGAGAATGCAGACACCATAAATAGGTCTTGTTCCATCAAAGAATATGGCTGAAAGAAACAGCGAGGGAGTGGTGCTGTTCATCATGCTCATCCAAGGTGAGATCAGCTACACCTATCTCATTCCCGATGGAAGTCAGTCCAACCATTGACCTCTGGGGGCAATCCAGTCCAACCTTCAACCATTGCTAACACAACAGAGTGTTTCTAATGCACACTATCAATCTCATTTGCTGAGGTTTAAGCCCATTTTTTCTGGCTCTGCCCACAGAGGACATGGGAAGCACATTCCGTTTCTCTTTGTAGCAGCCTTAAGATATTTGAAAACTATTATCATCTCTCTCCTCAGCTTTCTCAGCTAAACAACTGAAATCCCATCACCAATCTTTCACAGGTTGTATCTTCCAGCCCCCTGATTATTCCTGTTGCTTTCTTCTGAAATCTCTCCAATGGTCCATACTACCCCTCGCACACAGCCCCCCCATGACACACGGCTCCAGCTGAGGCCTTCCCAAGGTTCTTTGGGCCCGGGGGATTATTTCACATCTCTTCCAGACAACACTCCCAGTAAAATGTTTGACTGTTTTTCTGGCAACAGCATGACATCAGTCCCTCAGACTTGGCCAAGATGTGGCAGTCCCACCTACACAACTTGCAGAGTATACAGCTGGTTTAGTCTTGCTAAAGGTAATGCAAGAAAATGAAAGATACCACCTACTTTTACCTTAAATTGGTTTTATTACTTAAAAACATGTAGGGTCGGCGCAGGGATGACATTTTATAATGATACTGGCCTTCAGCCTCTGCATAAGCAACACCAAAAAAAAAGTCTTCAGGGCTTCATCACCAAATTCATCATATCAAAGATGAAAAATGAGCAGGGAAAACTCACCCTAATTGCCTAGACTAATAAATCTTTTTATCATCTGGGCATAAGACAAGAGAGGAGCTGTAAACATCCCAGCTGGTAGCTGTCTGAAGAAACTGCTTTGCCCCGGGTTGAGAGACCCCTTCCCACGTGCCAAGATTTTACAGAAGACCTGCTAACTCCTCCTCCATGTTATAAAAGTCAGTTTTATGGGAAGCAGAATGATGGAAAGAGGAAGGATTGCAAATGGATGATACAAATGAGGTGCTCAGGAGTCCAGGAACAGTCTTTAGCCTGGACTTGCTATTTTTCTGCTTAAGCAATGTTTGAGTAACAGTGTCAGCACTGGGGGAAAGAACATGACATAATCTATCACCTCCTGATATTACTGCACATCATTTTAATCAGAGAAACAGCCTGTGTCTGTCTGAAGTATTAACAGTGACAGTATATACATAGCCCAGCTGACCTTATCCCTTCATGGTAAAAACAGTTATGATGAGGAAATGTTGTTTTGCTAATATGACAAATTAGTAGGTTGCAAAGAAGTGGGCACATGACAAAGCCTAATTATGGAGTGGAGATAATAGGTTATAGGCTCCTTTCTGTCTGTCCTGAATTGTTGCAAAAGTTCAGGCAGGCGGAAAAAGAGGCAGAATATTTATGAGATGAGACACTATACAGGCCCTTCAAAATCAGCTCGTCTCAAAAGAATGACACGGATCGTTTAGGGCTTGGACATACCTTGGCACAGTTGCCAAGGATATCACTCTCCCTCCTCCCCACGCACAGAAGCCACACCGGTCTTATTTTGGCTGATGAGCCACTGTGGCTGAAAGAGTCATGTTAATGCAAAAGATCCCTAATTCTGGTTTGTATTTAAGTGCCACAGCAGTTCAGCAGCTGAATCACAAGTAGTTCAGCCGTGCACGGGTGGTATTAACTTCAGTTGGCCATGAAGGGTATAACAGAGCTCTTTCTTCGGTTTTGAAAGGTTTACTAGTCAAGAAGCTTGCGCAGAGTAACTGATCTTGTAAGACCCTCCTCTTCTTTCTTGTTAGTTTATCACATGATACTATTTTCACAGAAAATAAGTGTTTCTCATTAATGTTTTAGATCTAATCATGTACAGTGCTGTTTAGGTAGGAAGAAATCAAGTTCTTAAGGAATCTGTCCGATGCTTGTCAAGGAGTAGCAGTTATTTAGACATCAGCTGTAACATACCATCCAAGTAATACACACAGAAAAGTAAGAAAAAAGTAATTTTGACATTGCTAAGAATTTAAACTCAAAATGTATTATCTACTCCTTTTTAGATTAGCATCAGATAAATAATACACCCCGTGAGAGGATGACATGTACAACTGCACATAAATAAAAAACTCCTGTTGATGCTCTCTCCCCTTCCCTCCTTACCTTCCAAGATGCTCATGGGGTGCTTTCAGCTTAACTATTTCTTAATCAGAGAACTTGGATTCCTTAGGCCAGGCTGGATGTTCTCCTTAAAATGAGTTACCAATGCTCTGAGGAAACAGTAACTGGAGAGCCACTTTCTGAGATATTGAGATTACTTTCAGTGCAGTCTGTACAAGCAAAAGCAGCATATATAAGCGTGCAAATATGTTTGCATTTCAAATTAGACGGTTATTTCTGCTTTTTTTCCCTCCCTGCCTTTCCTGCAAGCTGTGGTTTTACAAAACCTTTAAGTTAACCTATGCCCGGGATGCTGCTGAGGGGCTGATCTTGTCTCTGATCCCCATTTTCATGCCTGCCTTTGGGCCAACATGAGGGTTCCTGGGCCACGGGGTGAGGCAGAGGAGGGCGCAGAGCCAGCCCACCACGGGCCCCGGGCAGGGCAAGAGCAAGGAGGGGAGGATGAGCCGGATCGTCCCGTTTAGTGGCAGCCTACATTTAGATTTAAAGCTTTTGTGGAGCGACGGTCTCTGCTGTAGATGTCACACAATGGCTAACACTGGAAGGGACCTCTGCACATGATCTATGTATGTACATTTATATAGGGACACACAAATATACCTGGACATACGTGGCTTTGCTCATGTTGCTGTGGGTGGAAGCACAACAGCTATCGGGAGGCGAGTGGTGGGAGAAAACATCTCCGTCTCCTGGGTCAGGCACCCGGGGTATGTCGGGAAAGCTGCAGCTCACGCCGAGCTCCTCACAGAGGAGCCCAAATTCCTGTGGGGTTTCCTTTGTTTATGTGTAGGACTCGGTAGCTATGTGGAAGCAAGAGCAAGGATGGGTTTATTATGCAGTATACGCAGCTTCTTGGAGCACGCATGACTCGGACAAAGAAATTTTGGGCTGCACAGACCATATTGTAGCAAAACACTTCAAGGTAAAAAAAGTGGTATTTATTAAACACATATACAGAATACTTGTGTGTATTATATGTGACATATACTCAGGCACTCTAAACTGCTGGAATTACTGGAGGCAATGTCACCAATAGCCTAAATGTTATAATTATTTTCAAATGAAAGCAATAGCTTCGAGTAGGCTCACATTGAGCTTTCTCCTCCCTGGGGCAGTGCATTCCTAGCAGGGGTGTTATCCCGCATGGCTGTGGAACGCATTAGCTGCTCTGATAACAATGCAGCTCTGTGCTTTTAAAGACTACAAAGCAACCACGCAAAGAGCAGTAAAGTTCATTCTAAATATTTCTGCGAGAATTAAGCAGCCCGGTAGTATTTCATGTTTTACATTAGGGAGATTGTTTATTTTCCCTTCTGAAATTTGTCTTAAGGTCAATAAATACAACATCAGTAGAGACAACTTTTTTTTTTTACAAAAATAATGAACCAGTGGGCACCACACCTACCCTTCACTTTTCATCCTTTTGACTTTGTGCTTCTACCTGATAATTAAACATAAGAGACTGAAACTGGATAAGCAAATGTTATAATGGAAGAATGCAGACAGTTATTCATGTCTTTCATTTCAGGGGGACTTATTTTTTGATGTATTTTAACTCTCAGGACATTCTTCTCCATAGGAAATTGAGTACAATATAGTTCCTTCTACAATCTTTTTTCCTAGAAGTATGGTTCAAACATATTACTCAACCTTTACAGAAGCACTAATAATACTACTCAACACATACATGTTCTTACACGATAAGATGAAATTAATCAAACTATTTATTGGGGAAAAAGCTGACACACATTTTGATTTGTGCTGTCATGTAACAACCAAGAGAAGTCAGATTTTTTAAAGTACCTCCTGGCAAGATTTTGGAATCCACAAGCAGCATGGAAAATTAATGCAATAAATAAATAAATAGATAGATAGATAGATAAATAAATAAATAAAGCAACCAATCGACTGACCAACCAAAAAGAACCCATACCCTTTAAGGATGGAGTATGGAAAGGTGGAAAGCTTTGGTCCTTCTAATATATGAGAAAATGGAAATGTATCTGAAATGATAGGAAGAAATCTCTCCTGAAGATCGTTAGAATTCCACTGCAACAGGTATGTACAATTTTGTACTCCTAGTTGCTCACCTATGGATGTCTGTTGCACAGTATAGATGCGTGCAGAAGTGTCAATGCAAGAGACGACATGCACATGCATTCATATATAAGGCCAGCTGTTCTTAATACAGTTTAAGTAACTGTCTTTCCTACCCCACAGCTCAAGCTAGAACAATTTATCAGCTGGAAGCACTATCTAACTTTACTTAGCATTTCTCCAGCAAAATCCCACAGTTCCTTCACAGACGCACGAAAAGCGGGGAAGCTCACCTAAATTAAGAGTAATTAAACATAAGAGACTGAAACTGGATAAGCAAATGTTATAATGGAAGAATGCAGACAGTTATTCATGTCTTTCATTTCAGGGGGACTTATTTTTTGATGTATTTTAACTCTCAGGACATTCTTCTCCATAGGAAATTGAGTACAATATAGTTCCTTCTACAATCTTTTTTCCTAGAAGTATGGTTCAAACATATTACTCAACCTTTACAGAAGCACTAATAATACTACTCAACACATACATGTTCTTACACGATAAGATGAAATTAATCAAACTATTTATTGGGGAAAAAGCTGACACACATTTTGATTTGTGCTGTCATGTAACAACCAAGAGAAGTCAGATTTTTTAAAGTACCTCCTGGCAAGATTTTGGAATCCACAAGCAGCATGGAAAATTAATGCAATAAATAAATAAATAGATAGATAGATAGATAAATAAATAAATAAATAAAGCAACCAATCGACTGACCAACCAAAAAGAACCCATACCCTTTAAGGATGGAGTATGGAAAGGTGGAAAGCTTTGGTCCTTCTAATATATGAGAAAATGGAAATGTATCTGAAATGATAGGAAGAAATCTCTCCTGAAGATCGTTAGAATTCCACTGCAACAGGTATGTACAATTTTGTACTCCTAGTTGCTCACCTATGGATGTCTGTTGCACAGTATAGATGCGTGCAGAAGTGTCAATGCAAGAGACGACATGCACATGCATTCATATATAAGGCCAGCTGTTCTTAATACAGTTTAAGTAACTGTCTTTCCTACCCCACAGCTCAAGCTAGAACAATTTATCAGCTGGAAGCACTATCTAACTTTACTTAGCATTTCTCCAGCAAAATCCCACAGTTCCTTCACAGACGCACGAAAAGCGGGGAAGCTCACCTAAATTAAGAGGAAAAGAATGAGGTCCACTGCACAGACCCGGGGGATATCTGGTACTCGGGAATCTCAGTGCCAGGGATGAGACAGTGCAGTGCAAGGGTAGACACGAGATTCAAGAGTCATTTCACAGCATGGCTTCTCTCAGCCATCCTTCATTGACCCAAGAGGAGCCCCTGGAGTATATTTATATATATGTATACATACACACACACACACACACATTCCGTAGGACACTGATAGTGGAATAGCAACAGAAGGGAGAGGAGTTATGGGCACCAGCCAGTCATCTAATAAGAAGCTGAGGCCAATTCTCCACAAATATTTTTGTGATCAACAAATGACACTGCTTGAAGAAAAAAAATTTTGATGCATCCACCCTTTTGAAATTGAAAGCCTGTGCTCTCTTGATGTAGGCTTGTCGAATAGTATATGCTTTTATTCCAGAAGTACACTTGCAATACACTTTACTAGATTATGAGGTCAGACCTCACTAGCTCCCGGGGGAGAAGATTAGTTTCAAATTAGTTTTAAGTCAAGAAAACCTATTTATTAATATCCTCATAAGGTGAAGAGTTATAAGCACCTATATACTATATGGTTGCAGGTATAAACCAGTTTCTTCCAAATCAAGGTCAACAGTGAAAGGGAGGCATCTCCAGGAGGTTGTTCCCTGCACTTAAATTCTTAATCCCCGTCCAGCGCTTTGAATTTTGTTGCATCTAAGGTATTTGTATCTTTAAGTGATATCAGCAATTGTCTGGATAGTAAGGTAAGGAGGGTTGTGTGAATATGTACTACAGACACCTTCTACCAACATCTGTAGCAACTGGAGGTGTTTTGCTAGGGATCTGGATACCGTTTTGGGGAAAGCATTGAAACGTCTACCAAGGTTTGATGCCTTCATTTAGCTCTGCCTTGCCTTTGTGGTTAATACAGAATGTTAACATAAACTCCAGCTGCTCAATGTATCATAAGCCCTTGCAAAGAACATGTAAATGCACGCTTGGCTAAACTAAACTGCAACCACGTGGTGGTCTACACTTGAGCGAATGTGATGTGTTTATGAATAGCACTTTCTAATAAATGCTCTAGCTCTCCAGCTATTAATATTTAACTTATCTCTGTCTTTCAACAAAAATCATTTAGGTAAAACAATACAGCAATAATCTTCATGTTTAAAATCATAATGAATCTTTCTGGGAGGTCACCTACAATAGGTAATATAAGCAAGATGGAGCCAAATAGCAATCACTCAGCCTGAAGCAGTGATGAAGAACTATGCTCTTTACAAAAATAGCTTAAACTATTTTTAAGTCTTTGAACTATTTTTAAGACTGAAACAGCAACAGAAAGTCAGACAAAGTCTGATACAAGCAAACAAATGTCAACTGGAAAAGAAATACAGAACATGGGTTATGTACACTGTCTGCCTGACGGGTGAAGTTAACCCCAGGACGAAGGACCTTCACAAGCCACTCTGCACCTTCTAGATCTCCAGTTTTATTTGACCTTCTGGTGTGTTGATAGACATATTTAAGTCTCCGCATTTTCCCATTGGCTTAAATGCAAACACACACACACATGTAAAGAACTTTGCTTGGTTGGGTCTCATGTGCAAACCCCTGTTTTTATAGGTGTTCATTTCCTACCACAGTCATTTGAGTATCATTGCATGTTTACAGTTTCCAGCCATCTTTACATAAATCTCCTCATTGAATTCTACAGAAATTATTGCTCTACTAAACTACCTGAGAATGAGATATATAGATTATATATAAAGTATGTAATATATAATGCAGTATGTAGTGTAAAATAAAACCCAAACCAAATAACATTGTGGTGAAAAAACAGCCTTCATGGAGAACACTTTGCAATACAGTAGTTTATATACGGATTTCTGCTAAAGAAAGTCATATTTCTCAGTTATCTATAATTCCTATCCAAATCTGAAGTATGCTTATAAAAAAATCAGGTTTTGACAATAAATTCAAGGCACTGGTTCTTCCTGGACCTCCTTTCAAAATCTCAAATCCCTGGCATTACTCAGACATAGAATTCAAGTTTAAATGGATTAATAAATTACTGGTTAAACCCAGATGCTTCCCCTTCCCAGAAATTATGGCCTCCAATGTGTGCCTTTTCCAAGGACACTTGCAAGATTTTTCCAAATTCTAGCTATAGTTTCTCACCTACCTCCAAGTGATGACTCCCAAGGCACTACACAATCAGTTTCTTTCTCACTTTTTCTGTCTTCAGAATATGATTTGCTGTGATTTGACAGCAATTTTTTTCTTTTTTTTTTAATTTTAAATAGTAGTAATAAAACTAATTATTTTTGGTCTACTTAATCTTAAGAACCTCAGTCAGCCAATGCAAGACATCTTAATTAGTCAGGCACTGAGCACAGCGGTCTAAATAAAAATCTCACAGCTGAATGAACCGACATTTGGTATATGAATGATCTTATATGAGACCAATATGGCAAATTTCTCATAAAAGAGAGAACATATATCATACAGCAATTCTTAGGAAATACACAGCTAACAATTTTTTATCTTAAAACTAATTTTCCAAGAATCTGTCTCGGTCACCATTCCTGCATTTCCAGTCTCTTTTCAAGGATGTTTTCACTTGAGCCTTGAAAGCATTGAAGTAGCTATGCAAAGATGTTGGACAGACTTTTTTTAAGCACTGACTAAGCCTATATTAAGAGTACAAATAATCCACCTATCTATGCAAACTCAAAGAACGATCACCTTGTTTTAAACCTCCTGAATAAATTCCTTTACTTCAGAAGAATTACTCATTTCATAGGGTTGAGAGCAGGGAGGCAGACCATTTGTGCTTTAGAGGTGACATTCCTCTGACTAAATGCCAACACTTACAATGCAGTCATCTGTATCTCAGCAGTTGCCCTAGGCTCAGTGCGGAGTCAATGGAGAAACCTAGGCTTCCCAAAATAGACATCTAGAACAGATCAGATTAATTACATCCTAGAGAAGCAGATTTCTGTCCCCTGATTGTAAAGGAAGCCTACAGGGAACGAGCTCAGCTGCAGACCTGCTCTCCTGTGTGTGGCTCAAGTCCAGCGGGATGTGTCCCACCCTAAGTGCCCATCGGCTTTCACATGCCTTTAATTTGAAAATCTGATCCCATGTTTACTAAGATGAAAGTGAAAAAGAGCTTTCTCATTACAGCAAAGCTATTTAAACATAGTAAGAAGGTTGTGTAAATGTAGTCATGTGTTATATTCACACACATTTAACAGAGCCATTATTACTTATCATCGGTCTTGTTTAGACTGTGCTCTTGCCTAGAAAGGTTGGACCACATGATCCTTGAGGTCCCTTCTAATCTGGTAGTCTACGATTCTATAACTTTTATGTCATCTTTACCTGTGCTTAACCTGTATTATTGAGAATAGAAGTAAGAGAAATACCAAGACTTGCATTTTTTGAAGTAGATGTTAACTGGCACCATGGGGAATCACAGCAGAGCTCACCCAGAGCTCCTTGGTTTCCAACTCACTCAGCACGTGTGTAAGGCTGCTGCTACAAGCACCAGGGACAGGCAGAACTTGTGAACAGATGATGACACTTAGCTTCACATTCCCATTTTTTCCAATACATATGGTCCAAGTGAGTGCTTTTTTTAGTGCCTTGCAAGTACCAATAGTTGAGTCCTAATTTAGAAGTGAATAGATTAAAACAAACTGTTTCTCCTCAGTTAGAAAGCACACTTTGGAATGCTAAATCTTCAAGATTAGTAAATGTAACTTTACTTCATAAAAATGCATTCTCATTTCACTCTAACTTTGGCTTCCTCCTGTCACAGCCTCATCATGGGTCTTTTTCTCCCAGCCTCAAAACTCTGGTGTGAAAAACATAACAGATTTGACGTACGAATGAAAGATTTCATCCTACTGTCCCAAGAGGAGGGAGGAGGGAAAGAAAACACTTCTGCTTCATAGCTGTCACCCATGTATCAGGAACAACCAATGCGACAAACCACCACAGATGTAATGAAAGTTGTTTTAACAAACAGCACGCCTATTCCCTCAAGTCCCACGGATAAGCAGGAGAAGGGTTTGCACTGTCCTCAGTACCTCTGCTTTTCCTAACTGATCAACACCAGTTCAGCCATGTTGATTTAGCTCCAGCCCTTGCAGTACACTGAATAACAGTTATAGATCCCATCGCTACTCTTCTATATCCCATGACTGCTCTTCTACACCTGATGTAGATAAGCATCAATGCATTTCACAGAATCATAGAATAGAATCATAGAATGCTTTGGGTTGGAAGACCCTAGAGGTCATCTAGTCCAACCCCGCTGCCATGAGCAGGGACACCGCTAACCACATCAGGTTGCTCAGAGCCCCATCCAACCTGGCTTTGAATGTTTCCAGGGATGGGGCCTCCACTACCTCTCTGGGCAACCCGTGCCAGTGTTTCACTACCTTCACTGTAAAGAATTTCTTCCTTAGATCCAATCTAAACCTACCCTGCTTCAGTTCTCTTCTCCAGGCTGAACAAGCCCAACTGTCTCAGCCTGTCCTCATAGGAGAACAAATCTCCTGCCCTGTTACTATTTGAAATCATTCTCTTTGATCAATGTCCAAGTTGGTCGCCCTGTGCTTCACTTTGCCTCTGGTTGCACACATCGAGCTGCATTCTGTCCTTGAAGGACAGTGATTGAAAATCACCTGAAATGAAATCCCCTTCATAATTTCTATCCGTGGTCTTTTGATAAGAAGGCAGACCCAAACAAATTCCCATTGGCAAGACTGTGTATTGTAGGACTGAAAATCACCATGCTGGAGCACCTCGGTCTCATTTCTTACAAGGGGGAACTTTCTCACCATTTGTCTTCTAAAGCAATTTGTCACGATACTGACTATCGTAATCTCCTCACATACAAATTCTGAACCAGACGCAGGTACTCGATCAAATACAGAGTAAGGCAAGGCAAAAAAAAAAGAAAAAAAAGGATGTCAGACAATTACATAGAGAATAAGACAAAGTGCTGTAGGGTACTGTTCAGTCCTGAATGCATGCCGAGTCCAAAAAAATCTCTGGTACAGGGCAGGCTTTTGCTTAAGAACAAGCATAAACATAAATAATAATTAATATTATTATTTTGGGGTAGGATATTTACACGTGAAGTGATTTCACTGTGGAGACAATCCAGTTCAATGTTTTCCAAGTCCAGCAGAAATACTGTCATCTTTGGATGAGGCAGCCAGACTGAGCCATCCTACACTGCAAAGGGCCCTGTAGGAGTACATGCTGATAGATGACCGTTTGGAAATGTCTTTGGAAAAGCAGCTATCAGTCACAATCAATACACCACTTTAAATTTTCCCTTCAGAAGTTAGTATTTTAAATCTGGAAAAAATATTAGTAAAAATCTCACAGTAACAATACAGCAAGAGAGCAGCGACACATTATTCGTTACTTATCTGACAGAATACACAGTTCCTGCCTTGAAAGATTCTGAAAATGGGTACACATATGAAGAAAGTAGGAAAAAACCTCTGGGAAGATAAAGCAGCAATACGAAACTACCCAAATCCATCCCTTTGCTAGTCTTAATATACATTTTACAGCTGTTTAACTAGCTTAATAATGCCATTTCTTAGCCCTCACATGTGGAACAGATGGGATGCAGCCCTCTGATCCTTAAATTAAAGAACATGCAACTTTATGCTGACAAAGCTTTTAATCATCCAGGACGCACAGCCTAGCACCCTCAGAATTTTAATTCGATGACATAATTCCATGGTACCATCAGATAAAGAAAGGAAAATAATGGTATCCTCAAAAGCCAGATTCTAGTAACCTTTGCTACTAGTTGCAAGCCAGCAGACGAGCTGAATATCAAACAAGATAATGGCAGCAGACAATGAAAATTCTCACTCAAAGAGCTCTCTGCTGGCATTCAGTGATTTCCCAGCAGTCCCATTAGAAGGGTCCCAAGCCCTTGATCTTTCTCCTATTAGTCAATGACAAAGACTCACCTGCCTACCGGCAGAGGAAGAGTCATTGTAGGCACGGATGCTATTTCTTAAGCACAGGAAGAAAGAGCCATCACTCTGATTATAATGCCAAATTAAAACATGAAAAAAAGTTATTAAATGCTGTATTAGGTTTACTACAACATAAATTATAATTCCATAGCAAAATGCATTTTACATGTGAAATCAACCACTGAACATTTATTTTTCCAGGTGGCTTTTATCATTCTGTTCTTAACAGTCTGAAAGGGCATTTTCCCCTTCTGCTTTAGACACTTTCCACTGGTGAATGTGAAGTATCTCTCTCCTCCTTACAACAAACTCATTGGGAAGAAATTCTCACTTTAATAAAGAAACAATGACGAAAGGAATTGAACATTTTCCTAGGTAGGCTTACCTCAGAAAATGTCCAATAATTACAATTTTGGAGAAGTATGCCACTAATAATGATCTCTTTTATCCAAGGAAAAACCTTCTTGTCATGCCCTTTGCCTGCTTTCATGTAGTTATACCCTGACAGACTCATATTATCACAAGGTACAGTTGCTCAATATTTTGTGCCTTTCTGAACTATGCAAAAATGCTATTTATTATTGACTGTAGCAAAACCACCCTGTGAAGTGCTACAGTCCACACAGAGCCGTGCTTCGTTCCACCTCTCCCAGAGCCGATAAGAGCCTTCTGAAATTATACACATACTTTTAGTTGCTTCATTGCACTTGCTGCAGCTGAACTGAAAACGAGAAGGATTATTTTGGCAGACTACTGTAATGAAATGAACTGATCCAGGATGGCTATGACCATCTACAGCTGACCCTAGTGAATGCAATCAAAGAAAAGTCTACGTATATATGGAGGGTCCCAGCATATCTCACATCAGTGAGATAACCTCCACAGCTCTTCTACGCTGGCTCGCTGGGAGAAGAGCACAGCCTGTAATTTTAATAGCAAATAGTATAGTGTTATGTGACACTGCTCACATAAGGAGTACAGGGCCATAAAACACCAGGTGAGATGTTTGCTCCATAGACTGCTTGACAGACGGGGAAGGTAAAGCTAAGCCCTGTAAACTCCAGTTCAAAAGTGGTGTGACAAATGGTCCTATGGATACAGCACCTAACATTAGTCCAAAAACTATGTTTCCCATGTAAAGCAGACGAATGCTTGTTTATCCCAGCAGTTCAGGAGCGCTCCTAAACTCATCTGAGTGGCCGGAGCTAAGACGAAAGCTTAGAAAACAGGGGTGACTATAGCAAGAAATGGGGAAAGATGCTATAGGGTTCTTATATGCTTCTCTCCCTCCTATGTACGTCATTGAAATGAAGTTGGATTACGGTTTTGTACTGAAATCTCAGGAGTGTTGAGACACTGACAGGGCTGATGAAACAGATGACCAGTGTGTCAAAATCCTTACAACTTTATCATGCATTTGTGTCAAGCGTTCAGGGAGACAAAGTCAGTTCTCTCCTTCCCTCTGCACCCTGAGCATCTGCCATTTCCAGTTCCTACTCCCCGCCCCATCTCATGATGTCATTAATTTTTAATGAGTTTTTAACATGTAAAGAGCTGCTCTAGGGTACCAAGTACTCTGTAAGTCACTGATGACAATTTACGAAAGGGCACACGTGCCTTTGGCTATAGCTTGAGCAAGGGCACACTCCTGCTCTAGGCAACTTTGGTCCTGGCTCAATCAGGAGACCAGACCATCCAGGTGATGCCTCCTGGCCAAGAACAGCTCCGCAGTCACACCTAGGAAAGCCGCGTACCTTCATTTCATGTATCTTTACTTTCAGATATTTACATTTAGATCTTGCTCGGGGTTGCCCAGATCCTGAGTCACCGAGGAAAGCACTCAGACCTCAGGAGGAAGCAGCCCTTCCCTGCAGTGGTGTACAGGGCTGGACTCTCATAAACACGGCTTCCAAGTCACCTCCCTGAAGGGAAAGAACTTAACTAGTATAATTGCAAAGACGGAGACTACTTAAAGCACATTCAAAGCAAGCGAAGTTTGATCCCATATCTGGCAGAGTATTTTTTCTTTATTTGGTTGTTTTTCTTTAAAGCTGGCACAGTAACAACCCCAGAACAGCTGGTTTTTTGTAACGGCTGGTATGTCAGGAAGCCAAGCCCAAATGACCCCAAGTCTCAAAGACTGATTTCACCCTTTGCTCTCATAAAGTACAATAAACTTCAGGGCAATCTGAGTTTGCACTTAAGATCTTGGAGCCCATAGATGTGCTGACCATAAACCAGAAAGGAAGCCCCCAGTGCAAGTACAGCAGAGTTAGTCCCGTAATGCGTAAAAAAGATATTACTGTGGCAGGAAAAAGAAGTTGAAGGAGTTGAAAAAGGTTGAAGAAATCTAAAAATCCCCAACATCATACCTCTTCAAGACAGCTTGTGCTTTCCTTGTAATTTAATCAATATTTCAATTGTGTCTTTGGGGCAGACAGTCACGTGGGCCTTCTACACGTACTGTATTTGCCCTTAGGCTGTACAGAGAGCTACTGTTTACAGGGAAGCCTTCAGTATAGCTTATTTTTAACACTCAAATTACTTTTAAAAGTTACATAGTTAGACTATAAGCAAGAGGACAGAAAAGTGAGAGATCTGGAGAAGATGAGGTCAAAGGGGCGACAGCTCTCAGGAAGATTTTCCACATATGCAAAAGCTAGACTCGGTGTTTTGTAAACAGTAATAAAGGAGAAGATCCAAAGGGATGTGAAGGGAATTGCAGTGTTGAGAGGCTGTGAGGCTCAGCCATTGCAGACAGACAGACGGGAACAGCAGTCACCAGGAGCCTAATTGGGACTTGAGTCAGGTTAAAATTAACTGTTGCCTCTTTTTGCCTTGTTGGATACAGATCAGCTCTGGGATCAGGCTCAGGACCTGCCTGTCACAAGGTGGAACGTGTCGTGGAGGGCTTCTTTTGGGGTCAGGAAGGTTGATGTGGGTTGGGCACACTCCCACACCTCCTGAGCCGACTCCTGTCCGCAGGGGCTCCCATTCAGCACAGCAGCGTAACTACGCGCACAACCCAAAGCACTAATCTCACCGACATCAAAGAAGATGATTCATTTATTTAAAGCTGAGCACTTGCATAAATGCTTCTCTGAGCTCCAGGGAAAGAAGTGCAGAAGAGACCAAGAAGCTGCAAAGAGTGAACCAAGGGCAGCAGAAAGCCCCAGAGAAGATGAAAAGTTCACAAGCCACAGGAACAGACAAACTTTCCCAGAGAGGGAACAGCTCTTCCTTTCCCCAGAGGACACTTGTTTTGGCTTTTTGTTTGGGGTTTTTTGAGGTTTTTCATGTGTGCTTTCAGCTGTCTGCATGTTTGGGGGCTTGTTTTCCTTAATTTCTGTAGTGAGAGACTTTTAGGTTTTGGGAGGTTGTTTTCTTTTTTAGGTTCTCCAACTGGTTTTTTGGTTTTTTTTTTTTTTCCTTTTAAATGAGACCTTACTTGTTAAATATCCCCTTTTTCAGCAGAACTAACTAACCTTGGAAATAGGATTGGTTTTGTAACCAGGTGGGGTCCCACCCAGCTGCACTCAGCATTATTCACACTGGCCCGCATCCAGTATTTTCCCCAAGACTCTTCAGGGTGGATTTCATTCCTGTTAAGCTCAAAACAAAATGCCGTGGCCTGACCTAGCCTCTATCTCCTTTCGGCTCTCCTGGTTCTTCCTGCAGGACCCACCATGCACCATCATCCCCTGTCCAAGGAGGCTCGCAGCTTTTCATGGTCCTAATGGCAAACACATGGTGTAGACAGAGGGATCAGGCCAGGAGAAAAGCTTGGTATATTCACAGAAGCTCTTCAGCCTGTGTATTTTTTTCCCTTCCAAGAAGCAGATCTTTTCATTTTCCAAAGTGTACTCTTTGATAACATTGTGTGTTAACAGAGTTGAAAATCAGTTAGCTCCTAACAATTTCAGGTATTTCTTCTCTTCTGTCTATCTCCTACAGGCAGCGACAACATCCAGTAAGTATTTCACTCTATTCCCTAGCACAAACTTGACTTACAAGAATAAAAAAATCTCGCTCTCCACAGGGGCAATTTCTTTTGGTTTGATCTATGCTAAGCTCCAGCAGCAGAACAGCATCAAAGAACGGCCCCTCTGCAGCTCAGCTCGGGGCCACCACTGCCCCGGTGACACTCAGCAGCCCTGCTTCTCCTTATCTAATGACTTTGCCTTTTACATTATCTATCTTATTTTCAACTCCTGCCATTTTATCATTTCCTCACCATGGCCCACCCTGCTTGCAGGGCTGAAGCGATGTCTTTTTGCTCAGTCTAGGCCAGCAGCAGGCAGCCAGCTGGGCTGCTGCGTGCTCATGAAGCAGGAGCCCTCGAACTCAGGCCTCCGCTCCCAAGGCTGCTTCCTGCTGGCAGCTTCCCCTCTCCTCTTCATCCTCCTGCTAGGAACAGGACTGCTTAGGGCTGTGGCTTCTTAAAACCCCCCTACCGAGCAGTTGTGCAGCCATGGTGCCTGGCTGCTGGAGCTCGTGGTCCAAAGTTTCAGCATCTCCTGACCCCACCAGGAGCTGACGCCAGCTCAACACGGGCACCGCTGGCATGCAGCGGCCGACAGCACCGCCTGAAACCACCCAAGGATGTCTGCCTGTGAAACCCTTCCCCTCGGCTGCCAAAACCCTCAGGGACAGCCCCAGCGTTTGATGCACAGCATCATTCTGGGCAGGCTCCTTTCCACTCGGGTTTGCTGGTCTCTGGGGCTGGGGCTGAGAGCTGCGGCCGCTGCCCTGCCTGGTGCCAGTTCAGCAGCTGGGGCCATAAAACCTGTCAAACTGACATGGCGCACACAGAGAAAAACCACAGAAGTCATTCTTTCCATAGCCAGCTAGCCAATTCACGTGGTTCTTTTCCTGACAGAGTAGATAACCATTTTGCTAAACGTATTTCACATTTTACGAGCATTTTCCTTGCACCTGCTATTGCACATTTCTTACGGCATTTCAAGCTTCCTTGTCCAAATCTGATATGAAGGTAGCTTCTACCAAGAATTGGCTGGTTAAAACCCACAAAAATTAGAGATTGTACCCCTGTCTTGGCCATCAACATTACTAGTTTGAAGCTCAGGGCCTTAACCTTTTACTTGATAGCATAATAGTAAATATATTTATTAGCAATTAGCCATTTTTCTCAGAAAACCCGTGTGACAAAGGCAGCTCTAATATTTATCACCTATACATAAACACACTCTCTATCTAGATGTATATAGATCTACATCTATATCAGAGATACACACAAACATATGCCCACGAAGGAAGTCAGAATTACACATGGGCAATTCTGCCCTTCCCCATTGCTTCTTGCTCTCCCATCTACCTGTTTGCTAGGACTTTGCCTGCAAGGAAGCCAGGCATGAAGTGACAACCTGTCACTGGACTGAGCCCTGGAAAGGAAGGCAAGGAACTTGTACTTACTGCAGCTAGCAAGAAAAGGAGAGCAAAAAAAAAATAATAAAAAAGAACTTGTAGAAAATGGGGGGGGGGGGGGGAGGAAATCTAAGAACACAAAATGTTTTATATTTCAGTAAAACTCCAAAACCAGACCAAGGTCAGTAGGAAAAACCAAAGAAACACAAAACAAAGAAACAAAACACTTACAGGGGGTTAATAATGTTTTGCATGCTTAAAAGTGGGATGTTGCAGCTGATGGGCTGACCTTGGCCACTACGTTATAAACTTGCCTCCCAGAGCCCTAGAATACCCTGCAAGGCACACACGTTCCCACAAAAAATAGCAAACCGCTTAATCTGAGAAAGCTACGTTATTTCATATAAGAATCAGAGAAGTATGAAAACACTTCTTTGTTCCCTAACACTTATGTATGTAGAAAACACCTAAAATAACCTAACTGCATGACTCCTCAGTAAAAATAACACCCGGGATTAGAATGAGACTGGAGAGTATCGACTGTGACGGCTTGTGAATGACTTGCCAATGCCACTGAGACTCAGTGGAAGTCTCTTCCACTGCTTTACAATCATCGGATTTTATTAATCAGCCCAACAGCACAGGGTAAAAAATTGAAATCTGCCTACAAAGCTGGCGCATATGGGAAAAACTCACTCCTGGTTGTTTTATTTTAAACAAAACCTACAGTAGCTCCCATTGTTTGTTTGTTTTTCCCCCCAGACCAGACAGCATGTGGCTTATGAGCCACACTGATGGATGCGATAAAGCTCCTGCCAGATCTGATTGATGACCGCACTAGGAAACGCCGTGAAGGTCACACTGTAATTCTGTTTGCAGCTGCTCCTGGTCAGAAACGCTACAGAAAAAAAAAAAAAAAAAAAAAAAAAAAAAATTTTAAACCCATCAATGTAAAAAAAAGGGAA
>NW_009260399.1:3650099-3654598 GCF_000687185.1 Egretta garzetta | reverse complement strand
TGTAACCGATGACAGAGCGGGTAAGTTTCAAAGAGGTACTTCAACATAATTTAATGGACAAAAAAAATCCTCCCGCAGCAACTGGCCAAATATTGAGCCTTTATACATTCAAAGACAGCGCAGTAGTTTAGCATGAAAGCGGCGTATCAGCTTTTACTACCTGCTTCTGTGCAGAGCTCAGATAACCTACCACTGCGCATTCTCCGTGAAGGAGTGCGAGCTCTGATAATGTGAAAACATGAATTAAGCTCCTTTCCCAAAATTCCTTCATTTTAGCTGAACCAAGCAAGCACACCCATCAAAAGTGGCTACAAGCTCAGGCTAAATTCAATGAGCCAGAACCTCAGGCAGTCAAGCAGGACACCAAAAGCCCACTCTCCATAAATGCTTAGATGTGATTAGGACAGTGATAAGAGACTTTGGGGAATTCACAAACATGATATAATGACAGTCCCCTAATGAATAATATATATTTAGTGCACCTCATAGCAATTACCTCACATACACAAAGTGCTGGGTTTCTTGGGGGTAAAATACTGTTATCTTCGAGACATCGGCTACATTACAGGTTAAACTTGAAACCAACATTACAGGTTAAATTTGAAACCACTTGTGTCCTCTTTTCTAGCACTTATTATTAATGGATGAAAATACTTTTATTCAGCATTTTGTACTCATAAAGGTTCTGGCACAGTAAGGGCATTACCAACATCTGTCCAAGAGAAAGACAGCCTTTATCACTCAGCTCAGAAATACATGATGGCAGGGAGCTGCTGGCAGCAGAAATCCCCCAGTCAAAAAATCCCACCACTGTGTCACCATGAAAGGAATAACGCACTGATTCTTTTTTAAATGTTTAGGAAAGAAATGTAAAGACAGCCCTATGCAGTTCTGTTTATTTTACTGCCAGACATACACCATCAACTTTTAAGATACCACTACATGTAGAGAGCAGTACCTCTACGAAACCAAACCTATAAAAAAAGTCCTCTTAGGAGTTCCTTTCCTAGGTATCTTGATGGACAGTGATAAAATATACACCAGATACTGATTCATCCTCTTCACAGCCCACTGCATTATCCCAGAGCTCCTCTAAGAGAGGTGATCGGCTCTTTTGGACAGTGCTGTGTGTTAAGGGTGCTCAGCACCTTGAGCAGTCAAATCTTATGTGCGCCGTACGTCATGAACAACTTTCTGTCAAGGTAGCAGAGGGGTAACGGATGGCAGACGGAGCTATTTTTCTGCCATTTGGGATTTCATTTCTTACCATACCTCTGGAAAACAGGGCTTGTGACCCAAAAGGTTCATTAGTTATCTGCTATGAGATATCCCCCCTTTCCACAAACCCTGATTATGTTCCTGCAATACTATTAATCAGCATTACTAGCGTCAACATGTATTTCATGACCTGCAGAGCCAAGAGTTAACCTTTAATCAGACAGTAAAAGCAATTTAATCCATACATAGTATTTTACAGCACTGTTGAGTATGCAATGCAAATACAAGACCTTCATGTATAGGTAGATGGGTAGGTGTAGTCCGACAGTCATGCTGGTGTAACACCTGCACACTGCATTCAGGGCCACCCCCGTGTGACTGCAGCGGCATGTTTTCCTACCTGCTCATAGTGCTGACAAACTGTTCTCAGCATTGCTTTATACAGACACTCCCCAAAAAGACATCTGGTATGATATTAAAAACTTAGAGAATCATAGAATCATTCAGGTTGGAAAAGACCTTTAAGATCATCAAGTCCAACCGTTAATGTAACACTGCCATTCCACCACTAAACCCTGTCCCTAAGCACCACATCTACACATCTTTTAAATACCCCCAGGGATGGGGACTTGACCACTTCCCTGGGCAGCCTGTTCCAGTGCTTGACAACCCTTCTGGTGAAAAAATTTTTCCTAATGTCCAACCTCAACCTTCCCTGGCGCAACTTGAGGCCATTTCCTCTCTAGGATCCTACCGCTTGTTCCTTAGGAGAAGAGACCGACCCCCACCTCACTACCCCCTCCTGTCAGGCAGTTGTAGAGGGCAATAAGGTCTCCCCTCAGCCTCCTCTTCTCCAGGCTGAACAACCCCAGTTCCCTTGGCCACTGCTCACAGGACTTGTACTTCAGACCCCTCACCAGCCTCGTTGCTTTCCTCTGGACATGCTCTAGCAACGCAACGTCTTTCCTGTAGTAAAGGAACACAGTATTCAAGGTGCTTGTAGTTGCTCTAAGGCCACCTTAAGATGCTTCATAGTAGGAAAGCTAATTCCTCCTAAATTTCAATTCATAACCTTAGTAGGTGTAGAATAGGAGTACATTCAAGACTTAGCTTTTTCAGTCCTGGTTCAGAGCTCACAGTAGTCCTCTGGCTGACATCCATTCTTCTATTATTTTTGTGGGTTTGAGTCTTAAAGTTCAGCTGTGAGCCTAAGAACATGCCATATTAGAGTATACTAGTCTAGAATAGTAGCTACTGCGTGTGTAAGACACTCACCTGCCCAGCCCAGCCAGACAGTGCCTGTGCCAGATGAAACACTGTATTTGTCAATAAACCGATGAATCAGAGGAAATTCAGGGTCATACCAGTAGCTAGGTGTCATTCACAGGTAAAACAAGTTGAACTGCGTAACTGTAAGGGATGCAGGAGTTTTTTGAAAAGGTGACCCAGTAGGCTGCAGCGTGACTGACAATAGTGCAGAGTGAACTAAACTGTACGGGAGTTTGGAAGCGTAAGTCCTTGCATCCCACCCTCCCACTTCAGCAAGAGCCCTCTTGCAAGCCCCTATAAAGCACAGCCATTCCTCCTCCTCGCCCCCCTCCCCGCAAAACAAAGAGCGCAGCTCTGAACAATGCGCTAACCAGGCGGGCTCCTGGATACCACGCTCCCGTTGACTGACGTATCAGATACGAAACTTTTGAAAATGGCCGGAAATTAAATCGGTCGACTCCAGATTGCAAACCGCTGCCTCTTTGTCCTGGGGCAATGTCTCAAGGAAGCCTGCAGCGAGCAGCAGGATGAGACAATTCCTGATCTGCCCTTACAGCAGGTTCTCTTTGCACCACCAAAAGGAACAGCACGATTAGTCATATGTGTACCAAATACACCTGCCTGCCCCTGCTCAGATTTCAGTATGTGCTTTTTTAATGTCTCTGACAGCATCCCTTCGATTTTGAGAGCTTGAGGAGATGAAAATGAAAATGAAAACCCTCTCCACTAAGGTTGTAAGACTTTAAAATAGTGTGAGTGGCTGACCTACCGAAGTGTCATTGCATTCTACCCTTCCCTGTTGCCACCGCTTCAAGAAACACTGCAATATCAACCCCAAAGAACTTCCAGATCCCTTTATCTGAAAATCTACCCGAGACCCAGGAACACCGCATAACCCCTTTGAATGTTGCTGACATATTCCTGGGAAACACCAAACAGTGCCACGTACCACCAAAGGCAGTGACTATCTGCTCATTGTTCTGCGTGCAGGCTTGTCACTGCCATCACCGAGTATCCAGGCACACAAAGAAAACTGTAGATGCTTCTTTTCGGGACCCATTTCAAATTCTTCTGAAATGCATCTGGTGCTCTGTAGCCATGGAAAGACAGGACTGCTCTCCCTCTGGCTCTAAGGCAGGATCCGTTCCTCTTCCACCCCAGCTCCAAAAGGAAACAGGAATTGTTCAAAAGAGGAAAGTAATTGTGCAGCTCTTCCTATGGAAACCACCAGGAGGCATAAGGGATGACTGAAGGGCACTGAGTGCCCCCGCATAGGAGAGGGCTGATGGATGGATCCATCTGGCTGCCAAGCTGTTCCCTTGTCCCCCTGCACCGACCCTTCCCAGCGAGGCACAGAAAAAGAACTTCATAATACTGCTATTTTCACGGAAGAGAAAACTGGCCCTGTAACACTCGGAGCAACCAGCGACAGAGCACCTGCGAGGGCGAGATCCTAGCTACGGAAAATACCTCCGAGAGCTGAACCAGGCCGTGCTGTGACATTTTTTTTCCCCACGGAACAAAACAAAGAAGTGCACAAAGAACAGCAGAATCTGTCGGCTTAGGAAGCCCTGGCCTGCAGTACAATATTCAGTTTGATCTCTCTGGCTTTGAGATGTGTTATTTTCTAGTCAAACCTCGGCTGAAAAGATCAGTCATTGCAAAGGTATGATAAACAAAACAGGCACAGACACACCAAGTGTTCGCATCAAACTGATCATACAGGATCCCGCGGGGAGATGAGCTAAACACTTCTCTGGTCCTGACATCTGCCTTGCCGTGCCTTTCAGACGCGTGCTCTCATTCATCCGCGCTGCCTTCCCGGGCCGGTGAATGCCTCGGTTTCTGAGGGATGCCTGCCGGAATCCATCCACCTCCACCAACTCCACAGCTTGTAGCGTATAAAGCGACATCTGCTTTTTGGCTCTTTATCTGGCTCTTTCGCCACTTCTGATTTTCCTACCAGCTAAACCTTTGGCAAGTTTCCTCCCCCCACCCACCCCCCACCCCCA
>NW_009260399.1:3649560-3649950 GCF_000687185.1 Egretta garzetta | reverse complement strand
CGTTGCCCTCTGATAAACAGGAAACAAAACGGAGGGGGGCGGCGGGGAAGCCAACGGGATGGGGCGGGAAGGATGGTTCTGGTCGCCTTTGCCCTGACTGAATCCCGGGCTGTAACATGATGCAATCTCTCCGCTATGATGAAACGGGTTCAAATGGCAAAGTCTGCAGAGAGACCACCTCTTCCCACCCTCAAAGGCGGAAAATACCGAAACTCTCTCAGCTGTACAAAGCAGCAGCCCGGGCTCTGCCGGCTGCCGGGCTGCTGCCTTTCCCCGGGAAGGGATGCGAGTTTCGGGATGGCAAAGGGAGGGTTTCATTCCGGAGGATCTCGCCCGGATTTCTGCTCTTTCAAAGCCCGGGCACGGGCCGCACCGGGGAGCCGAGGGGGA
>NW_009260399.1:3612925-3649128 GCF_000687185.1 Egretta garzetta | reverse complement strand
CGGCGTGCCCGGGCAGGGGCGCAGCATCCCCCCGGGCAGGGGCAGGTGAGCCGAAGTGCCCCCCTGCCGGGCAGATGCTGGCAGTTCCAGCGTGGGCTTCCTGCCCCTGAGTGGGGCATCCTTGGCGGATGGGGGCGCTTTTTTTTCCGCCGAGTAAATAAATGCTGAAGTCTTGCGGTATCGTAACTGGAGCTTCGGTGCAGTCCATCCCCTTCCCACTCGTGCCCAGGAGATGCTGTCGCTCTGGCGTTCAGCTGCGGGGGAATAACCCCAGGCGGGGAATTGGTGCGCACAGAGCATCTTGCCATTCATCTAAAGTCACAATTTAAGCCTTTTTGTTAAATGGTGTGAAATCATGCACACGCCCAACATTGATTTAAAACTGGGTTCCATCACCTTACTTTAGCGCGACACAAGCCAGATGTAAATCAAGAGTGCAAGGTGAGACAGTTTACGTTGGTTCTGCTGTTTAAAAGTGCCCTCTGAGAGCTTAAAGCAGGTTTCAGATTTCAACAAAATTGTGGGTTGAACCCGTGCAAACTTGCACATGGACAAGGTGGGTAAACATGTTCTGACTTTGACAAGTTCATGTATTTATTTTCTTCTCTGTCCTTAATGAAGTTGGAAAACTGAGGCCACAGAGGAATGTTACTAAAGGAGTAACATTAGCTAAGGCAACAATATTTCTTCATCTTTAGTCCAGCTGGGTGTTAGAGCATCTTTTCTTTTACTTCAACTGTGACATTTGGATGCACAAATGTTCTCCTGTGAGAAATACTTGTGGAGTATTCTACATGCAAGTTCATCATTCTGTACAAGCTTGTAGCTTATGTTGGTGTACATCTCCGAGTATACAACTCATTAAGCATCTTTAATTTTGATTAATAAAATTTGGTTTGATCTGGCATAGTTTCATGTGGTCTTCTGTCCTGTTTCAGCATTCTCAGTCATGCCAGTAGGGTGATAACCAAAGTAACAGGTTCAACCAGGGAAAGTTCTATTTGTTCAGCATTTACACTCTCTGGCCAGCTAGGCTAGGCATGAGAGTTCTGTAGCCTAAACCAGGAGTGCTGAATTCACAGCCCAACCTTGTCAGGACAAATTATTTAGCTTAAAATCTCACTTTCGGCTGTTCTCTTTCTTGTATGCCTTTGGGTATGGGCAGGGAAGGACTTGCCTACTGGATGAGCTCTTCTGACAGCAGCAGCCTGCACCTACCTGCCTTTTTTTATTCTGCTTGTCAGGAGCTGGCAGGAGTGGGGTTTGGAGCACTTAGAAGCAGTGATTTTTCTGGCAATATAAAAGGGCTTGGTCGGCCTTGAAAAATTAAACCATAGCTCTTCTCCACAGTTCAATTGCTTTCAGCTATTGCTGTCTTAGAGCTACTCGATTTGCATCATGACCTGTAAAACACGATCGCTAGAGGGAAAAATCCGAAAGTTTGCTGTAAAAGCACAGCTCTTGGCTGCTCTGGCGCATGCCGTGTAATCTGTGCATAGCACCACTGATTTCTATGCTTGCCATGAGCACTTCAAGCATTTGGTGGCTTTACTGCCTCCGGTTTGATAAATTTTCATGCCCATATTACATTAAGTAACACTCCAGTGTAAAGCCTCTGCCTGCCCTAAGACACTGTGTGGCTGCTCTGCAGTCTGCAAGCAGGGTGCTTGGTTCTAGCCACACTGCAGTGTATTTCTTCCATTGGAATGTCTTGAAGATGTTAGGAAGCTGATCAGCAAAGAAACCAAGACGAGAAATAGTCATCACAAGACAGGCAAGAAAATAAGCACTTTGTGCCCTATGCCAGATGAGACAGTGAGATCACAAGAGGTTTGTCCTTTGGCCCTTGGACAGACTGCTAAGGACTTCTTGTCTTCTGGGGGTTACTCCATAGGGATGAAAAAATGGGCCATCTGTCACAGAGGCAAACATCAGACAGCACAAACAGTTCCTGTGGAAGACAAACTCTAAAGCTGAAGGGCTCAAAAGAACCTTCTTCTTATTTGAATTCTCAGTTTCCACAGTGCTGCATTTTAAAAAGGCATCCCCTCTCCCCCCAGTTCTGAGTTTGGCCATATGCATTCCGCAAGCTATGTCAGCTGCAAAAGAGACCTTAGTGATTCAGGGAATTTCTTTCCCATGAGACTTAGTGACACTATTTAAATACAAATTCTATTTTATAGAAGTAAAAGGAGCAGCATATAACTCACCTCAAACACAGTACGATCAAAATAAATCAATTGATTAATAAGGAGTTTCTTGCATGGAAACTGAAGTCACGTCATGTATAGGAAATCTGTGGTTCACAGTAACTGTACGTCATACTTTGCACCCAATAAACTTAAACTAATTATCTATCTTCTAACACAAAGTAGTAGAAGGCAATTTTGTATAAAACTCCCTATTTGAAACACAAGCCCTCCATGTTTGACAAAGCGACTTGTAGCTTTAACACCAAACATCCATGCAACGTTCCAAATATTATCTTTGTTCTCAATAATTCACAATAAATTCCCACTCTAACGAGGGCAACTTCACCACTGTAGAAGCAGTCTTCACAAGCTTTAGGTGTGACTTGATGAAGCTTAGCCATAGGGATGCCCTTATCTTCCTGTAATCTCCTTAGTACTGATTATGACAAAAAAAGCCAAAAAGAAAATAATCAGAGAAAAAAAAAACAACCAAAAACAAAAAGAAAAGAATCGAGTACTCCCAGCAGTAAGGTATCCAAATATAGCTGTTTACAAGATTGGGACTTTAACCATCAGATAATCCCCAGTGTGTTGAAGGAGAAAAGTCATGACAATGACAGCCCATATTTATTGTCTTCAGGTTGTGCTTAGAAGAGTTATTATGCATGTTTTAAGATTTTTTTTTCCCCCTTGGAAAATCAGCATTGGATGAAATCTGAGAAACACAGGCATGAGAAAAAAAAATCTCCAACAATTTGTTGTGATTTATGTCTTGTAAGGAACTCCAAGCAATTTGGATTTGGCTCACTTAAATAATGTAAAAAGGCAGGAAAACAGTACTTTAAGCATTTAAAAGTATGGGTCAGTTTTTAAAGATACACTGAATTCAACTTCAAATCTGCATTGGGCTGAGTCCACAAGCAGACAACTCGCTGGTTTAAAGGCCCCAAACCTCAGCAGCATCCAGGTGAGAAAACAAGAATAGGGAAAGCTATTGGATGGTGCAAGAAAGGATTGGTATCCCCTGAAAGACTGCTCAATACTTTTCAGTAAGACCTTTCAAGCTGTTTCTACAAAAATGTGGTTGGGGGTTTTTTTTCAGTATCTTAAAGTGAAATCATGGCTGCAAGAAAAAACTGGTGTGTTCTTGTCATTTGGTACCAGAAAGGCTGTCAAGACAATCTGCCTCTGGGGTTTTTTGGGGGGGGGAGTTGAGGGATTTTTGTTGTTTGAGCAGGCATAAAAAACCCTACAGTTGTCAAAATGTGGACTTCATGTAGAGACCAGATGCTATCCCGAGCAGAAGACACTGGCACGTTGGGCAGGGGAGACGAGGGCTCCCTGGTGCGAGCCTTGCTGCGGCCACCTCCCACCTTGTCCGACCTCCTGCCCTCGCATTGTGTTGGCACGGGGGGAATGGATGGGCTCAGGGAAGGGTGAAAAGCAGGCAAAAATATTGCACAGTCTGGGCTGTCAAGAGATGGAGTGACATTACAGTAATTGCCACTCTCTTCAGTAAAACATAATGATGGCAGGATTTCAAAAACAGGAGGCAAGTTACGGCTTTTTACAACAAAAATCTTCTGTTACTTTGAAACTGTGATTTTTCTGTAAGGAAAGCATCAGTGTTTCAACAGCTGTCTCAGGCGCTTGAGGCATTTGTGAAGTAGGAATAAATGTCTTTCACCCACAGCAGAAAGCTCTTGATACAGGGGGTTTTGGGGGGTTTTTTTGTTGTTTTTTTTTTGCTTTCTCATCATATACTGTGATCCTGTTACTGCAGGATGTACTGTTATCAATACTCTAATACTCAGCACCTTTCTGATTTTTTTTTAAGAGTATCTTTTTGAAGTATCTCTTCAAGAAGTTGTTTTTTCTTGGGTCCCACATACTTTCCAGGTTTGCTGGGGGGAAAAAAAATCATATTTTACATACACTTTTAAAATTCATTTCAGGAATCTCACAGTGCTGAGTATATACGTGTTCCAAAAGGGCTTCTTACATAAGTAAAACTTACTTTTCTAGAAATGCCATTTACCTTTCTGCAGAAAGCAAATCTGAAAAAAGTGTGCATTACAGAAACTTCAAGAAGAAGGATTTTGCAGCTTTTATATAATGCAGGGACATTACTCTACACAGATAGGTCTCCTCCTGTGTAACAAAACTGTTTGCGACTATCTTTTCTTCATGGAGATGTAAAAAATATCTTAAATTACGTTCTTCATTCCACTGCTAATTGATTTTGAATCAGGGTGAAGGAGGGAATACATATAAAAGGATAAGATATACTTTATAGAATCTTAATGTATAGCTAAAAATGGTTACTTTCCACTCATATTCTTCTGTTTGAGCTAAAGAGAAGCAAACAATCCCTTGTGCTGATTTCAGTTTTAGAAGTATTTCTGTATAAGCTGACCTTTGCGGTCTCGTGCAGGTAAGATTGCCAGTGATTTCAGTGGGCTTAGCATTTGGCGCCTGACATTTTCAAAATGCTATGCTAGCATCCCTTTATTAGTTGCATATTAAACCCCAGCATCAGTGAAAAGTAGCTCTACCTTTGGGCAGCACAAACTTTAAAAAAAACCCAACCCTAGTCTTGTTCTTTTTAATTTTATATTCAGGTTGACCACACTGGGAGAAGATTTCCAGTAAATCTCACCTCCCTGCCCCGGCTTTCTTTAAATTCAAGAAAGATTAGGCCAAAAGTGGAATCTCAGCCCTTTCCTGCCTCTTTCCCCCCACCACATTGTTCAAGAATATATGAAACTCTATACCTTCTTTCTCCTTTATCATCAAGATCAGGGAACAACCAGTTCTTAAGCTTATCATCTGTCAAAATAGTGCCTGTGTAATTCCATTGAACATCTCAACTATTCAGATAAACCCACCGTGTTGTTTTACTTGTGCATTACTTTGCCCTTTTTCCTCCAGAACCACACTTCTGTAAACACTGGAAAAGCTACATCCTTACTCCTTGTTTACACCTCATTTACTCTTCAGTTGACTCACTGTGATACAATGTCACTTTTTTACAGGAGTAATTTTCTTACTCTTTCAAGAGAGCTTGGCCAGGTTTGCTTTTAATGACACTTTCACAAGTAAGAAAGCCATACCTTTTCTGCTCCAAACTCTCTTTCCAATATTTCCATTTAAGCCAATGAATTAGGAGGCTTTTGAAAGGCAAATACCTTATTTATGGTTGGGCATGTGCTACTTTAATGCTTGCTTTCTGTACAGTGTTTGGAAATCAGTGCCTGATGATGTAGAGTAAGTATATTTGCAAGGCTTGGTTTGCAAGTTTTAGGCCTCTTTATTTCTTACTGAATTTCTTACAGCAGATGTTTTGCCTTTTTTAGGAAGTAAGATAGGATTCAAGAAAATTTTCATAACTACTTTTAATTTCAGAATAATAGCAGTGTGGCCAAAGTGATATTAGTACAGAAATTCTAATTTTAGTCATCTCATGAGCATAGAAGGTCCAAAACATGCTAATTTATATATGAGCCTATTTCAGAGGTACAAAGGTAAGGTAAATGTGAAAGCACATAACCTGATATATATATTTTTATAGAATATTTTTAAAAACATGTATAGACCCTGGAGGAAAGTGTCTGTCTTGAAATTCAGCACCTCATAATAACCTACAGCAGCAGAGTCCTCCCACTAATGACAACAGGAGTACATTCTTCTGTAGAACCCTTTAATTTCAGCTCCTACTCAAAAAAGAGATGTTTCAGCATCTATGAGGTATTTATATTGTCTTCTGTGCCATTTAAAATTGAATAAATTACTTCAGTAGCCTTTGATTATTGTTATTTTTATTGCACTATAAAAATAACCAGTTATTACACTGAAAAACATTATTAAAGAAAAAATGCAGTTCAAACAATTTGATGCTTATACAGTGACTCATGAAGTCCTGCAGGCACTGGCATCTATCAAAAACTAGCTGGGAGGTGAAAAATGTCTACTATAACATTGGCGAAAACTGGGCAGCTCAAAATGTCTGTACTCCAGATCCTTAGCTTGAGAGACATTCCTCCTTTTTTAAGTCTGACTAGCAAAATTGTCAAGTGGCATGAAGAGTATCATCCTGGCTCCACAACTGAACTATTCCAGGCCAGAGAAGTGGGAAAATTCAGATGACCATTAGCACCTTCAGTTGTTTAATTTGCTGTCAATCATGCTACCTATTTAATTAGCAGTTAATAGAAACAATGTATAGATACTAGTGTAAAAAATTAAAACTACTTATGTCAGAATTCAGAAGCACGTCCACTTGGGGTGGGGCGAGGGGGGGGAATCAACAGCTTGCAATAGTGAGAATAGCTCTAGCAGGGCTTCAGGGTATTGTATACTTGTATTAAAAAAGTCAAGGTCATTCTTACCTTTCTTCTTCCCCTGTAAAAAAGATGTTATAATGTTTGACATGCTAACACAGTGAATATAAAGCAAAGACTGCAATGCCTTTATTCTGTCAGACCCCCTCCTGCACAATATGATGAGAGGAGCTTGCAGAAGAATTATCAAGGGCAAAGAAAGGTTTTAATCTCAAAAGAAATTGAAAACATCACAATCTTTACTGGAGAAAAGAGTCAGAGGATGTAATAGAGGAGTGCATCATAGCAAGTGGAGAAAACAGGTCAACAGCAAATCATTCAGGACACAAATGTAACAAGATTCAGAAAAAGAAATTAAGGATATCCAGACTTCTAACAAATGGTAAGCACATCATAGCTGAGACAGTAAACCTCTTCCCTAAAGCCTTGCATCATTACACATTTAGATAGGTGGGGCAGGTTGCTTTTGTCTGGTTTTGGTTTCCTACCGATCACCCTGGAGCTGCTGCTGTTGGGCAGCCCGGCAGGGAAGGATGACTGGCTGGTCCAAAGTGCTTGAATGCTGCAGAGATTTGTTCAACCATTTAAAAAAAAAATATGGAACCCACCTATATACAAATACCTGCATGCAAAGTACTCAAGATGTCAAAACCTGAGTGGTAGGAAGAAAATGTACTAATCCATGAAAGTAAGGGCACTTAGAAAACACAAAAGTACTTACTTCTCTTAGCTGTAACTCGGAGACGGTGGTTGTGAGGAGGGAATAATAACCAGCTGCAATAACCAGCCCAACTTCAAGTTGCTGTGTGTGCTTCATTATCAGAGAAGTAAACTATTGAGAGGTAATGTTTTAGAGGCATGCATTGGTACTGAGTACCACCTTTTCTAACATGGCTTTTCACAGAAGAGGTGAGAAGGGATACAGACTCCAAAAGCCTGAGCCTCCCATCAGCCTGTGAGGATTTGGCCATACCTCAGAGGCGGCCTGGATATGAAGAAGAAATGCAAGCCTCCAGTATAATTTTACATGTACGAGAGAGTTGCAGTCTGTTATTGTGATACTATAAGCGTTTGTCTTTTTTTTTTCGGATATTCAGGATATCTGAAAAATGGTAGCCACACCTGTGAGCTATCAAGTAATCACATTGTTCAAGGGTGACTCTCAATCTTAGGAAGCTTAGAAGAACATGACCCTTTTCCTCACACACAAGGCAAAGGGACCGGAGAATACAAGGACACCCTGGAGGCCATGAGTCACACAGACGGCAGTGCTTGGGATCTCACCTAGCTCAGCTGCAAATGGTAGAACAGCATTTTCCTTCAGATCTGTGAAGAGGCTAATAAAATTAATAGTCTGGCTTGGTCACACTTGGGCAATGTTAAATAGATGGTTCCTCATCAAAATGAGAAACGTAAGACAAGGATTCTCTCTTGGTCTGAACTGTATCTTTTTGGTTCAGAGGGTTATTAGATCCCAGGTAGCTTCTCACGACTATGTAATTCCTTGTTTCTGCAATTCCAGTTTTCAGAGCTCTCCCCTGACCCACAAGGAAAAGACATAGCAGAAGGCCAGACAAAAATGTCCAGCCTTCTCAGACAGCTCTGATGGTAATCTGGCATGCCTGGCTTCCTATCTGGAATTGTTGGTCAGATATTCCTCAGCGACCACAAAAATCCATGTGTTCCTTTGTCTCAAACACTGTGATGATGAAACAAGTTGGCTCTTTCATTGCCGTGTTTGAGACATGCCTTCTTTAAAATACATGAGGTGACAATTAGGTCATACATCAGCGTTGTCATGAACAGCTGAGACATACACTTCAGATCCAAGTATGAAAATGAAATCCCTGACAGAATTCCCTTGCTTCTTGTATACAT
This sequence comes from Egretta garzetta, assembly GCF_000687185.1. Lineage (NCBI taxonomy): Eukaryota > Metazoa > Chordata > Aves > Pelecaniformes > Ardeidae > Egretta > Egretta garzetta. Next base: position 3,640,718 of record NW_009260399.1, on the reverse strand, counting down.
ATCAAAATAGGTTCCTTCAAGAGCTATTTTGATCCTTTTGAGCTGCATAGCCATACGCATACTTACCAGAATGGTGAAAGACAGCATTTCCTTGAAAACAGGACCATGGAACAGTATCTTAGTAACTTGAAAAAGCGTTATCTAAAAAACAGCCAATGATTTGTCAAGACTCTCAGTTTGTTACTGCCAATGCTGGACCACACTATCAGATGGAATATTCTGGCAAAGATTGATCTAATTGTTCTGAAATGCATTTTCCATTTCATAATGCTATTTAAGATTGGCATATGGAACTCTAGACATAAACCAGGATATTGATTAAACACGTTTGTCTATTCACATTTACTAAGACACTCTTAAACTCCTAAAAGAAGACTACATGACTAAATTTCCAATTTGCAGTTTTTAAATGGGGAAAATAGGATAAATTTTAGAAACAGAAATGTTGTATTCTCTGGTATGCCATGTTCTGGTTTATGGAGTTTAGTTATGTACAGAGAACTTAGCAGTGAAGGGAATTACACAACTTCATGGCCCTTTTACACTGGTGTATTTGGCTGCTGCCAAATCCAGCATACAGTATCGTATTGTAAAAGAGAATTTAGTTAGGCTAGAAAGCATAACTAAATAGGTCCCTACACCATATGACAGTACATGCTTTAAATATAGAGTGAAACACCGACATGTATCATCTGAAAACCAGAACAGCTTATTGAGTTATGCCACCTTTGCACGGAACAGGTATCTACAGACCATTTCAAACTTTCAGGAAAACAAAGTAAGAATGACACACAAGAGTACTTGTTCACCTAACGTCAGCAAGGGGTTTGCGTATGGGAGCCAAAATTCCTTTTTGGTTTTGGCTGGTAGTAGGAACGTAAGTTGATAAACTGACTGTCTTCTAAAACATTTTTGTGTGTTTGGCATTGAATACATGCCTGTTTGGTGCATAGTATAACGAACACAAAGAATTACTGCGTTAAGGTGTTTTGTGAGATCTGTGCAATTCAAAGCACCATCCCGATGGCTTGAAAGTGATTTGGTAACATGGTCTAGGAGCTGCCAATGGTTGTAAAACTGGTATTCCACCAGATTGGTAAAATCTGTCTTACTATTTTCACTTACAGACTGTAGGCATAGAACTAACTTCATCTAAGATTAGATAGCAAAACTGGTATTCCACCAGATTGGTAAAATCTGTTTTACTATTTTCACTTACAGGCTGTGGGCATAGAACTAACTTCATCTAACATTGCAATGTCTGGATTAGTTTTCTTTATATTCAGTGGACAGAAGTATGATAGGTGCAATTCACATAACTAGTTTTGAACATTAGGATGTGATTGAAGTGCTTTTTTTCTCTTCACTGGTATATGGATTTCTTTGATCTTGCAATTTTGTTTTACTATTTTCACTTACAGGCTGTGGGCATAGAACTAACTTCATCTAACATTGCAATGTCTGGATTAGTTTTCTTTATATTCAGTGGACAGAAGTATGATAGGTGCAATTCACATAACTAGTTTTGAACATTAGGATGTGATTGAAGTGCTTTTTTTCTCTTCACTGGTATATGGATTTCTTTGATCTTGCAATTTTTTTACTCATGGAGAAGATGCCTGTAATCAATCTCATGTCCCAGGAAGACGTAGATGATTTTTTTCACCAACATCAAACTTACTCTTCATCATTCTCCAACCAACTGTTGTCCTGGATTTAGAATTTCATAATACCATTGAACCTTGCTGATCACATTTTACACTGGCCCATTTCAATGCGCTGCCAGTTTTCACGTGTAGGCAAAACATAGCAAGCTATTCTGAGGTTGAAGACCTTTATGGATGTGGTCTGCAGGTGATCAGGAGCTCTGAATTAAGACTGGCTGATGGTTCTGTACACTGAACATCACCAGTGAAGCAGCTTTTGCTTGGTGAGATGTGCCCGTTGCTAGATGGATCATTTAAATCATGACCAACTTTACAGTAATTTGACATTCAGAGGTATACTTAATGCTCTCCTCACTGAGCAAAACCAATGCAAATCACATATTATTTACATTAGTATCATGGGAAGAGCCTACCCAGAACAGCAGGGCAATCTAAAAATTATACACATGTCAGCGAAGTCATTCAGTTATGTCTTTGTTTTAATGAATTTTTTAAACATTTGTATCATCAGACAAAACATTTAAGTCATGAGAAAATATTTATTTCCAACAGCATGGATTCTGAAAGTTAGTTGGAAGAAGGCATGTTCAATGCTATGGTTTTTCCAATGCTGGGTCAGTTAAAACAGTGTGTTGCAGTGCATATATTAACCAGTTACTTTAAGGAAATGCAAAAAGACATAGTGAAGTAGGAAGTGAGTACAAACATTCAAGGCAGTAAAAATGCAGAATACTGACACATGGCTGAAAAATGTACTTTTTGTAATGCTCTTAGTATCACACAAAACTAGCAACTCACTTGAAAACATTCCTTGTCAGCAACCATACTTCTGACCATATGAAATTATTAAATTTAATACAGTCTTTCAGCTGGAAGAGATATTAAGGTCTAACGCTCATATCAAATGCTTAGATTTTGTTAGCTTTGCTTGTTATTTAAGATAGTTTCAGGGTACTGCACCAGTATCACATAGGGTTTTTTTTAAATTGATTTGTATAGAAACATGCAAATAGTAATGCATGAGGGTTTTATATATTTGATTATAATTGGATGTATTATTGATAGAGCACACCAAGCTTTTTTTGTTACATTTTATGCTGAACTGTTCCATTTCCACACCCACCAATTGCCATCAGAGTTCTCATGGCTTACTGTGTAAAGCCAGAAAGTGGAGAAAGCAAGAATGTCTTTACTTAGGACATAGATTAATGAAAATAATTCTTTTATAGATAGATCTATCTATCTATATATGATTAAGATTACATGGTATTTTTAGCAGCATGAAATGTAAAAAAAAAGTTCTCCAAACACCCCAAACTCGTAGGAAAACACAGTTAACTGGCACAATACACTCTTAAACCAGTTTTGTATAAGGCTTCAGTTTTCCTGATGAATGGGACTAAATTTTTAAGCAGGTCTGTATACATTTTAGTCATTATAACTGTTTTATGTCACAATATATTCTTAATAAAATAAAAACTCTTGTGTTGTAAAGATAGCTAGTTACCTTCTAGACAAATAGGACCTTTTAGAGAGTAGGCTGTGTCTAAAGTATAAGAAGTAGAATTAAGGTGCTTCCATATTTTTGCTTTCATTCTTAAAAAGTACCACACATAAACAATTGCAATAATTTCTTGCGGACATGCTTTTCTTTGGCTTTTACCATATTTTTAATAGCATGTGATCCCCCGTTGGAGAATTTTATATTCATTACTTACTTGATTTTGTAGAAATTATGTTGTAAAACTTAATGGAACAAAATGTTGGATGTCCTTTGTCACAGCTACACTTTTTCTCTTCCTTTCATTATTTCTGTTTGCATCAAGCAATAACTGCAAGCAACAATAAATTTAAAGCTAGATTTTTTGCACGTTGTAAACTGGGTAGGACCAGGAGTTACTGACAAAACCATCTGGTCATGCAAGATTAGCAAATTCTCTATATTCCAACACGTTGCCATCTAATCTGTCCTGTTTCCCCCAACACATACTAACACAATGAAGCTGGACAATGGTTCAACAGCAAGTGCATGTGATAGTTCTGGCAAGACTATTTTTGTTTTGATTAAGCACATATTTTATCCGGGAGGGGCTAGAAAAGCAGGGCCTTTTTCTTCAGGTCATTCCGCTTCCAAAGTGCCAGACGATCAAATTCCTCAATGCTCATTTTGAAGACTTCCTGGAACTCTTCAGGGGACAAATGCCTCTTAAAAATGAAAATAAAAAAGGTGTCATTAAGCTCTTCTGTGCACAGGAACATTTCTGCCCTTCCTAAGTTTTAAAACACACCACAAATTAATGCATTAGGATTTGCATTTAAATTCCCAGATTGGTTCTGGAAAAGACTGCATCAAAAGCAAATGAGCTCAGAGTAGCTGGGAAATGAAATTATTGATGGCAGTAGTGACTTCTGGATAAAAAAAAGATCTTCTCAATATAGTTCCAACTGAGCAGAAGCTACAGTCTCTGGGAAAAAGATGTGTTTATACACGGTGCTTGATGACAGAGCACGCTGAGACAAATTCAAGCTATTCCAGGACTTTAAAGAGATTGATAACAATGTAATTTCAGAGTTGGATTTGTTTTGCCTTGATCTTTAATGAGAGCGATGGACACCACACTGATCCACTAATAGCAGCCTTGTAACAAAGGAGAGAGCACACTGCTAAATTCTTAAACCCAAAACGTGCTTATCCATGGGGATAAACTCATATCAGAAGTCCAAGTTGGATATAGGGAGGTTTTTAAATGGCAAGAACTATGCTTCTATTTCATATTTTCATGATTCAATATAAAAAAGAAAAAGATGAATAGGGGAGAATACCAATATAACGAACTGGAAGGAGTTACGATAAGGGAAGTTATGCCGTTTGCCTAAGAATTACTAGTATACACACAAAAAAGGCAGAAAGATAAATGTGTGAATTACAAATGAATATCTTATAAAATTCTTCTGATAATTGTGGACTACCTCTTGGTCAAGCATTTCAGTTACGGTTCTCTGTTTCTGATGTGTTAAGCATACGCTGTCTGAAAGGGACAGATTCAGTGCAAGAGAATTACAATTTACAGTTTTCAACATAGCCTCTCCTCTTCCACAAAGATTTCCTTGAAACCTGGGACCAGCCCTGCAACCTGACCCTCTCCTCCCCAGCTGAGCTTTTGACTTGAAATTCCCCAGGCACAGCTCCAGTTCCAGGCGCAGCCGGGCAGCCTCAGCCTGAGCACCTCGGTGCTTGCTGAAGCACCACCTGCATCCACAAACGAGGTCCCCCACAGCTGCTAAGCACAAGAAATGCTGGGACATGCCCCACGCAGCAGAATCAGGCTCATCACACGTTAGGCAACTGCATTATTTCAAGGGAAGGGTATTGACCCTTTCCTTTCATCTCATTGCCTCCTGGTTGCAGGACTTCCCAGGAGTGAGAAAGCTGGGTTCAATGTCCTCATCATTTGGAGAAGGCTCAAACCCACCATCTAGTCCGCATCGCTCACTCTCAAGGCACATGCCAGCAAGCCAGCCAGGAGGGTAATTTTAAAGGACATACAGTCCTCACAAATGTGAATAATGCTGGCTGCAAATACTAAGTGCATGATGCCAAAGGTAGGGGGGAGCACAGCACTCCCCAGAGGCAGGGGAGCCAGGGGGTCCTTTAGACTGTTTTTTTCTGGTACTTCAAATAAGCCAAGGTATGCTATCATTTGAGTCAAGTCCCAGCATCATCTGGAAGACTGCTTGCTGCTATTAGCCAAAATTGTGGCCACAGAGCATGCTAACATGCCCTGATAATCCCACAATGGCAAACCATCCTGGCCTGGCCAGGATGGACACAGCCCCATTGACCTACCTTACAAAGCTATTTTTTGGACAAGTTTGAAAGCAAAATTTTACTTGCCACTTATTAACAATGTGTTTATCTTTATAATGCAAATTACTCAAGGAAAATTAACAAAATTGTTTATAAAAATATCACTACCCTTAATTACCTTGAATGGTCATTATGGGCCCTTGTGGTTTCTTAAAAAAGGACAGCCTTGGTTTTCTTCCCTTGAGATTCTGCATATTCAGAACAACAGTGACTAAGAGTTTGGAATGGAGCCTTCATTTTTCATTTGACCAATGACAGCAACCCACCATAAGCACTATGCATAGCATGGAACAAACACGCCATGCATATTTGGCAAAGGAGATCCTGTTTTGCATGGAAATGAGCAACATCTGACAATGTATTTTAGAAACAATGTCTCACTGACAGAATTTAATTCTACTGCATTCGGAAAGAAAAAGTAACTTCTCTCTGCATTCATTTTTTTTTCCCCATATTTTCCTGGTAATCCAGTGGGCAAATGCAAGTAAGCTTAACTCCAGCAATTTCTCACAGCAAGGAACACATCTGTAAGTTGTGGGACTGAAAAAGAAGTATTTTGTTTTACCTTGCTTTCTAGATTGTGGATAAGACTTGAGATGTCCCCTAACTCAGGAGAAAGCAGAGACAAACTGTAGTTCATACTCAAAGACAAAATCAGAAAGTCTATACCCCGCAGGTAAACCCACTTTGCCAACCAGTCAAAACCATAGCTAAGGTAAAACTTTAAAAGGAATGTTTTCACCTTTTTTTTTTTTTTTTCTTGAGGTAAATTATACCATTTCTTCCTACAAATATCTGTGGTCTCATCAGATCTGTTTCAATACTGAAGGTCAATGGAGAGAGAGTCAGCAAGCCCTGCATCAGGTCTCAGGCCTTTTCTGCAGGGTGTCGAATCCTCGCTACACTTCCCCTCCCGACGAAGCGTGCCACCAATCTCCGTACAAGCTCTGAAATTCCCCCTGTCCTCTCCAAGGCTGTACTTTGCCATTTATCATTTTGCTTTGCCCTCAGGCTTAGCAAGCTTTCAGTTTACATGCATCTACCCAAGCCAGTATGAATTAGATATGCGCTCTGCTCCACCGCTTGTATCCAGATGGCATCACCTACATTCCTTGCATACACTCATTTTCTAATTATACTGCAGTTTTGTTTACAGCAGCACCATTTTGCTTTCCTCACAAAAGCTCTCAGCTGATGCCGCCTGGTCTGAACTGAAGTGAGAATTTCCAGCCCAGGGATGCAGTAGCAGAAATTGAGATGGGGAAAGCACGAGCTCATTTATTTCCACCTCCCATTCCACTAGGCAGTTTCTTTGCTTTTAATTCTCTTCCACATACTGTCCCTCATCTCAAGGACTAAAAACCAGACTGCAAAAGTTTCTTACTCCATCAATACATTATCCACATGCAAAATTAATTCCAGTAGAAGAAAACACTTTCCCTTTGGTTTGAACCTCCTCTGAGGACACCAACCTGTGCCCAGGGTAGCATAACTCCCACTGTTTTCCCTGCATCTCAGAAACTTTCACCATCCCTTTCTTAAGCATCGTGGGCTCTAGCTTTGGGACCGACCCTAGAAGCAGCAATGATTACAGTTCTGTCTGCAAATTTTGGAATAAACCTTGATCCCAGAAAGTTGTCATCAAACTGGCAAAGCTGCAGATAAAAGTAACAAAAGTAATCATGGGTTGCAGAGTTTGATTTATGAAGCAAGACCAAAGGGCCTAGTATGCATAAGCTTAGCCAAATGATGACTAAGGGAAAATACGGTAAATGTCTACAAGTATTTGAAGGGTCTAAACACCACTGGAATAGGCCAGTGTGGGAAGTTTATGTTTGTACTTTTCTTTATATGTATGATGTTAAATTTTGTCTGCACTATTTTTGGGACTTTCCTAAACCTTATAGCTTTAAGACCTAGAGCTCTTCCCAAACAAAGGCAAAGAAAATGCACCACTAAGAAATCTTAGATTGATTTATCTTTCTTCTCATCTATTTGGATATTAATTTGTCTTAACTGAAGCGTTACCTTGTCTCGTTAGTCAAACAAAAGAAGGGAAATTGAAAATTATGCATAGGGAATAGGAAGGATATTCATCTTGAGGCATGAGAGAAGATGTGTGTGTAAAGCTATGCTTTAAAAGGATAAGAACATGATTTCTTTTTTTTTTTTTTCTAGGATTGGATCAGCTTAAAATATCCAGCTATGTTAATAGTGCATCATTGAGCCATTAAAGGAATGGCCAAACTTATTAGTAAAAGTAACATTAATTCCTTTTATTTAACTGGTGTTGGCCTTGTTTACATAGGAAGTCTGGGTGTTTTACAGTGTGCTAGTAACTGATTCTTAATTCCCTCTACGACAATTTGCCCATATTCAGGCAGTTTAGCTCAATCTACTTCTCTGCTCTGAATCAACAGCAAAGCTGGGCAAGTTGCAGACACTGAGGAGAACACAGAGGACCAGATTAAGGTCCCCTTCTGCCCACGCTCTGAACTGAGTGTATTTAAGTGAGCTCAGTTTGGAAGCTGCATAGTGATGTTACCATGATGCTACCTGAAAATCTTGCTAAAAGATAAGGTAAAGAGTTTAAAGATGGTTTTTCACTAAAAAGACTGCTACACCGGAGCTCACAGCATCAGAACATCAGCATTTTGGATGTATTTAAGTGTGAAATTGCTACACTAGAAAGTACTACTGCATCATATTGTTTTGATAAAATTATATTAATCTGAGGCTTGTAAAGTCAATAGTGCTCAGTCTTTTGTTCTGGATAGCATTTTCTGTCAGCCTGCATGGGAAATCAGAAAAAGACAGTGAGACTCAAGTTCAGTAAAGTGCTGAGGATCCACCAGATGGGTCACTGCACCTTGCTGTAATTATGTAGCTAGTGCTCCTAAAACATACAGACACACAACAGAATTAAAATGGAATTGTTTCTTACTAAGATATACAGAACTAAGCAAGGGCTGAGCTCAACCTCTCTACTGCAATGCAACCACTATAACGGAAAGTTCTCATGCTCTAAGAACCACGATCATTAAAATGAGCAGTACAGATACACGCTCATTTTTGAGTCTCTCAGAACAAAAGTAATTAATTGCACATTCAAATACTTGCTCACAGTGCTATTTCAGAAAGAAGTGATGCTTTTCACTGTAAACTAATGAGGCTTGTCTCTGTTTTTCTATGGCCTGCTAAAAAGCCACTAATAATTCTAAATAGAGTTATAATGTTTCTTTAATTCAATGAGATTTCTTTTCCCTGAGAATAATTGTGCTTTTAATGAAATTCAGAGATCTTCAAAACTAATAGTTAGGAACATGGCATTAGTGTGAATAAGTCACAGGAAGGGAAAATTGCAATTAACCTACAGCTGAGCGGCAGTAAGCTGTGACCAGGTCATGCTGCACAAGCATGTTTATTCTGTGTCAGTAATTGGGTGGGAGTCCTCATGTGAAAACCTGCTGATGTAGGGACTTCAGAGAATATCATACTTCCTTGGGAGTCAATATTGAACCAATGAACCAACACAGTGATGGCAGGAGGTGATGAGTTGAAGACTAGAAAAATCAAAGTCCTAATTCCTAGAGGTCAGTTAAAAACCTCAGGTTTGTTTCTCTTTTGCTTTTTGTTATGTTCATAGGAAATGACAGCTGAGCATTACATTGCCTTTGCTTGAATCCATAGCGAATCTTGCAGCTAGTCTCTCTCTGAAGCACTGCCGTGCACTCTATTTTATAGAGTGGAATTTGAAGTTGTCCACTTCAGTTTTGTTCAGAGTCCTTGTAAGACTTCCAACCTCTGATCCACAAAATCCGGAAGTAAAAGCTACAGGATCTTTTCCAGAGTCCTCAAAATGCAAAACAGCCAAAGTAAACTGGGATTTACTGCAAAAGGTTTATCCACAGGTAAGCGAGCATTCGTGTAAATAATCAGATCATAGCTCTTTAGGGTAGTTGGTGCAGAGGCTTTGCTGGTGGGACACAGCCTTTTCCTGTATTCATTAGGATGTTAAAAGCATCTCAACTGAATACATGTGGAATAATAACAGCCTTCTACTGTTTTTCTCCTCTCCCCTGCTCCATTCTCTTCTCCCATCCCTCTCAAAGTTAGCCCAAACGTTACTTTTGGAAGCCCAATCATAATTTTCTGGAAAATGTTCTTTTTTATCTACTAAATTTCGAATCCTCATTTTGCTTTCACAAGGTTTGCACTCTTCCCCCTTCTTTCTATTGTACTGCTGGGGCTCAGCAGGCTTTTCAGAGGTTTCTTAGAAGCCTACTGCATGGCTAATTACAAAGCTGTAATTTGCCATGTGCCACGTTCCCAAGGGAGTATTGAATGTTATGCTCATCTACGAAGTAATTAAGCTTCATGCTCAATAAATATTTCAAAGTATTAAGTAATTATGTGATAGGGGAGGGAAAGTTAGAAAATGGCATGAGTTGCCACCTAATGAACTTCAAAAGATATCAAAAGATAACTAGAGCAACTCCATTGACCAGGGGATGAGGCGGTAGGTGCTACAATTGTGGTTACGCTAGATGAGGGCACTTAGTCACGCCACCAAACAGTTGGAGCACCTGCGCAACTGAGCCGTGGCAGGAGGGTGTAGATCCCCCTCTCTCCTCTGCTTCCATACAGCAATGTGGGTCCCCAAGCCTCCCAGGAAAAGTAGTGTAACAGAAGCAGCAAGGAGAGGAGACCGAAACCCTTTCCCATGCTGACGTCATCCTGAGCATCTATACAAGGCTGCTATATCTCATTGAATGTCTCAGGGTACCATGGAACTTCACAGAGAAGCTGCATTCCACTCAGCACCACTACTCTGGGGTACTTACAATCTAACCTCTTGTGAAATACCACAAGGCACACACAAAATATTCTGTAGTAGCATTGTACATTCAATATTTTTCCCCAGCTGAGTCATATGTAAATATGCGAGAAGCTGAAAAGATAGAAAGTATTTCTCTCAGGGATATCAATACATTACCTACTCAGCGATAAACACAGAACACCTCTGAGGATAACCTGTGCCATCACTCTGTCATTCAACCAAATGAGCTTTTTCATACTGGCATTGACATAAGTAACTGCCTTCAGCAGACTGCTGATAAAAAATTACATAATTAAGAAAATAATTCACAAATAAAACTAAACCTATGAATCCATAATGAATTATGAAAATATATAGAAGATTTTGAGTTTCAAAAATTTCATTTGATTTAGGTACAAAATACCTTATTCTTAAAGCAGATTTTCCAGTTTCCCTTAGTTTGGGCTTTAGTGCATCTGTAATATGAATGCTCCACATCTAATCTCTGTTCACTCCTACAGTGCTTCCGCTCCGATAGGAATTAGCTTTCATACGTATCACATCACCTCTGATGCATATTTTCATTTTATGATGGCTCTTTTCATACGGGCTTTGAAAACTGATACAGACATCCAGCACTGATCACAGCACAAGCATATGCCTGCAATAAGAAACACCCCACAAACGTTTTTCAAGTTAAACAGTGTGAAGTTCCACAGAAGCCAGTGACCTGCACTTCTTCACTCCAGGTTATGAGCTTCATCGTGAAGTGAGCCCGTAACCTCAAATCCAGCCCCAAACTACAAACTGCATTTCCCTATGTTAAAAACCACAGCTTTCCAATTTTGCTCTGATTTTCCCCATCTGAGCTCCAGAGGAGGTGGGACACACAACATTACTGGAATGAATGACATCTAGGAGCTGCTATAAGTTCAGGCTCAATTACTGGAAACCAGTGCTAAAATAGTTGCAGCCCAAATGACTAGAACCCAGGTTGATTGTTGAATAAAAAATAGTGGAAAAAAAAGTCATCCCTAAACAAATCCAGACAAGCAGTTTCAGGAGGAAAGGCATGTTTGAATTAATGTGAGTGCTCTGTTCAAACAAGACCGCACCCATGTTTAAATCTCTCACCTCTGTTTACAAGAGAACAAGGTGGCAGATGAAGGTTCGCTACTTGGCATTCCAGAATATTTTCTTCTTTAGCAATTGTTTCAGTGTATCCTTGTTAAACAAAGAATGAACAGGCTCAAACATAAGTGGAACAATTTACTTTCTACTGTATTTGATAGGCATGAATGAGTAATGCTTTTAACTCTCTGATACTCAAAAGGCTAAAGCAACCAAGATACATTAAGATAAGAAAATCAAATGAAAGCACTAAAAGATGGTTTCCAAATGGAAGACTCTAACTATGTTGGCTTTCAAAACTACCAGCCTGTGACCACAAAAGAAATCTTATACTCTGTGACAAAAGCAACTTCAGGAGGAAAAAAAATTAAAAAAAAAATCTATGCAGCTGGGCAAGAGCCACCAATTTGGATGTGCAAGCACTGAATCCCATTGCTATGACCGAATAACAGGCAAACAATCTCCAATCTAAGATTAAAGTATCAAGTGCATGCTTTTAGGAGCCCAAGGCCTAAATCATAAAAGGTTTTCAAGTACTTAAAAGAGGTATCAAGATTTTCAGAAGTGTCCATAAGCCCAACTTCCTTTAGAAAAAAACCAACCATGCCCTGTGGAACACCACTGGGAAACCAGCAGGTAAGGAATGTGCTAATGTGTACCATCCAAAGGCGATGTCTTAGTCCCCAGGAACTCAGGACTTAAGTTGTCCAAAATAGGGAAGTTTGCTCCAGGACACTGCCATTTAAGCCCCTGCATAATAAAATGGTCCTTTTGATAAAATGTTCCAAGACAGACCAAATGATGTCTTTTTTTCAGATGCTACTGCAGCAAGAGTACCAAATAATTCTATTTTGGAATTATATTGTTAAGGCTTTGTGTTCACAGAATACACCAACCTAAGCAAATTAGGGACTTAGGGAGGTCTTCAAAGCAGGGTCAACTTTAAAATTCGACCACATCCCTCAGGCCATGTCCAGCTGAGTTTTGCATGTCTCCAGGGAAGGAGACTCTACAGCCTCTTGGGCAACCTTCAGTGCACTATTCTCCCCAGGAGGAACTTGTCCCTTATATCTAATTGTAATTTCCCATCCTGCAAATTTTGACTGTTGTCTCTTGGCCTTCCAGTGCCTACTTCTGAGAAGTTATGTTTTTCATAACCTCTTTACTGCAAAAGGTGCGCTGCCGACTCATGTTCAGCTTGTTTTCCATCGGGACCCCCAGGTCCTTTTCTGCAGACCTGTTCCCCGTATCTCGTGCTGTTGAATGGTGTTATTCTCACAACTGCAGGAATCTGGATTTACCTTTGTTGCGCTTGATGAGGTCCCTGTCGACCTATTCCTCTAGCCCAGCCAGGTCCCTCTGAAGGGAAGCTCTGCTCACCAGACCATCAACTGCTGTCCCCCCCAGTTTGTGTCATCTGCAGACGCAGTGAGGGTGCAATTCTCCTCCTTCACCCAGACTGTGTAATCCAATCCTGTCCTACTGCTTTGTTGTTCTGCAACATTATCTGAATTAACTTGTTCTTCATCATTTGCCATTCGAATAGCTCACGGGAATGCTGCTCCATTCATCTAATGTTAGAATAAGCAGCACTGTGGTAGAGAGAAATGTCTAAAAAAATTCCTGGGCCAAATCCTTATCCAGTGCAAATTCCTTGCATTTCTAATCAGCTTATACTAGACAGAGATCCAGACTATTCATTCAAAAGCCAGAGTGCCAGTAATGTGTTTAAAAATCAGCAGGTCGTTTATTATAACTAGATCTCAATGCTGTATGTATTAGTTCACTGTTGGCACAAACATCTCCTCGAGGAGCACAAGGAACTGGGCTACTTCTGCCTCACCGCTGAGTTAGAACAAGCAAACAAAAACATGCCGAGTGTTTCTATGCTTAGAAATATTTGTGCTTTTGAAGAAAGAATTCCTATTATTTGAATGCTTTTATTACCAGTTGAGCCTTCCTAATCTCTAGATACCTCTTGGGCTTAGAAAAATATGCATTTTTGCAAGAAAATATTTTTTTATAATCCTTAAAATAAATTTCTTACACAACAGCATAATCTAAAAAATACTCACAATGGGAGCAAAGTTAGGAAAACACTACCATCCATTAAAACCCCACCCTCCTGCGGTCCTTCACTATTAGGCGAGGCCTTCATTGCAGCCTCCCTTAATTTGACCCAAGGAGCTAATACCATTCACTTGAGTTCATTTTTTATGACAGGAACACTCAATATAGGAGACTTCCCTTGGAAGAGGGAATCAGAGACAAACAACAGCGCCTTCTCCATGACATCTCTGTTGGATCATTCAAAGTTCACAACAAACTCTGTTTCACAAAAAGGAGCCCGCTTCAAGTCAACTTGCAAGAGGGCTGTTAAATAAATCTAGCTCATGCTGATTTAGTCACCTTACTGCTCCTAAGTAGACCAGGAAATCAGAAGCATCACGTGTGAGATATTCTAACCATACTGGACACGGTAAGACCGCTTTCAGGTTTGACAGTTGATATAAAACACAACGGTTCTAGGTCTCCTTTCACTGACACCACCTGGACCTTGCCCACAGCCATCACACCCAGGAGCTTGTTCTGATTTGCAGCAGTGAGAGCAAGGCGATCGGGATAAAACTGGAATATTAGAACATGGATTTTTTCTTAGAAGATTTTCTTGGATAAATCACTCCACAGTTTGGGTAACACATGGGCTTAGCAATGCTATCACCTTCACCATTTCTGTAGGTTCAATCCAGCCCTTCCACAAGTGACACTGCCTGTGCGGGGTGAAAACAGAAGATCAGCTGGCAACCAGTTCTGCTCGGAGAGAGCCCTTGCTTCCTAGAGATCCGTGAGCAGCCATGGATAGCCTCTAGCGAATGTGAAATGGAGCTCAAGAAAAAGGTGAAATCTAACCTCAGTACCTGCTTCCAGTATTCCCAGTGTTCCCAGTGTTGCCCCCAAAAGCTTGAAAATACCAAGATATGCTAAGTGGCTCCTCTACTAACAGATGTGTGTGTGTCTGTGTGTCTAATCCCAGCCTGTTCCCATGCAAACCTATAAACCCATGTAGTCTTGGGCTCCCTGAGTCCCGGGGCTTGCCCAAGCCTGAAATCTGCTGAATGTGCAAGTCAGCAACTAAGTTACAATCATCTTCTTCCTCTGCCACAAGAGGAAATAACGATAAACTCCTTTTCCAGGCAAAGCTACTTATTTCCAGCAATTCTGTAATGCAGAAGGAAAGGGACGGGGAGGAGGGGAAGCGGCTGGCAGGGAAGGCAACAGTTTGTGCTCGTCGCTGAACTTCCCATATGGTTTGAATGCGTAAATGAGCTGTTGCCTCTGTTTTTTCAGTAGGTGTAATCCTATTAAGATGCTGCTAATTTAATTGTTTAAAAAACTACCAATCCCTAATAAATGTAAGATGGCCTACAAAGGAGTCCTTCCTGCAGACACGCATGTTTAACATCGTGCAGCAATCAGCAGGATCAGCCTGGTCCCCCTTATCGCTTTTCGGGTGCGGGTTTGAAGCAGATCTTGTTTATTGTTCTTTTTGGCAAAGCCCTGTGAGATCTTTGAAGTGGTTGGGCTCCTTGAGCCATTAGGCACTGGGCTGCACCTGGTGTGAGGCAGACGGAGCAGCTCCGGTGTTAAACAAACAGCGATCCCAGCTGAGGAGAGCATATGAGTTATGGATCATGGCAGCCAGGACAGGCACGATCCATCCAAAGCAAACTATATGTTGTCTTAAAAAAGCAATTTGGAGCTGCATTTGCTATTCAGACCAGTCCGATGTGTTTAAACAAAGACTCTAATTTCTAATACACACACACACACACACACACACACACACACGTAATATATATCTAAGAATTCCTTATAGGATGTGTCCAGATGAGTATCCCTCCAACTCGCTGCTCCTTCTTCTGGACTCATTATGCTTTTTATTATCTTTAGTATTGCTATCATGCCTTGCTATACCCCAGGCTTAAAACAGCACACATTTGAGGTTCTTTTTTCCTTACAATCAAATCAATACCACTTGCTGGTAATCAAGCGACAAGCACATCAAAGTATTTAAGAACGTAGCACCATTTCCAAAATAAACAACATGTATAAGAATTTGGTAAATGATTTTTTTTAAAAAGTTGTCTTTAATGAGGAACTTCCTGCTACTTCTGTTTTTGCTTTAAGATTAAAATTTCTTTCTTCTTTTCTTGTCACATTCTCAAGTTAAAAGCACAATAGATTTATTTAAATATAAAACTTGCCAAAAGTCCAATATTGTTAATCACGAAATTTTATTGAACTATCTCTTCTTCTTAATAGTAATTAACACAAAGCTACGTTAGTTTAATAATTCAGGTGAGTCTTTATTCAGTCCTGTTATTACTCAGTCAAAAAAAATCAACCTCATGAATTTTTGCCTGAACATCAACTTCAGGATCTGGCCTTTGGAAACTAAGGTTTCCTTTACAATGAATTCTATCTGCCTTTCTCCAGCTTATTCTACTGCTCTTTGAGAAAATCTGTAGCACAGTGATCATGGATCACACAGCCAAAGGGGAGGCTGAATAAGACAACAGACCAGAAACCAGTAAGACAACGGACCAGAAGGTCCATGTGTTTGCAGGATAAACTGAGCTTTTTAATAATACGCAGGTTATTCACAGAGGGTGTTTTTTTATAGGAATTAAAAAAACAAGTTTCCACCCACCCCGTTCCAACTTTCAATATCCTGTCTAATCATCCAAAACTAATGGGTTTCATCAGTATCTTTGTAAAACACCATTTGGTCAGACGTTTGCCAGGTTTTGGCTATTCTTTGTTAGTTAAATTGCTTACATACTAGTGTTTTGAAATAAAATACAATGTATAATGTTATTCCTTTCTTCTCTCTTCTTTCATTGCTATTACTTGGGCGCAGGAATATCTCAGATGGTGAACAAACAGGGCAAAGACTTGCAAAGCCATCAAGCAAATATCATTCCTACCTCCAGTCTGGTCCTGTCCACATCCTTAGGCAATTTCACACGAACTCGGTTTGTTACAATAAGTGTTTCATACGGATAAATCTGTTAAAAAGACAAGAGCATATGAACTCCAGCCAAATGTGATTCTGATGTGTAGAAATGACTGTGGGGAACTTACTAATTTAAATGGTACATACTTGCATCCTGATTTGACAAATATTTCACTGGGACAAAAATTAACAAACTAAAATAAAAAAAGGAACACATGTAACCTTGCTAGGAAGTGCTGAATCTGATTGTTCTTCCAGTGTTGGAAAAGCCCTTCTTACCTTGTATTCTGCAAGAGAATGAGAACAGGTTCACAGTTTAGAATTTATAGGCTTCTTCTGAAGTCACCATAATGAACATCTAGGTACATCAGCAATTTGTTACGCTATTATATTTCTCTTACAGTTTTCAATAGATGTGGGGTAACTGCACGCACAGAAAACATTTGACCCCCATGCTCTGAATGCCTACAATGCTGTCTATTACTGAAGCAGCAGTCCTCCAAATCAAAGGCTTATTACAGAAAATCCACCTCCTTAATGCCACTGGGTTACACAGTGAGTATGTCTGGCAAAATTGGGGATTTCTTTTTCCAGGAGGCTTCTGTGCAGAGTTAAGTTAGTCTGTCATCCAAAAATCCTGCTCTTACTGTTCTTTACTGAAAATAGTTAAATATATGGATTATTACAGGTGTGTCAGTTTGGGAATGTATGTGAAAAACATTGAGTTAATACAATATTCCAAGATTCCAACATCTTGCAGTTGGGCTTACTTCAGTGAGAATAATGATAGTGAAGAAAAGGTGATTTGGGAGTGTGGGGACAATGATTCCTGGATTTAAACTAGAACAAAAGTATTCTAGCTAGGTCAGTATATGACTATCTATGGCTACCACAAGGTCATCTATTCACATCAATGATTAATTGCAACCAGGATAACCAGTATGTTTTCATAGACCTTTTTATGGTCTGAAATGAAATCAGAGATAGGTCTGCTTTTCAAAATCTGTACTTTAAACTACACAAACACAGAGACAAAAATTTGTATCAACACAGAGGCATGAACTGGAGCGTTAGAGTAAGATTTTTAAAACGAGATTAAGTGTCTTGGAAACAAAATCCTGCTCTTCCTCATGAGTAGATGCATGTTCCTAAATTGCTCAGCTCTTTTCAAAATTCCAACCCAAGTTCCATATTAAGTTCACAGTCCACTTAAACTGTAATAAAAAAAATGAATGCAAATAAATTCTGTGTTTTGACTTCTGTACATTTTAACCACACTGTAGCACACACAAGAAGCACAATGGACTTTTTTATTAGATACATCTTGAAGCAGTGATTATCTTAAATTTCTTCTCTTTGATATGAGACCACCACCTGCTAAGCAAAGAGAACCAGAGGCTGTTGCCACATATTGAGGATACTGGGATTGACTCAATGTGGTTGCACCACTTTGTGATGCAGGATTTCAGCCAGGCCTTTATGTTCGGCCAGATAAAAAGAAGAATCTCTCTGATAAACATGACACTGAGCTGGGTCTCTGTCTAGTCATTATTACATGAACTATGGGAAGATCTCAGGATAGTAACCCTTTATGGAAGATGTTGATGAGCATCCTCAAAGGAAGAAAGCATGAATTGGAATGGAAATGATATTGTAATGTACCTTTCATCCCCCAGCTCGTCTCCTGGTCCGTTTCGTATTGGCCCATATTTTCAGGCTGAAAGAGAAAGAAAGAAGCAATATAACAGCAAAATACACCGCAAAATCATGCTGCACATTGTTGAGAGAAAAAAGAAAACCAGTTGATACCACACAATTAATATATAGATCCTTGCAAGAGAGGAATAGAATAAAGTCTCATTCAGACTTGGCCCAGTTGCTCAAGGCAGGAGTCCCGAGGGCTCATAACACCCACGGGTGCGCGAGGGCAGAGATGGAGCTCTGCTGGCGGGCGAGGATGGAGTGTCAGGTGAATGCCTGGGTCCTTGGAGGCACAGCAGGTGCAGCCTGCTGCCTACGCTGTGAACTCCCATAGACCAGCGAAAGCTGGAGCTTGGATGTCACTCAGAGAGGCGACTGCAGTGTCGTATCAGCCCACCTCACCCTAAGCCCTTGGGACTTTTTGAGCTGATTCCTCACAGCTTTCAATGAGGCAGAAAGGTGTCAGAAAGCCACCAGCCACCCCCATTTGAAGACCCGGCAGCAAGGTTAGATTGAAATTGTCACACGCCTTTCCCTGCGATGCAGACGTCTCACTGCTGTCGTCACAAATCACTTATGCTGCATTGAAATTGGTCTCATTCTGCTTTCTGCTTCACTAAGACCAGGGAGCTCTGTGTGTATGTGCCATAGCTTTGTTTGACCCACTGTCTTTTTCTTTTGCTGGCAAATGCTATGATGAAAAACATTACAGGAGATCAGAAAAGCATTATATATGGCTTTCTTCCCCCCAAGTCTCATTTTTGCCTGTTAGGGTATCAGCGGTGTGCACAGCTACGCTCACAATAACCTGCAAGGCTCCTTACTGTTTGGTTTTGGTTTCCTTTGTTATGTAGTGCTGGGATGGCTGATTAAAAATAACAAACCACAAAAGCTGGTATGAACCTGCAATCCAAACAGAGGATATCCATTCTGAGAAAAATTTTGGCCTCAAGGATTTGACCATGAGCAACCTTTTCAACTTTCCTAGTTTTTGCCTGTGAGGTTGGACCTTTAGGTGGGACAAACGCTGCCATCTGCTGCTTTTATATTACATTGCATGGCTTCATCCCACTGCTGGTGGAGTTTGCTTTGGCCTCATCTGTGTGAAACCTTCTGATGGCTTTGGTGCCACACCAGCGCAGTGGCTGGGCGCAAGTCGGTCCCTCGCTCACTTCAGGTTACTGCTAAGAGTTCTTCTGAAACATCAGAAAAAAGCTGTTGGTGCATAGGTGGGGACAGGTTTATCTAGGCCCTTTCAAACTCCTAAATCTCATTTGATCAAGTTGCAGTGCCACTGGTTCCTTCAGAGAGGAATTCAAGAAGTCGGGTATTGAAGCAATGCAGGCACAATTTTAACTTGGTGTAGACAATGTTAATTGTCTGTAATGTTAACTCAAAGGGATGGACATTTCAGTAGCTACGGAAAATTTCATTTAGCTGCTCTCTGACAAATTGCTCTCTTGTAGCTCCTTCCAGTGACCTGCAGTTTGACTCTTAGCACTGGGGAAGTTTAAACCTGCTTATGCACTTTGCAGTGTTCACATCTTCCTTTGGAGAAAGGAGAGAATTTGAATGAGGTCCTGTCCATGTAATTTAGACTCCAATCAATCTTCAAAATGTAAGCTCATGTGCATCTATGTATTACTAACTTATCATTATTAACCACCATGGGTTTGTACCTAAAAATATAAGCTGTGAACTAAGAATCTGTAATGCTAGATGCCAGAGAGAGAGACCACAGTGTCAAAGACTCCTTTTTTCCTAAAGACTTACAAAAATTATAAAAAAGGATTAGAAAAGGAATCTCTAGTTTGATCTGACCATAATTTTATTAAGCATTTTGCTTTCTGGATTGCTGCCTGCCATTCTTGCTCCCTCACTGCCTTAAAAATACAATGACTCTGTGCGTGTGTATATATATGTATTTGTATATGTATATACACATGCATACTGGAAAACAACAGAACAGATGGTTCAACAAATGCAATGGATGTGGGCTGCTCTAAGATCATTACTTGCTCATTACTTGCCTAATTATAGGCCTAACCCTCTCTATCATTAATTTAAGCTATACTGTGACCTATTAATATGTGCAGCCTGTACATTTTGGACTTTTGTTTGTTTTGAGAGGAGAATTGAGATTCCTAACGCTCATGATGCACACAATTAAAAGGAGAAGCCTCAGTCTGTCTTACTCTTGCAGACAAACTGTAACCCACATAGGGTATGAATCTGTTAGACAGGGCTGGCAGCCAAAACACCTCTGAAGTGTTATTACTGTGTAGATTTTCAACTAGTTACTAAGCTGCCTATTTATGATACACTACTGCCTGGAGAATCCATTTAAATGTATACCTACCTGATGTAAGCCATTCTTTCCATAGCCAGGTAGAGAAGCAGATTTAGAATATGGAAATCCTGTAAAAGACATAACACACAGCTATATTTTTTTTGTAAATCCTTTACAGCCTACTAAACCACATAATTCAAGACAACAACCAGAAACAGCAATTACAAGATCAATATGTACATTCTACTAACAGGATGAAATATAACTGAGCAACGCTCATCTTTTCTCCATATTTAATGCACATGAACATGTGTAACAACGTCTATAAATAACAGCATGCCAGGATGCAATCACCTTACTGGGCACGACATGAAGAGAGTTGTGGGATGCATTTTACGGAAATCTTACGCAGCTATGTGATGCAAAGCTTGTGAAATCTCTGCCCTTCAGCTTGGTGTTAAACCATGACTTGAAAATGAGATTAAAGGTACCATCATTTTAGAGTTACATCACTTCTGATCATGCTGCATGTGGTCTGCTTTTGGGTTTGTTTCTTAAAAAAGAAGGGTTGGTGTCCAACCACTTAAAAAAAAAAAAAACCAGAAAATTTTTTTTGCTTTCTTTAAAACTTCTTCTACTCCTTCAAGTGGAAAAAAGCATAAATGAAGATCTGGCAATGGATAAAGTAAATCAGTGAGAGTATAAACACTCAAGAGAAAGAAAGTTTTAAGATAGACAAAATTGGCAAAGTGGTGTCACCATGAACAAACTGGATGCAATATGGTGATGAAACGGTGTGTGGTCACTAGAAACAACTGAAGAACCTTGCTTTTAATATTGAGAGTCTAATAAGAAAGTTTGGAAGTTCCTTTTGGCAGTGAAAGGACAAAAAGTGTCTCAGATTAGTTTTTATAATGCTGTATAAAAGTGACAAGCTGAATCAGTTTAAATTAAACTGAAGATGAACAAACACCACGTGTAATAAACATTCTTGATTCCAGTACAAAAAACTTAGATAAATTGATGCAAAGAGTTACAGAAGTCAGCTCAAAGAACTGAATGTACAATGCTTCTTTCTGTCAAAAATGTTAGCAATCTGTGTCCAAAGCGGAATGCAGGAAGGGAATCCAGACCCCACTGGATTAATAAATACCCTAAGGAGATGATTAGGAATAAGCATACAGAAAGAAAAAACAAAAGATGGATCAGCAAAGAGCTCACGATGTGCTGAGATAAAGCGAGAACTGCCAGAAGTCAAGCTGAGTTAAACACTGAAAATGATATTAAAACAAATAGTAAAAAGTTCCCCAGCTATCCAAATAAAAAGAGAACAAGGGAAGAAGAAATGGGATCACTGGGAGTTACCCTATGTCAGTACACAGCAGAGGTGAAAGGTAACCTAGGTAGGGCTCCGATACTGAAGGAGACTCTGTTTTTATGAACAAAAGGTAGAGTACTGAGCAAGGAGGAACGCTAACGGAATAAGGGTACGCCAATGAATCACAGTCGTGAAGGAAACGTAATTCAAAGCACTTAACGTACTTAAAAAGGGAGCAATAAGTTCACATCAAATTGCAAGTCCGATACCTCTTACCACTGGAGAACAGCAACTATAGTTTTTATATTTAAGAGGGGGAAAAGATAATGAGGAGCTACCAGTTTGCTTCCAGCAGAAAACTTAAGGAAAGACTGAAGAAAAGCATTGAAGTAAACAGAAAATCAATTCTATTTACGTGCATTTTAATTGATTTGACATAAGTTAAAGACACAGTGCCAGACTTGCTTGGTAGCTTTCTTTGTTAAGAGAAATGACTTCTGCAAAACATAAATTTTATTGGATCTCATCTAATGTGATATCATTACAGTGTTTGGTATTTAGCTGCACATGGAATTAAGCGCAAATCTGGAGAAGATGGAGTTTATCAGAGGAATTATAGGGACAGTAAGGAAATAATGAAACGTAAGAAATGGGTAGTGAGAACTAAGCAGAGCTGACAGAGAAAAGTGTCAGCATGGACTGGTGTTGAGTTAAAATTGCCTCATGTTTTCACTAATAATCTGGACACCAAAAATAGTAATGACCTAATAAACTTTGCTGTCTACACCAAGTTATAAAGCACTGCCAATATAGGGGAGGATTGGGATATCATAAAGAACTGGGATAACCTTGAACATTACAGTAATAGAAATGGGATAAAATTTAGTAATTCATGGGAAAAGTCATGCACTTGGGGACTAATAAATACCCCAAACTTCTACTACTTAAGCTGAGAGCTCATAATTTGGAAATGTTGGGGAAGGAGTCAGGCTTAGATATACAGCTCAATCACAAGATGACTTTGAGTTGCTAATATAAGTGTAAAAAAACCCCACAGGTTGGAAATATCTGTCCCGATACATATAAGATATGAAAATAACGGTGTTTTCAGGCAGTGACAGGAGATCCCAGAGGAATCCTTTGTGCTGTTCTTGTTCCATCAGTATTCAAGTGGGTTAAATTAACTCTACCAGACCAGTGGCCTACAGGATAACTGGGGCAATCAAAGGTCATTGCATGAAAGAAGGCTTGATAAACTTGCCTTATTTAGGCTAGTAAAATGAAGGTGATCTATGAAAGCAAGAGGTGATTTCAGAAACAGCATCTGAGGAGTGGTATAAACTACGAGCAGAACTTTGTTTTCAGCACTGCAGGGGGTTTCCACGTCTCACACAGGGGTGTAGTGATGAACACTGAATTAGATGGATCACTTAGCTACTCCAGTTTGGAACCTAGAAACTTATCATTGCTTGTTATCTGGATGGTAGTGACACCGGAGGGCAAAGAGTATAATACCTGTGAGATAGAATGAATGCATCTGCAACAAAACTCTCAGCTCTGCTCCTGCCTGGAAAAAGATGCTGGTGTTGAACATCAGCGTGGAGTTCCATTTCTTGGCCTCTTGGCTACAGAGAAGATGGGCGAGAGAGTTTTGTTCTGTCGCCAAATACTACTACTCAGTTACCAAGGCAAAATGCAGGAGGGTGAAGCCTGCAGACACACACAATTCAGTTCTGCAGTGCTGCCTCCCAGGCCGCCGGGACAGAGCCACATCTGCGGGCCCAAGCGACATCGTGTGGCCGGCTGGAAAAAATCCAAGAGAAGAATAAAGCCGAAATAGCCGCCAAACAAGCTAGCAAACCCCACCGTCTGCAGTGGGGACTCTATTTCACTCAGCTTCTGTTTCCCATGAACTTAGTTACAAAGTTAAACACGCTTTATTTTGCTTCTTTTTTTAATATAAAGGAAAAATATAACGGTAAAAGCCAGCAACCACATACTGCTTATTATCATATCCAGCTGCAGTTCTACCGTTGCAGTAAATTTTCTGGAGTAAGTGGCCAAGATAAAGCAATCTTTCTCTCTAATTAGGGACTATCTGAGCATCGGCTACTCTCTGCATGGATAGGGCTCCTGCTTTTTCCAGTACAACATCCACTCTAACCTAGATGTTCTGAGGCTGCCTCTCAGCACATCAGGGACACACGAACAGCAAGGGTTGCGCACCCTGCTAGATGTCTGCTTTCCTAAACATGTGACACTTAAAATCATGAATTATGGTAAATGACTAACTATTAAACATCTATATATACAGAAACAAGACCCATTTACACAGGTGGATGTAAGGAGATGCAAGCTCCACTCTAGATGCCTGCTGGTTACACAAGCCTCATGCTGACATGCTCTGTTGTTAGGTGTATTCTGGGCGTATAGCTAACGCAATGTAGCTAAATAGCTTCTAGAGCAGAATAACTCATCTCTGGTTTGCTCAGCAGAGGCTGAACAGATGAACGCAGGGCTCTTTGCACAGTATGGCTGGACACATCACCAGAGATTCACAGTCTGATGCCTCCTAACCCCCTCCACTCTGCATGTAACCATAGAATCATAGAATGCTTTGGGTTGGAAGGGACCCCTAGAGGTCTTCCTGTCCAACCCCCCTGCAGTGAGCAGGGACACTGCTAACTAGATCAGGTTGCTCACAGCCCCATCCAACCTGGTCTTGAATGTTTCCAGGGATGGGGCCTCCACTACCTCTCTGGGCAACCCGTGCCAGTGTTTCACTACCTTCATTGTAAAGAATTTCTTCCTTATATCCAATCTAAACCTACTGTTTCAGTTTAAAACCATTACCCCTTGTCCTGTCACAGCTGTCCCTGCTAAAAAGATTTTTCCCCTCTTTCCTACAGGCTCCCTTTAAGTACTGAAAGGCCACAATCAGGTCTCCCCGCAGCCTTCTCTTCTCCAGGCTGAACAAGCCCAACTCTCTCAGCCTTTCTTCATAGCAGAGGTGCTCCAGCCCTTGGATCATTTTTGTAGCCCTCCTCTGGACCCGCTCCAACAATTCCATGTCCTTCTTGTGCTGAGGGCTCCAGAGCTGGATGCAGTACTCCAGCTCTTGCACCACTTGGCACCAAACCTATACCCAAAAAGTTTCTTTTCTCCGATACTCATTGACTATGCCACAGAGGTGGGGCTGCATGTTGGAGTTCTCAACCATAAGTTCAAGAGGCAGAGAAGCTGCTTTTCCATGGCCAACGGGGCATGTAGCAGACTACAAATATTCAGAACTAAATAGGGGAACACTGAGTAAAGAAGGAATTACTTAGGATGTCCATGGGTATTAAAACAGTCAGGTGGCTGAATAAAATCATAAAGAAAGGAAAAAAAAGAAGTGTAAATGTCAGGAAAAGAAAATTTCCTCAATGTCATTTCTGGGTGGCTGCTAATAGGGTAACAGGGCCAACTTTCACGAGGGACAGAGAAACGCTGACAAAAAGCAATGGGAAATGAACTATGACCTATAGCACATTGGCACAGAGGTGATACTGACCCTTACAGAGGTGTGAACCATCTTTTGCATTTCTAGTTTTAATAGTTCCACATTCCCACAATAATCAGAAAACATAAAAGAAATGCTGGTGTAGAAGAGTGACAGGTATAGCAATACTCTCATGAAAAAAATTGACACAGATCAACTCCAGAAAGCTTCCAAATGTACCTGATGTGTGCATTACAATGGAAGGTTTAGGTGTTCATTCCCGGGCATTGACTTATAGGTGTGTGAGGTGGTCAGACTTGGTTTCCCTTGCACAGAGAACCCTACGATACACCTTGTGCACGTGCATGTGATGTCTGGTGAGGACTAAGGAATCAAATCCCTTCAAGTTAGATCAGTGAGACCGATGATCCAAAATAACTTTCCTTCTTTATCTTGTTACAGCCTTGTGACACACTTTGTAGCATCTGTTTTTCCTCTTCCTTGCATAGCTAAGCCATAATTTCCTTAATATAAGTTGATGGAGCCAGCTATCACATTACCAAAATGCCCACAAGACTGACATCCCAGCCCTGTGCCAGGCATGCCTCGCATCGGGTGCATTCTTTTGGAAAACTGCTTCCCCAGCTTGTTTACCCCAGATGACCTGCTACTGCTGTGTGGTGTAAAGTGGTGGAGGCAGGCAGAGGAATAGCCCACTTAACTGTTAAAATTAATTTCAATTATTTTTTGTCATTTACATAATCTAAAAGTAAAATTCAGACCCGATTCTGATGACCATTTCCTTTACCTCCTGACTTGCTGGAATGTGGAATAAGAAATGTGTAGAACATGCTTTTGGTACTGACAGCTAGCATGGGCACATGGTCTTCAGACCAGTATTTAGTAACAAAATTGCCCCATTATTTCACCTTGAAGATTTCTGTGAACTTAGAGGTATAACTGTGAGCGATAACAAAGAATGCCTATTCTAAGTTAATCTTTGGAGCAAAGTGTTCTTTATGCTTATCACAATGCGGAAGAAACAGCTCTACCAATATTCAAAATACGTAGTTTCTATCAAGGAGTAATTAGCACAAGTCAACAACCGCCCCGATACTACCATCCTGTCTGCTGAAAGTAGATAGCATCTAATAAATAGCCACTTTTTATGTATTAATGAGGGGCAGGCTTTTGTGGTAAGGAACCTCTGCTCTCCAAAGAGACAAAGCAGTTCCTTTATACAAGCAATCCTTCAATTTTTTTGATATTGAAGTCTGAAGGCACTGAACGCTTACAAGTTGTAGCAAAACAAATTGACAAATAGATGTAATTACGATAGAGGAATGAAGCATAAAGCCAGCTGGAGAGCTATGTGGAGGGGGCTGCAGCAGGGCCACCTTCCTTCGCCCCACTCCTACTCGAGAGCACCGGGGGGTGCAGTACTCACGGGAGTAGCCGGCAGTCGTGCCCTCCGGTGCCCTCGGGAAGTTTTCTCTGTCGGTTCCGGCAGTAAGAGACAGGGACCGCGTGTCCGAATCCGGGGAATTCGTTCTGGTGTCCATATCCCCTTTCAGAATAAGCCAGCTGGTCTTTAGCTGGAGAGAGTAAAAGCCTGTTACAAGATTCAGGATTTAACACCTGAATGCAGTTCCCCTGCTTCCCCCATCTGGGAAGTCTTGTGAACTGATTGCAAGTTTATGCTCATTGCCACTTGTACCATTCTTTATCAGATTATAAAAGCTGACTATATCCTGACTTAGACATCACAGCTACCAAAATCTTTTAACTTTCAGCTGGGCTGAGGACAGTTTCTCTGTTAATTAAGCTGCCCACTGCTCCCCACTTTAGAAGATGCACTATGTAATTTTCTTACAATTAAACTGCTGTTAACATTCTTCTTGTATTTAATATGCACCCTAAGTAAAAGTGCGCAGGCTTAGCTGAATCACCAATGTATATATTGAGACTGAGTGAAAATCCATGAGCTTATTGCTCTTAATCTCAATATGCCTATTTCTTTCTTTACTGTAGGATGTAGATTCTAAACCCTCTGGGTGAGAGTTTAAGCTTTTCTATATCTTCTTGGAAAGGCCGAAAAGTAGTAATGATTATTTCAGTTATATGAAAGAATACTTTTACGTAGGAACATGTTTTAAAAAACAGGTGCTTCAAGAAAGAACAATAAACTACTCCCTTTGGTCTTTCTGATCATTACCTTCTTACTGTCCTGATCCAAGCTTCCATCCTCCCCTTCTGATCTTCTTGCTGCTGGAAGATTAAGTTAATTTTTAAAATTAGAACAGATTTCATCTTTTTTTGTCTTCTGCTCTGACTGTGGTTATATTCCAAATAATTTTAGGAGGGAAAAAATATTTTAAAAAAACAGAGCTGGGCAGAAAATTTGATGTGTAGAGCTACAGTGTCACAGTTAAAATCATTCTGAAATCATTACAGTAATATTCATCCTTCAGGCATACAGCGAATTTAGACAATATATTCCT
>NW_009260399.1:3590550-3612910 GCF_000687185.1 Egretta garzetta | reverse complement strand
CTGGATTTTGAACCTATTTTTCTAGGAAGAAACTACTTTTGGGGAATGACTGGTCGGGAAAAAACCTACATCATAACGTAGGGACAGATTTGTATGGTTAATGCACATAGGGGTAAAAATTTCTCCATTCTTCTGTGTTACCATAACCATGACAGTATACATTGATTTTGTGGACTGCACACCTGGGCCCCCAACGTTCCCCACAAGGATAGGCAATGAAGGTACAGAAGATAGGAACAAATTTGGTATTACTTCTTCATGAAACCTGCAAGAGAGGCTGTGTCAGAGTCTAAAATTCACAGTTCTGTGACCAACCACTTTTTCGACTATATTGCCCTCTTAAAACATCTTTTAACAAAAAATATTGTTGATAGTTTACTGTTGGTCTATTTTCTTGTAACTTTCCAACTTGCTGAGAAGAAAAACTTAAAAACTGAAAATTTAAAAGCTATTCAGTAGATAGTTCCCAACCATCAAACATGTTTTCCCTTGTCTTTCATGTCCCAGAGTATTGTTCCGGACACTGAGTTACACCTCAGAATCCTACAGAAAGATTTTGTGCTGAATTTCACATAATTTCAGATAAATTCCCCAAATTTGAGTCCTACTTGCCTTTGTATCACTCTATGTTGTTTTGGGGAGAATTTAATTGTACAAAACTGGAGGAATGCAATGACCGAGCATAATTTTAAGCCCATGAGAATTCATCATAGCAAGGGAGTTGTCTGCAATGCCTGAGTAAAAGGGCAACACGAGAGCCCCATGCAACACAACATAGCCAGAAAACATATTTATTAATAATAAAAATAGTATGATAATGCAAAAGTTAAGGCTCAGATTTGACTCTCAGAGGTGAGGAGGACATCAAGTTGCACTGTTAGAAGTGCTGCAACACTCCCAGCAAGTTGGGAACATCTCTGCCCTCTCTGTTTCCCCAGCCAGCATGTCTGCAGAGGATCTGCCCTGCATCTAAGCAACACGGGCAAAAGGCCACCACCATTAGCATTTCAGTGTTATTCTGTTTCATTTTCTGATGCCATTATGGAGCTCACATCCAGACCTTAACTGGTTTTGTTGAGGAGGTGATACTTAAAAAATGACAAATTGCGGTAATGAAAAGATCTTGGGTTAGAGGTGAAAATCTGTAACCGTAGAGGTTTTTTTGGTTTTTTTTTTTCTGAATTTAATGTGGCAAAACAAAGCTGGGTCATAAAATAAAACCAGCATTATGACAAAGAAACTTGAAGTCTTCACAGTTAGCTAATAGCATCCTGACCAGGGCATTTTCCCGTGATGGCAAGCTACTCCTCTGAGAAAGAAATATCAATATATGAAAGATAAAAAATAAAGTCCCTACATTGCAAGAAGGACTAAAACCTGGTTCACTGGTATTTTGGAACCATACCCTAAATCACCAGTGAATGAGTTGTTCCAGGTTATATGTATGGATCTTGCTCTCACTAAATCAGAAATCTGTATAGAGAATTTGATGCATTTTTGGAAATTGTTTTTGTTTCAAGATATTGATGTTTTCAAAGGGAAAAAAAAAAAGTTTAATCCAAAGCATTATTCAGAGATTTCAAATGTTCCATGGGATCATGAAAGCATCTGATTTCGAACTACTTAAACATCAAGGTTTTATCCAGAGGAGTACAACCCAAACCAAGAGGGGCCATGAAGGCCTGCCCCTCCCGGGTTCCTGAGAGTCCTTTACACAACACATCCTTGGCAGATAAATCCAAGTGGCCTGAATTTCATCCATACTGGGCATTAGCTTCACGGCTACAAGGGATACTCAGTTCTGCTGTGATCCCCAGTGTGAATGGCATGTTTCATACGGATCACTGCTAATATTGCTGGAGAGCAAACCTCTTCATTTGTTTTTTAAACCTTGAACAATGTTCAAACACGAACACACACAAAAGAACGACCATGCAGGCCTCCGCACTCTTCACTTTCCGACCCCAGCTCTCAGCCCCGTCTCTCGCATGTGCCATTTTTCCACCACCTTTTTTTCATTCTGAAGTTGAGTGTTTATAATAGAAACACAGAAGCTGTAGCTACAGCAAATCTGTTGGGCACTGCTGTAACTGAAACCTTTTAAAGCCAAATGTTTTGGAAGAGCTTCTTGCAGTTTTTGTTTTAAAGAACATTTTTGTGCTTGTTTGTTCAAACTTGGTCTCTTCAACAAAGGAATGTTCTCTGGCTCCTTTTCAGCATCTATCTGTTCAGTGTCCTGTTAGCTTGAGGAGCTGAATCATCAGTTGCTCGTGTGTTCACTCTTTAGCTGGGAGTTCTTCCAGAATAAAAGGTAAATTTTACTTACTTATTTATTTATTTTATTGGAAGGAATGTTCTTTTTTTTTTTTTTTGGTTTTTAAGTGTTTTACTTTTCAACAGAAAAACAACAATCACGTATTCTCAACAAATCGATAATTTAATTCTCTGCTCACTCCAGTGAATATGAGGAACAGCTCCATAGAGCACTGCAAAATTGACATAATCCAGACATTGAGTGCATATCTGACAGATGGAAAATTGATATAAAAATGCCTGGCCTCAAACAAAAAAAGCTGCTGCTCAGAATCCTCTTTTCAAACCAAAAAAATCTATAAAATTAAGAAACACAGGGAGGATACAGGACATTGGAGCCATATCATCAGCTTGTGCAAACCAGTGAAGCCGCGCTGATTTACACCAGATGATTGTAACTTTGCATTTGCTCGTGATCTTTCCAAATACCACCATAATATTCAGCTTCCTTTGTCAGTAGCTTATTTTGCTCAGCCTGAGTAGTTGCCTCAAATGATTTGTGTATCTAAAGACAAGAAGGAATTAGAGAGCTTGGGCAGACTATAAGGTTGGCAGATTACATTAAGTCAAGCACTAAACCAAACAGATACTATATCTTTGCCTTAGAGGTAACATCAGTTTGTCCAGGATTAGGACACTGAGAGCAGAAATATCTATCAAAGACCGATACCTGAAACATCAGCCAGTCTGACTTTGTTCAAAACCATACTCAGAAAAAACCACAGAGGTTATCTAAATCTGGATGATTTGAATGTGCAGTTAGTTCAGCATGAAGCACCAGTTACTGTGAACGCGCGCAGGCTGCTGACTCAGTGGGGAGACATCAGCTGACAATTTTATTTCTCCTCTCACTGTATCAGATCCAAACTATAACTTCGTCCAAAACAGAAATGTGGTTTTCTGTGAAAGATAGTATAAAAATGATAACTACATAAAAGCATAATTTTTTTTTGTTTTGGACTAAACATTATTTGAGTATTTTAAAATCATTTAAAGCCCCCTATTACCACAACAGAAAAAAATGTAAAATGTATTTTCTTTGCTCTATGAAGCCAGTGATTTACCTGCAGTTCCCTAACCTTTGACTCACGGAGAATTACCAGTTATCAGCTAAAGCCGAAGCATGTAAGAGCAGACACACGGAGCTTTCTCACTCTTACATACAACCTAGCAAGCCGCCTCTGTGCGGACAGCGCTGTGAGAAGGTAACAGGATGGGAAGAGATGCTCCAAGAGAGACACTGCTCACAGGCACAGGCTGGACCTTCCCCTGCCATCAAGACTGGCACAGCTTTGCTCTCCTGCCTGCACCCCCAATAAACCAGGCTTTCATCCCCAAAGTGCCTTAACTACTGCTCGCAGTGTGATGAACATCTCTCATGTTTACTTCATTCTCTCCTTCGTTCCCAAGCAGGGGAGCAATCATGATTAAAATACAATTTTTGGTTTGGGGCAGATTTATATTACGCATTTTATTTTTGTCCTTTGCTTCTGAGTACAGGAGTACCCCAGTCATGACTGTTAATCAGAAATGTACTTCTGCACTTTCTAGGCACCCTAATGCAGCAGAATCCATACGCGTTCATTTCTAAAGATTAATAATAGAATTCAGTTTAGAACAACGAATTCTGTATTTCTAAGCCTGTATCATGAACCAAGACCATTGTCAAACATCACGGAGAACACATAGGCACTGACATCAGCATGGAAATTGCATTGATGTTAATTAGTTGAATATATAGCAAAAATAATAATAGAAGAATGCAGACTTTATATTTCTATTTTTTATAGAATCATAGAATGTTTTGGGTTGGAAGGGACCCCTAGAGGTCCCCTAGTCCGATGCCCGTATATTTACTAGAGTCTTAAGTCAGATCCTCATTGGCACAGAACAACACATATTTCTTTCTGTTGTTTAGAAACTCAGGCAACAGTCTTGTTGCTAGGTCTGCCAAAGGTTTTCCAATCATACCTTGCCAATGTTACCAGCTACTGAATTTGTTCCTAACTGCCACGGTGTGTTTACATTTGTTCCTGATATTTTACAGCTTGAACAACTTGCATATGAAAAGTAGATATTTCATATGCACCACATATCAATGAACATTTTTTCCTCAGCAATGTAGAAGTAAGAATTATTTACAAAAACTAGATATCCCAAGGCATGGTCTGACAACAGGAGAGAAACCTTCTACATTTACATGGTTTATCATTCCATAAATAAGAAAACTGCCTTGAAGTTAGTATGAACTCTGAATTAGCAAGACAAATCAAAATATCATTATTCCAGTTTTACTCAGTTTTACTTTTCAATTTTACTGAATCCTTGGACAGCATGTTATACAAAATACTATTAAATGTTCACATTACTTTTTTTCCTTTTCTATTTGAGATTACAGGGACATCATGAAATGCAAAGACTACAACAAACTAATTTGGAAGTCAATATGCATTTCTTTACAAAGACAGGTAGCGAAAACTGCAACAGAGAAAAGCAGACTGTACCATGCTGTTTGTAGATAGGAGGTTTCCTATAGATGTTATCTTTTACGCCAGTGTCTGAGGAAGAGGAAAGAGAAAGGAAAGAATAAAAGAGTAAGCAGGCAGTTCAGACCATGCTGCTTTTGTCTCCTCTCAATAACACTAAAATGCAAACACTTGAACAAAGACTACGCATTCATTCAGTGCTTTGTCATTCACTGGCTGCTACCGGAGAATGGAGCCTTACCCATCATCTTTACATATTTAAAACATTGGCTATGTCTATCTATACAGCATAACCCCCCCTACGCCCCCCAAAATGTTTTAAGCCACCTCAAGTGGCATCCATTTGCTGAAACGTAGGTGGCTATATCTGCACCACCAATGTATACTTAGGAGACAACAAAGAGAAACTGGCTACTCTTGTCACTACTCAAAATACAATTCACATACAACAGGTCACTATAATAGCCATGCTTGAAAAGAGACTTTCTCCACTAATTAAGAAGAAAGTGTACATGTTCAGATATAGATGTTTATACTGGAAATGCCTAATATCCTTATAGGAAATCCCATAGTTTGTCTCTATGTTGAGTTCTATAGCTAACTTGGCCTTCCAAGAATTTTTTGAGCCACAGTCCAGGGTTCCCATAGTATCTTGCACAGACATCAGATTCACTTAATACAACAGACCCGAGCAGATACTATTCCTAATTATGGTGTTTACAGAAACATTAACCCCAGAAGCTAACCATAAATAAAACTAAGCAGGTAGATGTGCCTAGCAGTTAAAAAGCTGAACAACATGGACATAAATTTAATATGCAAAGGCACAGCCACAGTGAGCTTCGTGGAGTTCTAAAGTCTTCCAGCTGTTTTTAAAGTCTATGTTAATATGCTGGATAAGGAAATAAACAAAACCAAAACCCCCTTCAGCCTTCCCTCCTGCACACAAATTCAACAGCAGCTATGGCACTACAAATAATTGTGTCTTTGTAGGCTTACGAACATTTTCACTGTGTGCCTCCTCTAAAGCATTTTTTTTATATACATAAGCACATAGCTCTCTAACTCCCCTTATTTCTGAGACGAAGTTTAACAGGCAACAGATTTTCACTTATCAGACATTTTCTTCTCTTGCAGTTTGAAATTCACAAATCAATGCAAAAAAAAATTACATTCAGAAAAGAACAAACAGGTGCCAGCAATTGAAGATCAAAAGCTAAGCAGTGAACGCCTACCTGGAATATGGAAATGTCTAGGAGCCTGCTGATAGACAGAAGGTGAAGATTTGCTGTCTGAGTACATGGATAAGCTTGGAGTGCTCCGACCACTTTCACTGCCTCCAAGGGGAAGAGCAAAGAAAGCAGATAAAAGAAAAAATGGAAAGCAAAGTAGAGTATTTCAAGCATAAAAGCTTGTTCAGAATGACTTGTTAATCCAACAGTTTTAAATATACATTTTTTGAAAAACCCATTCTTTTTCAGCACAGTATATTGGCTCAGTCTCCAAACATCCCATCAATAATGAATATCTGATAGAGAACATCAGATTAAACTGCCTCACTTTGAAACTAAAGCTTCTCTTTTAACAACATGTTAATGAAGAAAATAAAAGGATAAGAACATCCATAATCCTGTAATGTGTTTTGCATAGCCTTAATTGAATATTCTATCAATCATGTTTTTGAAAAGTTTAATGCTATGGCTTATGGCCTGCCCCTGAAACCAGTAATAAAATCATTCAGTAGTGTTTAAATTATCTCCAAGCGGGACCAGACCAAAAACCAGATGTTACGGTCAAGTCACATATTCCTGCATGTATCAGGGACAAAAACAGATGTTGAAATTTGGTTCTTAATTGCAAACCTTTCCCACAGGTAACATGCCACAGAGTTTTGTATTTATGCAAACAAGGTTGGATTATCAAGTCATGGATCTATAATGCCATAGTCACTTCACCAAATTTCAAGATGTACATAGGACTGATCCATATTCATTTTTCTACTTATCTTGTCAAATGCTCATTAGGTGCCATTTATTTCCTCTTATTTCCCCAAAGCACCCTCTATGGCATTATAGTGCTGCTTGGCAAACAAAAAAGTAAAGCTCTACTTTTTTGGGACTTGTAAAATCCAATTAATTTACAGCACTGTTAAGCAACTGGAAGCCAAACATGACGTTTATTCTAACATAAAATGGTTGTTAATTCACTGTTATTGTTTTAGTGTGGATGGAGCACAAATTTGATGGCTAGTAAGGATGAAATTATAGCAGGTATTTTGGGGGTAAAGAAAGTACAGCAGCTCAGAGCACTAGATCTCTAACTGAGTTCTGCCTTCAGGGAGGGGAAGTTTTATAACCATAAAACTACTGGATTACCATAACTGTCTGGGCCATGCCCATGGAAGTAGTCTCCGCTGAACCCCTGGATTACCATAACTGTCTGGGCCATGCCCATGGAAGTAGTCTCCGCTGAACCCTTGCCTCTGCTGACAAGCACTGAATGCATGGTCATTGGGCTGTCCCCAAAGCCAGCCTTGACGTGCACCACTGAAGACAACTGGCTAGTGCCACGGAATTCAACAGGACCAGAATCAAGGCCAGACAAGGTCAGAAGAGCGTGATATGTATCTCATGATAATACACTAAGTTCTAAATTTTGTGTCTCTTATTTCCACAGTTGGTTAAAAATTAAAACTCAAAAACTATTCACCATTACCACTGCGTACTCAATAACAGTGATTTCCGCGTTGAAAAAAATGTAATCAGAGCAGTTGAGAAACTGAAATCACAACTGCATGTGATGATAGCCTATAGTCCTTCCAAAAAGTAAGGGAAGAATTGTGCATTACTAAAAATCTGGTGCATCACCACCAGCTTGCAGTCAAGTTGTCCTCAGACAAGGAACCAGACGGTTATCCAGTTTCTTGATTCCTGTTTTGCTCTTGGAAGGAAAGAAGTGGTGACAGCTTTTCACTGCCCATTTATTAATTCCCTTTTTCCTTGCTGCCACATGCTTGGCCATCCCTACTAAATGGAAGAAGCCTCAATGTCACTCCAAGTTTGAACGCAAAGAGCGGTGGTAGACACTTAGTAAAGTAAGGTCCTCCACAACTCGAACAGCCTTAAAAATCTTGATCCAAAAATGATGTTACTACTGGAATTTTTTAATTTAAAAAGAAAAGGAAAAGTTTCAAGTGATTTTCATAGTGCATTAATTCCTCATTTACTTAAAATTAGCATATTATTAAAAACTCATTCATATATGACTTTTATGAATAATTACTTCATTGAGCGGTGACCCCAAGGTGCTGGCATTGTACACACATAGAAGGTCATTCTTCAGGGATAGGGTAGGGTGTCAGCGGGGAATTAGGAGGAAGCATTAAGAGGAATAAACTTGTAAGAAAACAGGACACAAGCACAAGTACCAGGGGGCAGCAAATGTGCAAACTGCTCGTTGCAAGCATCACCTGGGTGGAGCGGTTTGCAAAGCTACTACCTCTAACTTGCTCGAAAGGGAAGAACTAAGGATGAAATGAGGGGAAAGGTTCTTCTTGCAGCCCACTTGTACAAGCTGATGCACATTTAAATTATAACTGCCACTGTTTTGGACAAACACAAAGGAGTAGTTGTATTTCACATTTTGCCTACAAAAATAAGTATTTGATAATAACGCCAACTGAAGACCCATGTAGAAAGTTCATGTGTAGGAATTCCAGACAGTCATTTAATCTAGCCTATAATAAAAATCTCTAAAATGAGACTTTGCCAAGAATTTGTCTCTTTCAAGGTTTGCCTGGTATACACTGAAGAAGAACTTCAAATAAGGTCTCAGAGAAAATAAAGTACCACAAAGAGAGATTTGTCAAGCTTTTGGTTTTGTCTTCTGCCACAAGCAGCTGCAGGCTGTGATCTGCTTTACTGGTCAGTGAAGAGCAAAAAACCAGAATCGTGAACTCTTCCCTGGATTTTGTTTAACTTGGAAAGAATCTGGAAACGTTCACTTTGAACTTGAGTGTCAACCACAAAAACTTCCTTGTGTCTTTTGGCTGCTGACAGGGCAGGCTGCTCTTTTAACCCTATGTGTGTGGAGCCAACTGACCAGAGCTCAGACCATGCTCCCTTTTCAAGGGATTGCCAGGAAAAGTATCACACTGTTTATACCTCCTTCCCAGTCAGATTTTATCTTATCTGGGAGGATGAGAAATTTGATAACAAGTTACAGTAAGAGCTGTCTAAGTTCGGGGTTGAACAAAAAGCAGATACCACAGGCCTAACGAGGGAGATGTCAGAGCCTACTCCTGAAACGAGATCCCTTAATATCTCTGCACATGGTGCATTAAGCTAGACAAAATTTTCTGAAGCTTGATGACTAATTCTTTTCAAGCTTTCAAAGCCAAATAAATAGGCTTTGGAAGTTGTGCTCCTGTACTAGAAAGGGAAGATACTTTCTACTACATTTTAAGTAAGCTTTTTTTTAGTAGGGCCCAGCACAGCCTGTACACTTACTGACTCCGTCACCTCAAGAGCAAGAATTACACCAAGCATAGGTACTTGGAATATCACACCCTGTGATTCGCAAGGGCATGAACTGTGAAGCTTTCTTGAAGCGAGGCTGGCACAGGATTTATTTTGAAGACATTTTGAAGACAAAAATCCTTCAAAGAGCACAACCAAATCATTGGTCTGCATGATGAAGGATAGCTCATCCCATTACACTTCATGGGAACTAGACTGTAGTATCCTAAGGAAAGAACCGGAACTCTATAATCATTTTTCACTGGAAAAATGATGAACCATGTAATTCTCAGAAAGAATACGATGCAAACTCAGTGAAGTCGAAAGGAAGATTCTGCCTGTTTTAATTTCTCTAGGGTAATAGCATTCCTGTCTCCTGGAAGCCTAAAGAAGTATTTTTAATGATGATTGTGGAGTGCTGGTTTTATAAAGATTACTTCTAGTATTATTAAACAGTGTATTATTTTTGGATTTAATAACAAAATTTTAAATGAGCGTGATTTCACTTTTTAAAAACTGAAGTGGCAACATTAACCTTGGTCTGGATACAAAGCAACTATTTCTACAGTCCTACTTTTCCCACACTAACCACTTCGAAGAGAAAAAAAAATAGCACCTCGACACCCTCAAAAGGCTTCTCAGGGCAAGGAAAAAATACAGACTGCAAATCAGAGAAAAGAATTCAGAGAACTTGAAGAGGATGGGGGCAAATCTTCTTGACTCCTTTCAGACTGAGACATTAACTCAGTGTAAAGCAGTGGATAACGTATACAACCTCTGCAGGGCTCAGGGTTACCTATATAGGAAAATTATAAACAGGCTCGCCTGCCTCAGAGGAGCACTGTGGGGCCCTGTAAGCTACTGCTTGCAAGGTATTTTAGCTCCTTGATAAAAAGCACTGCAGAATTGCAAAATATTATAATTTTGATCACACTACTAATAATTGTTTGGGCGCAAGGAGCTGCCACTTGAGGTGTTCATCCTCCAAACAGCAGCACAAAGTAATTGCTGCTGCTCTGAGCATCAGCAGGTAGCACTGAACAGAAATTCATTTAAACAAGAGCGCTGCTAAGCAACTGCAGGCAGGCTTTCAAATAGAGAGCTTTCTGTACAGCGAAATCGTGCACTGCAGCACACTAAAGATGTTTTTCTCACTCAGTACATCAGGTTGGATGGTATCGTCCAAATTCAGAGGGCAGATCAAAAAATTGTTCACACAGCACCTCAGGGAATACCAGGGTGTGTGCCAGCCTTCCAAGAAATGTCTGAGGAGGGTGAGTGCTTGTGGGTGTGGGAAGGAGTTTTGCAAGTTGTCTTTAAAATGTCAACAACTCAGTTTAATCTCATCAGCTTTTTCTTCCAAAATTTTCTCTTGGGGATCACATTTGGGAGACTCGAGCTTGACTCTGTTCCTGCTTATGCCAGTGAGATTCAGCTGCTTTTGGACAGAACTGTTTCTGGAGGCATTAGGGCCCAATGAGGATGCATTAGTTATTTTTCCAAAGGTGATGAGCGCCTGTTATTCATTTGAGTTTGCATGTCTGGTTCCTGCAGAGGGTCACTTCCTTTTCTGTAATGTTTATGAAGGCAAAAAGAACAGTTTTGCTTTATTAAATCAGACAGTACATGAGAGTCAAGGAACGGGCACTGAAAATGTTTGGCATCCATCACTCCTGTCTCCTCCCCACTTGTATTGTTACTAGAGAGGGCAGACTCAGGGGAAGACACATGTGATAGCTGAATGCCTTCTCTCTCTGACATTTAACTGACTAGCTAAAAAAAATAGCCTTTGCCTCAAAAGTTCTTGGCATTTCTCATTACTGTCCCACATCTGCAACATGGAGATCATTGAAAGTTAATATTCACTGCAAAAAAAATTAATGGCAAGGAGGCTAGACTCAGTTACTCTCTTTTATAACATTATTTGCTACTCAGTGCAGGTATATTGATTTAACCAGCTTATCTGGCATATTTTTGTTAATACTACAAATAACATGAAGAATCCCTAGATGTAGGTTAGAAGGTTAGATAACTGATCATCCAATGTTGGATCCAACATATAAGCTTGTTATAATACTTATTTAGTGTCACCAAAATAGGCTAAATACTGTATTTTAAAACAAATAGACTTTTAAATTATTTGCCTCCCTCATTTTCATTAGAAAATCTAGTTCCTTCCCTCCACCCCTTTGAAAAACATTTAACACTCACTGAAAAAAAAGCAAAAATAAAACAACCCATACTCACTCAGTTCTTTAAAACTTACACAGTACATCAAGAAAGCACTTGCACAAAATTAAGACAAATTTTATCCAAGTGGAAGCCATGCTTGCACAGACATAAAAGTGAAACACATCTGAATAAGTCTACAGTATCACAGCACGGTTTTGCATTCCTGGACCTTACCTTTGAAGAAAGGGATGTAATGATGTCTGAATGTAGATGTAGGGCTTGGGTGTTGGGGCAGGGAGATGCAGCTACTGGTACCAAGACTCTGAGTACCAGCTGGGGGCAACAGAGAGTAAGTGAAAATAAACTATTTAGTTCACTTACTGAAAGCCACAAATTACAATGCCATCCTTTTTTTCAGGAACATTTTCCTCCTGATGCTTAGAAAACATATAGTTTATATTTAAGACTCCATCTTTCTCTGGTTATTGCAAAAACCTTAGAGTGGCCATGCTATGAGGTTGGCCAAGGGACACGGGTTTGCTGCAGACAGGAAGCGCAGATAAAATGCTGATAATGTAACGCATCAGAAAATATTCCAGAAAAGGCACCACAAAAAGCATAGCTTCGCTCAGGGGAAAATCTGCGTATTCAAAAGCTGCAAGAGGGAATGATATATGCTCATAATGGATCTAATGAAATGAAATGGGGAGAGCCTCGTCTCTGCTGAGAACTGTGCTATGAGTGGGTCCAGTTCTCACTGCCGCCAGTGCACACTGGTAGGATTCAGTTCACAAGCACCAAGGCTAATTTAAGCATTTGAGGAAACATCCTGAAGTTATTTGAGCTCTGAAAGTTAGACATGTGATTAGGTACTTGGAAAAATGTTCTCAGAAGTCATCTTTGCTTTGTTGTAATACTGCCCTGATAACGTATTTTTGAGGACTAATGGCAATTATTAAAAGTGGCAATTATGATGACTGTCTTCCAAATTTTCAATGAAGCTGTAAAACATGGGAATTAATTTGGAATTTCTTTTGTCTTTCCTCCTGGCTTTAACAGTGTGCAGCTAAGCTTAAGCATGACACAGCTGCCAGACCTTCATTGGAGACTAATCTTTCCTCTCTTTAATAGTTCTTTCATACTCAATCTCATTTCCACTTCATCAAAGACTTTATGTAATACAAGTATTCAATTCCTGTAAAAATTGTTTTACCCATAAAATTTTAATTTCTACTGGAAAGATTAAGAGCTTCCAATATTCCAAACTAGTTGATAATTATAATGTATCCCCAAAAAAGTTAAAAGACACCAAGAAAATAATACAAATGCTCTGTGTTTTCCACCCAAATGACAGAGTGGAGAAAAATTAGAATTCATTTTGAGCAATCTAGTTGATTATTTCCAAGGATAAAACTCTGTACAGTGCCCAAATATGAATGGGCTTTTGTAAGGGAGCCCCATGCAAAGATCAAAAGGAGGTGATCCCTCCTCTGTGCGACAAAATCATCAACACAGCTGCTACTACAGCCCAAAACTGCAATAAACATTGCTATAAGCTTCTCAACTAAAGCAACTTGGCCTTCAAAATCCAGCCATTAGGACCACTAGTCACTCCTCCAGCTCTTGCACTGTGAAGAGGAGACACAGACCATAATCCTGCGGTACAAGAAGGGATACGAAGTCACTCAATCACCGTCTTGGCTTTGTGTGCATTCACTGCTACCATGCCACACCGTGGAAGAGCTGTGGATTGAATGTGTAGATTCAGGAATGATGAGACCAGGACTAAGTCCTTTAAACTATTCTATCTTCTGTTTACAGATACAATCTTTCTAGATGCCTGTTTTCGTTTTCTTAGATGCTCATTTCTGAATCACTTACTTCCTTACTCCCCATGGAAGTCTCTGTAAATAAATCACCGCTATGAACTACTACTCCACCTTAACCCCCTTGTCTGCTGGAGTCTATCCTACTTACAACATAACGCAAAGTAGTGGAAAAATCTAGAGAATAAATATAAGACTGCTTTTCAATTACCTGGTCTGCTGTAATGCTGAGGAGAATGGGAGGTCGGAGTGTA
This sequence comes from Egretta garzetta, assembly GCF_000687185.1. NCBI lineage: Eukaryota > Metazoa > Chordata > Aves > Pelecaniformes > Ardeidae > Egretta > Egretta garzetta. The sequence continues at coordinate 3,599,342 of NW_009260399.1, read as the reverse complement.
GCGACCATAGCCCAGAGAGCCAGCAGAACTAGGGCTTGAAGTCCTGTACTGCTTGAATGATCTGTCATCTTGGTCACCCTGAGAGGGAGAGAGGAAATGTATGTCATTAGGGAAGAGGAATAACTTCCAAAACTGACAGAATATGCCGTTTTCCATGTTTCTGTGCCATGCAGATGGAAGTCGATGCTGTTGTAATGCTCCATGCAATCCCAATGAAATGAGGGGGCTTTCAGCCCTAAGCACCTCCATCGCAGTGTGACCGAAGGAGCTCTGCCAAGTATCAGAGAACGGTCATGTTCTCAGGAAAGTCAGCACATACATGAATTTAAAACAACAATATAATTTGAAAAGAATGTAACACTGTAGAGGTGTTGTTTCAGGACAGTATAAGAACATAGACAGGTGGGATGGCAGGGTTAGGTTAATGGTTAGACTTGATGAACTTAAAGGTCTTTTCCAACCTAGATGATTCTATGACTCTAAGGTGAGATCAGGTTAGCGTGATAGTACTATGGTCACTTTGTACCCATAAGAATGGATGCATAACGGTTACAGGCAACACAAAAATCAGCATTTGTTGGCTTCATTATACCACAGAAACTACTGTGCCTGCTGTATAAATTGCCCAGCATACTATATTACAAAATGGTCATTACTAGCTAGGTAACTGGTAAGAAACACTCATATACAGCATTAGCATTCATACTGGTGTGGTACACTGTGCAAAGCAAGTCATACAACCCATTTCCCACTAAACCCTTGGCTTCAACCACTTAAAACCATGTACACCCATTCCAACCCCCTCACTCTCTGTAGCTAGTTAAATTATAATTGCAATTTGCATGCAGTGTCCTCTTAACAGTAAAAGCATTACTGAGTGAATCAGATGTGGAAATTACTTTTTGTAAACTACCTATAAATGCAAATTCAAATTTGTTTCTTTTAAGACAAGCAGGAATTGGCTTGAGTTAACTTCAGATTACAACAAATCAGTGTAACTCACAGATGCTCCCAGATGGAATGTCATACTCCAAAAAAATGCTTCCCCTCTCTTATTCAGTAGGAGTGAGTGAAAATAGGCTACACCATAGGAGGTGTTAGTCACTTGTCATGAATACTGGGACACCTTCAGCCACCTGTGTGACTCCATTGGATCGTTCATCATTTAAACACATAGGAGATCCTACTTAGCTCCATCATCATCTCCCAAATTCCTATCAGGACAACTTAATTGTATCCAACCATCCATCTTTAGATGAATGCAGTTTCCTATCTGGCTTCTCTGGAATTATTCTTGACTCCATACAGATGTAGAATGTTCTCCCATCATCAGTTTTTTCCTCTGGTTCAGGTGTGCTCCATCCCTTCCACCTCACCCCAGACTCACTGACTATGTTTTGAAAAATGGAAAATCAGTTTTGTATAGTGGTAAGCAGCATTACTGCTTTAATATCGATTTCAGAAGAAATTATACAAAAAAGTGAGAACAACTGATGCTTTCCCAAGCATGCAGTGCTCTGTAGGCATTCTGCCAGCATCTTCTCTATGCCCAGTTTCAGATGTTTCCCTCCTGAAGTAGCTGCATTATTTAATACCCACTCTAACCCTTGTGAAGAGATTTACAGGCGGTACAGCAATATCTAGAAAGTCTTGTGATGATATCTAAATATCATATGAGTGGTAGCTAATGGTCTGTGATGTGTCCAATTGTATGATACAGTGGCATTTTCCTCTAATAAAAATCCCTGCAATAAAACTGGTGACAAGTTTGCAGATGATGATGCCTGAGCACCTGATCATAGACCCTTTAGAGAAAGATGGCATGGCAAATCTGGATAACCGGGAGGATTCACTAACATGAACCATGGCAGCACCAACCTCCATACCAGTGCAACTTCTGGAATTTAATAGTATGACTGTTTCCTAACTGATAGCTAATTTAAAGGAAATTACTTCCAAAACACCAAGATTCCGTATTGATTAATTCAGACCTTATATTTTGCGTACTTTTTGTCTCTGTAAGGAAAAGTCAATTAACTTCACGAAATCCAATATTAAGTAAAGCACGTTTTTATTTTTAAACTACCAATTAGATTACATTTCTATTGGTTAACTTTTCTGTTTAACCAATGCTCATAGTGACAGTTGATTATTTACAATCCTTAATGAAAATCTGCAATTCTCTACTGTTACCAAAATTTTGCAATACAGTTCTCTTAACGCAAAATTAGGATAATGGAGAAATTAGCCAGGCCTGTGATATGTAACAGAGTTACTACCTGGGAAGCTATGTGAAATGCTTTCACAGCTGCCAAGGTGATGTTTCCTGAAACAATGACTGGCTTTGATCATTAATACACATCAAAAACCACAGACACAGAAGTTCAGGTACGTGCAAATGATTTAACGGTATGTGTGCACAAATAGTATCAACAGTTTAACTATTTGTGGGGAAAAAAAAATAAAAATAAATAAAAAAATAAGAGAAAGCTATGCCAGCATTAATTCAAGTCAGTTCACTCTGGCAGCTTTAAATGTAAACAAATCATATTTCCGAGCGTAATTCATTTAGTAGAGCTTGAAGAAGTGACCACAATACAACCTTTATTTTGGAAAGCAGAATCATGGATGACAGTGGAGATCGATGCATACAGATGACAATCCAGAAGCAGAGCACGTATTCAACACAAGTAACAGTGTGAAAACCACAAATTATAAAACCCCATGCACGGCAGAGGCAGGAGGCAAACCCCACATTTCAGACGCTGCGGGTTATCAGTATGACCAGGTTTATGCATCACAAAATGGGTCATAACAGGAGAACAAAGGCATTGGGGATTACCTCAGTAGTCGTTGGAGAGAGCAACTGAGGTGACTGCAAACAGCAACACACAACAAATTAGTGATACAAATTCATGCATGATGTTACTTGTGAGAAGAGCTACTCTTAAAATATCAATATCCGTGTAGAACACATGATACAGTAAGGAAAAACACCTGTCAATTAAAGTTAGGGCAACTTTTCTTTTTATTTGCTTTTAAAGAAGAAAACGAGGAATAAGAGCTAAATAATTTCATATAAAGCTTTTGTTGAATTCTTTACTACAAAATCCTGGAGTCTGGTGAGGCCAGCACTGTACCACAGAGAGTGCTGCTGGTAGGGAAACTCACATTCAAAGCAATCACCTGAAACCAGACACAAGCCCTAGTTAAATCTCCATTGAAGCAGCTCCAAAATCTAGACTAGAACTTTGTTGCTCAGAGCTGGCTGTATTAAGGGAAGCAAAAATATCTGTACTATTTAATTTTTAGTTAAACATCACGTAATTTGAAAATTTGCTGTTTGTTCATTTTCCTTTCAAAATTAAAGGCTAAACTCACTTAGCTGAGCAGAAATCTGCTGAAACTATTGCAGCTGCGGGTGCAGCCAGGATGCTGAGATTTGGAAGACGGGATATACTTACATAGAAACTGGGGGACAAGAGGACTGAGGGACAGAAAGAGATCTGGGGGTTTGGGTTGATGGCAAGTTGAATATGAGTCAACAGTGTGCCCTGGCAGCCAAAAGGGCCAACCATGTCCCGGGGTGCATCAAGCAGAGCATAGCCAGTCGGTCAAGGGAGGTGACTGTCCCACTCTACACTGCGCTGGTGCGGCCCCACCTTGAGTGCTGTGGGCAGATTTGGGCACCTCAATATAAGAAGGACATCAAATTATAAGTGTGTCCAGAGGAGCGCGACCAAGATGGTGAAAGGTCTTGAGGACAAGACTTACAAGGAGCAGCTAAGGTCACTTGGTTTGTTCAGTTTGGAGAATAGAAGGCTGAGGGGTGACCCCATCGCAGTGTACAACTTCCTTAAGGTGGGCAGCAGAGGGGGAGGTGGTGATCTCCTCTCTCTGGTGACCAGCGATAGGATACGAGGAAATGGAGTGAAGCTGCATCAGGGGAAGTTCAGATTGGACATCAGGAAAAGGTTCTTCACTGAGAGGTTGGTCAGTCAGTGGAAGAGGGTCCCCAGGGCAGTGGTCACAGCACCATGCCTGTCAGAGTTCAAGAAGCGTCTGGATGACGCTTAGTCACAGAATCTAGTTTTAGGTAGTTCTGAGTTGGACTCAATGATCCTTATGAGTCCCTTCCAATTTGAGATATTCTATGATTCTGTATTTTTTCCCCCTGGAAACATCAAGGATGTAAATACGTAGACCATCTCAAAAATGTGCCTGTTGGATTGTGAGCACAGCCCAAAATCCTCTCCTGGTTTAGGCACCTAGAAACAGATGATTGGACTCCACTTTTTTATTTTTTAAGATATCATTGATGTCTTGGCAGACCTAAATGCCATCAGCACAGACGTACCTGAGACAGCGTTAAGCTGTTGGGGCAAACGCTGTAGGTGACTCCTAGAGCCTCAAGTGAAAAGGCCGTCATTCACGATGTGGTCCCTTTTCTCTTCTGTTAAGTTTTATGTTTACTGAAAAAGGCAATGACTCCTGTTGTCCCAGTAAATGCCTCCTGTCATGGTCTCATCACTGTGCTACCCACTAAAAGCAGGTGACAGCAGCAATACCCTCTTCGCTGTGATTTTATTTCTTTGGTTGGTTGGTTTTTTTAGAGCTCAACTGCAGCTGCCTTCTATCCTGCTCCTGAAAGTACAATGCTGAGGTTCCCACAGTTCACAGCCACTGGGTCCCAGCAAAGGCTGGACTGCCACCAAGATGTGCAGTTTCTCCACACCAGCAGGCAGTTGTCCTGCCCGTAGTATCTCCAGCCTTCAAGTGATGGCATAGAGTCAGATCATGCTAGGGGTTCAGAAGAAACCTAAGCCCTACCACAGCCACCCAAACGCTCTGCCAAAGGAGAGGCTCAGAAGCAAGTGGCTAAGGAGATACTGAGGGCAGGCAGGGGGAAACTCCCTCCAGCTGCAGCACAGATTTATGCTGGGTGCAATGGTTTTATAACCATTACCTTGGAGCAGGTGCAATGAGTGAGTCTTCCCAGGAGCTGGGCAGAAGGTTGTTTAGTCTATGCACCCCTGCCAAGTCTAGCTGTAAATGAGCAGTTGAGGAGGGTCACAAACATTATCAGCACCCACATGTTTTGACACAGAAAGGAAATGTTTATACTCCACAAGTTCAAGGCTAACAAGGAGCTTTCAGTTTTGTGAATTCAGAAACTTAAATAGGATTTAAACCCTTTACCAGATACAATCTTAATTCTTTTAGCATGCATTATAATAAAACTACTGTGGTTCAGCATTGTACAGAGAGGGTTTGGAGAGTCTGCAAGATCTAACATGTGTGCTGCACTTTACCTGAGGGTGGTACTGAGACTTTAGTAGTAGGTTAAGTGTAAAGTGTAAGTGATAGTAGGACTGGGGCTATTATAAACAGTATGGCTATTACTTATAGTATTTATTTCTACCCATTCACTTACACCTATGGAGAACAATGCAGATTTCCATTCTAGACCATATATATATATTGATAATATACCTAGTATATATAAGAGGTCTGATTTGTAAAAAAGTATCTAAAATTATAAAAAAATATCAGAAATTCAAATAAAAGGTAGATAAGGTTAGGGAAGAAAAGCTAACTTGCATGACAGGAGTTATATACAAATATGCTTCACAAGAAACACAATTAGTATTAGTAAGATTATGTTAAATTGGATTTCATAGCACAAACTGTGTAATATTAGCTCTGCATATGAATAGGTTAAAACGCATGCATGACATGAGGATGAACTTTAGTAAGAGACAGTTGAAAGAAATTTGTACACAGGAAAGGGATACCAGTGTTGTGTTACCAAAATAACATGGTACACTTTAAAAAAAAAAAAAAAAAAATCATGAAAGACATTTGGCTTTGCTTCTGATTTTTGCATTATAATTAGCAATGGCTCCTGTTTCCTACCACATGCATGTAGAACTCCTCTCACAGAAAAACATACTTTAATTACATGTCATCTGTTTAAAAAACAATCATAGGAAGCAATGCTTTAATTTCCACAAACTAAAAAGTGAAATGAACCTCTCACTGGTTTTTGGAAGGCTAACGTGCCTTGTGAATGGATGGATGACATGACTCAATTAACTGAAGTTAGAAAAATTTTTTTTAAAATTATGCACACGTTTAAGAGTGTTCAGCAGCACGTTTAACAATGCACATAAAATCTCAAATTCATAATAAAAAAATACCCATGTTTCAGTACCTCCCCGTAACTATGCCTGTCATCTGAAGAGTAACTGATATATGGAGAATAGGAGATCATATCTGGGCGGTCAATGTTATAGATGGCTTTATTTTTAGGAAGAGCAGCCAAATCCCTGTAGTCAAGAATTTCATCTCCAAGCTTTGCCTAAGAAAGGGAGGAAAGAAAGCAGTGAGAAAAGAAAGAATATGATCAGGATGCAATCAGAAAAGGACAGAGCCACGTAGGTAGAAAAGTCATCATCATAGTTATAAACCACTTTTTCTGTTTGTGCACATTTAAATTTCTTATATTTACTACACAGTGCTAAATATTACTGCTGGTTTTTTTTTATGTACTGGTGCTTTCTACTTTTCTTTGTAACTAACATTTGGCTAATAGGAGTAGCATGGCAGCATTCCAGTTCCCTTGGTTGTACCCCGCTTACTCCTAGCTCACAGAGAGGCATGCGGGACAGATACTGTAGCCTTTTTCAGTCAAAACACCCTTTATTTTAAAGTGGTTTTGGTGTGCAGGGTTCCCCTACCATAAGCACTGGTGAATAATCAAATACGTATTTGCAATATATACTCTCCAGATGCTGAAAAACATTGGTCAAGTCTTTAATTTTTTCCATTCAGCTGTGTCCCACAGCTTCACCTCCTTTCCTGACTATGCCTAAGTAGCCCTTAATTATGGGTCACAAACCAGCAGATGATGGATTTGCACCATGATGGATTAGTTGGAAGATCACAGATGCCAATTAAGTAAAGTTCAAATCCTTTCATGAGACTCACACAGCCAACAGAGGGAAAGGGCTGTGTTGCTCCCCATTCTTCTCCTACTACGCTTATTCCAAAAGCATAATTATCATGATGCCACATTTGCACAGATTATCCTTAGGATAATGGTAACTTGCACCACAACTGTATCCAGCACGTACTGTCTTGTAGATACGACAACAAGTTGGCCATGCTGAGAGTGAAGAAATGGGCAGCATAATCGTCCCATTCCCTGTTCGGGCTTTGCAGAATGCTAAACTCTTTGTTGGCAACAAAATGATGAGTGAATCTCACTATTCTCTGAAAATCTCAGTATGATCAGCTGTAAAACTGTAATAATGTTTTCCACATGCAAAAATATGAAAGTATCCAGGATTTATGTGTGCAGTGATTATATTTTTTTCTTAGTAGGAGCTAAGAAAAGTTCAACACATTTTCCAAGGAAGTTTTCTATTAGGTTATACAGGAAAAATTCAGTGTGACAATCTACATTTATCACTTTTTCTAAAACAATGTATGAATTCGTGCAACGTCAGCAACACAGAAAGGAGGAAGATTCCTCTTAACTAAGAAAGTGGAACAAAGCTGCCATAACCATCACATATTCTCATCCTCAAAACTAATGAAAAAGTGTTTTTTAATCAAATATGGGATTTTTTAGTGACCTACAGATCTCACCTTCCTTGCAGCTACTTTGAGAAGCTAAAGAGCAATGAAATAGCCTCTTAATGGAAAGAAAGCTCTCCTTACAGAGAAGCCAGTGGCGTGCTCTGATGCAGGGACAGGTCATGCAAAGATAAGGAGGAGTCTGTCCATCAGGTCTGTTCCAGACCTTGGGCAGCATTGTACCTCCAAGGAAGGCCAAGGAGGCTGTGATAATTTCTTTTTTAAGGTATCCAGGGTTGTGGAGATTATTCCAGTGAACCCAAAGAAGTTCCAAACTGGAAATATTTAAATGTAAATTACGATAATTTTAGCCCCTATCTCTCCATGTAGAAGTACAATTTGAGATCCTCCCACTAGATTTCAGAACTGTCAGGAGTAAAACTTGTCTAGTTAAGTAATTCCTTTCAGTTTAAATTTCAAAATGTAGGCAAATTTGGATGAAAAAAACCACCTTAGAGATACAGCTGCTTTCCAAACATTCAATTCTACAAACATTCAGCCTACACTGGTTTTTATTTTATTTGTATCACCTACTTTCAAATACGTGAGTGGAATTGAAATATGCTAGGGAAGGCTCAAATTACAGCTAAGAGGCTATAAGCCATTTCTTCAATAATCTAGTAGTTTGGATTCCGTTAAAACCATGCTCTAAGTTTAGAGTATCTGTTTCATTTGGAATATGTAATTTTACAATTGTATAATTGGAAATACGATCCTGTATAAAAATATAATGTGATTTCTATTGCTAGTATGAGAACATACAACACAGCTATGTAAACTAACCTAAACCTTCCAGATAGATATATCTTTGCAGACAGCTCAAATTATCTTTTCATAAAATTTAGCTAAGTATAAAGAAGAACTTTTATTTAAGCCCTATTTAATTGCATGATTTAGAAATTAACTGATTTTTAAGTGGAATGTAGGGGCTCTGAGGGGGCGTCTGAACTGGGGTAAATTTCAGTCTGGATATAATGAAGTCAGCACTAAAGTTAATGAAAAGATGCCCACTAACTTCAAAGGGCCTATGCCCTCTCTCAGTGCAAGAAGACACCAAAGTCCGACATCAACAGATGAAGAAAAAGTGGTATGGCTTTAGTAAACCATCTGTATGAACCACATTCGGGTTTAGTCACAACACGGTTTCTTCG
>NW_009260399.1:3554737-3590349 GCF_000687185.1 Egretta garzetta | reverse complement strand
CTTTCCCTAACTGACCACTCAACCATGACCCAGAAACACATCTCCCATGAGATGGCACGTTGTTCAGAATGATTGCATTGCTCTGACTTGATGTCTTTGAAAGTATGACCACCACGAATTCATGGTTCCTAAGCTTTAACTGTTTTCTCTAAATTCGCCTTTGTCCAACATAATACTTCACAGAGCTCACCAGTTGTTAAGGTACAATTTACTATTGGTTTTAATGACCTGAATCCATGCTACTGCTGAAAGTGGCTGTCCTGTGTGCACCTTCCCACTGTGCTCTGCCTTCTGCCTTAGCATTAGAAACACATAGACGGCTGGGTCTTTTTTTGCCTCTTTGGTTGGCTGGAGGTTTTTCCTGGGTTATTTTTCAGCTGAATCTGGTCTCAAATCTGACCGATCATACCTCTTTGTACCCTCTAGCACTAGCACCAAACTGGAGACAGGAAGACATGGCTGGAGAAGGACAGGGCCACATGTGGGTGGGACCTTCCTTTCAGCGGCAGCATGAATTTAGGTTTGGTAAAACCAATCATGAAAGCACCCAAGCCAAATCTTGAGCATATCTGTATGTCCTAACACTCCCATAACACAAAACAGATGCAAAAGATAGACAAGGAATCATTTTGATAATATAGAAGTCCAATAACATGTTTTTAATTCTTTTTACTTTCCTGTTTATGAAAGCCAAAATAGGTTTTAATCAATCTCGCAGCTTTCTGACAACTGAGCAGCCAGAGATGAGACAGATATAGCAAGAACTTGCACGCCTCTGGGGAATGGTTTTTCCTAATTGACTCATATTTGCTAGAGAACTTTATTCTTTCACAGTCCCAGCTGCCTCTAAAGTATATTACAGTAACAACCATTAGAGTTGTGTGCTGATTTAATGATATCCTTTGAAAAAACAGAATAAGAAAGTGGAGGTTTGTCCTCAACTTTTAACAGCCTGTGAAGCTTTTTTAAAGCTGTAATCACAAACATCAAGAAAAACAGTACCATCCAACAGTTAGATAAATGTCACTAAAAACATATAAATCTTAGAAGAATGCTCATGCTTATAAAAACAATGAAATGGTGCGTGGCTGGAGAGATAGAGACCATCTGGCCAAAGAAAATGCTTACATGATAACAGGCTCCTAGCACAACGAAATGTCTTCATAGGAGTTGAGGCAACGACTTTTTTTTTTTTTTACTGGGAATGTACCACTGCTACCCACCAGCATGGAGCTCTGCTGGGAGAACTCAGAAACACCGATGAGCATTTAGCTAAGGGGCATCTCCTACACTTCCAGCTCAGTCTTACTGAGATAAAGGGTGTACTGAGTTCAAAATATTTTTTACTTGAAGAAAGAAGACATGCTTGTCTTCAAGGCACTGTTTTGCTTTCCTCAGTGTACTAGATAAAAGCCCTTAACCTTCCTATTTGATTGACCCTTCTGGCAGTCAATCACATCTCCAGCAATTTCCTCTGCATACGGTCGTATCCACTGAGAATGACTTGCCTTCCCGAGGGATACTCAGACAGGACAAAGAATACACCCGGGAATACTGAAGCTCTCCAAGAGATGTTTGTACAGAACATGCCACACTCATGGATGTTTTTTACTTATAGCCTTGAGAATTTGGCCACAAACATTAGCAACAGCGATTATGACAAGAAAGGTACACCTGGTATTGAAAAAAATACTCAGCATAAGCTTTTATCATATTTGTTATTTTAAATTCTCTCAGTGAGCTTTCCAGAGCTAGCACTTCTTAAACCATAAACACATCAAAGGTCCTCTGAGGTTAGTGACTGGCATTCGCCAAGGCCCGGGTCCTGCAATCACACGCACCAGTGTTTTCATAAGCAATCAGATGCAGGCTCAAGAGCTCGATTTAGACAAGTTGTGTTCAAATCTAAGCTTGTAATCTACCTGTGGGCTGTACTGTTTACTTAAACTTTTCTTTTTAGAAAGCACTGCGGTATTTCGCATGCTTTGGTATAGGCCAGCTCTAGTGGTAATGTAAGTGCTATAAATACACCACAAAAAATAACAGGAAACTGCCAGAATTCTGTTATGGTAAATGCAGTATTCAAACATTTTAAATGTGAGAAAGTAAATTCCATTTTAGAGGAATCACCAACTGCAGTGGTTTGGAGACACTCGCTTTCCACACAACGCGCTAAACTGTAGGAGAAATCACGGGGCTTTCCCCATCCCCCAGAAGGAATTTCACCATGAAATACTCACATAGATCACACGGCTTGGGGAACCTGATGTACTTGAAGCAGGTACAGAAATAATACTCTCAGAGGAAGTCCTCGTTTCCTATGGCAGGAAAAGTGAAACAGATGAGAAATAGAGGAGACAGAGAGAAAATGTAACTGTTATTTCAAAAAGAGCATGTGAGACATTTAATTAAATTTAAGCTTTACCACTCAAAAATGCCATATTACAGTGAGCTCAAAACATACAGGCATATCAAAGACTTCAAAATAAAAGAATACCTGCAGTCAATCAAATTGACCTTTTGAAAATGTAAAAATGATTTTATGTATGACTTTCTTTTCCCCTCCAGAAAGAAATGGCCTGGAGCACTTCTGGGCTGCCAGGACAGCCGTTAGGTACTATCAGGGACAAGGCAAGTTACAGCAGCTCTGAGTCTGGGGTGACAGGACGATGCGGTGGCAGCATCTTTACTCTGAGGTTATACCATCAAACCAATCTACATTGCTTCTGGAATGTGTCATGCTACCGTGCCATTCCCTCACAGCAAACAGCGTGACATCCTGCAGAGCATCCCAAATCAGACACCCAATGCGTTAGCTTTCCCCTCTCTTGTTGTAAGACTACCAGATTAATATTAATACTCAACTGGCTTTGCTCTGTTCTCAATCATTCTGGCATTCAGAGTGACAGACCTTTATTGCCTTCTTTTTGGTAGATTCCTTTATGATGAAAAATATAATTACTTTTAAATAACAAAGTGTTGTGAGCCACGATATTAACCATGAGCGAACAGACACGACATTCATAATTGAAGTTTAAACAAATCTTATTATGAAATCAGTTGTTTTATACCCTCTTTTATCCAGATATATTAATTCATCATAAAGTATTATTTCCCATCTATGGAAAAAAACCTGTCCTTGACTGCAAAAAGTACATATTTTTCCATATGTTCAGAATGACCATCGTTTACTGTCTCATCAAAGGCTGATGCTTCCCACCTGGAGGTTACAACTATTCAAACCCTTAAAAGGATTTTAGCATTATTAAGCTGTCAGGTCACGGTAGCATCCTTCTTACTACTCCAGTCTTGAAGTATTTGCTACCTTTTAGAAGCCATGTGGGAATATATCTGTACTGTACTGTGCTAGCAGAGCAAACAAACTCAATGATCACAACTACCCTTTCCACTGACCTTCTTTAGCCCAGTCTGTCCTATGGATTTCTCTGAGACAGTATGTGGAGACACTTATCCATATAAAAAAGATTCAGTTTAATTGCTTTGTCATGTCTGACTGGGATTTTGGAATTTTCTCCCTCTCATTTTCAGTTTTCTCACACTGAGGCTCTAGACAGGCTCAGAAGGTCGGAGGGGACAAGCCAAACACTAGCATGGAAATAAGAGCATTCTCTGAGAAATACTTGTGGCTGCCGCTGAGATGATCATTCAACACGGACAGTGGAATTGCATTGCTCTTCTGCATAGTTAAAACACATTGCAGTTTTCCTGAACTTGTGTAAAGGACAGGAAAGTATCATCAACTCACTGATTTCATGTGCAAACCATACTTCTTTTTCAGGATGTCCCTACAGGAGTTCCAATATGGCAGAGAAAAAAACCCTGAAGAAAACTGCACTATTTCAATGTTTTAAACCCCATTAAAGTCAAATGACAACTTTGGATTAACCTCAGGATACCCCAGATAAAGCTTCAGAGCTTCACTATGTCATGTGCACCAGTGGAGTGTGTTTTAAGATCACACAGTGCAGCATGACCTTAAGATGCAAAACATACCTGGCAAAATATATTTAATCTTAATAAATTCCTGGAGTTTTTTCATGGGCTTTCCTTCACTTAGAGGTGCCATCCTGTTTTTAAGAAGAACTAAAGCTCATTAAATTTTCTAATTTTTGCAATCGAAATGTAGAGCCTCATCTTTTTAAGGTACCTCTGCAGATTGCTTCCATGCTTTCTCATGCTATTAATTTATTCCCATGAATTTTCCCATTTCTCCTCCTGGTGATTAAAACCTGCTCATTCCACATCTCACACATGGTCTTTATTCTCTGTATGATCCATTATTCCTTTTAGTATCCCCAGTCCATGCCTGCTGCACATAATCTCCTACCTTTTGCAATAAACCCTCACATCTTGGTTGACTCTATTGCTTCTGCTCAGTTCTTTTCTCCGTACTGTGCATTTTTATTCTCCTTCCACCTACCTCTTTTTCCTTTATGAGACTTCTGATAATCCTTATTCTTTCTCTTGCTACTTTGATTTCTTCTGTCTTTTCTAGCTTCATCTTTCTGCTTTTAATCTCACTCTCCCATCATTTTTCTTTTTGCTCTCACTTTCTTTCACATCTTCATTTTCCCTTCCACTCCATCTCCAACATTTTGGAGTGTGCTGCCACTTACTCCATCTGGCCTTTGTCACCTACTTTAATTAAATGCTGTGCATATTTCTATATAAATATATAGAAAGATAACGTCTAAAAACCAGCAAACTGCAAAGGTTGACCAGAAAATTCTTAACCAGTATATCCCATTCCCAACTTTCCCAGTTATGTTGAAAAGTCTACTACCCTCTTTGAAACGGCATCCTTTCTTCTTAGTTCATTTTTTTCAATAATGAGCATAAAGACCAAAAGAAAAAGAGGAAAAACCAAAGGAAAGGAAAAATGACTAGACTTGGAAAAATTCTTTGAGATCCATTCTGGTTTTTTCCCCTACTCAGACAAAACTCCCACTGACTTTCAGATACAGATATCTTTCTCTGTGCTGGGGAGGGAGAAGACTCCCAGCACTCGAGAGAGATGTGTTATAAATGAGTTGGCCTTTACACAATATCTTACAAGTACACTTTCTTTGTGAGGAAAAGGCAGCCAAGTAGGAACCCAGCACAACCTTGTACACTGTCTTTCTCTGAAGGGGGGGCAAGTGGGGGAACCCCAAACCCTACTACTTTTTCAATAAATTACATGTGAGTTTAGCCTTCCAACTTCAGTTACTCAGCCAGAATAAAATCCTTAGGAAGCCTGAAATACTGCTTAATAGTATTAGGCTGAATCAGCAGCACTCATTAAAGTACTTTGACAATTTTAAATACACACATATTAAACAATACATTTTATACTGAAATGCTACTTATTCGATATTCAGAGCTTGCCATGAAGAACACCAGAGCAATGGTTTCCCAAACACACGGGTACAGAAAATTCAGCCAAGATCCTTCAGGGCAAAGCCCAAACCAAATTTTTTTTCAAAACTATAATTTAGTCAAAGTTGCACTTGCTAACACACCAGATTTGTAAACACTCTTTTTATAGCTGCTGCCTGCTGTTCTGACTTGTCCCATGCGCCTTGTGTCCAAGCCTTGATGAATCAAAGCAGAGCTTTTATGAACAAGGATACCAGGGTACAAGGATACAAGGATACCAGCTGGAGCATCAGAGAACAGCAGAACTAAAAAACCCCATACTTGGCCTCCACAGTAAATGAGAGAGTTGCATCTCAATCCCACCACTTCAGAGAGATCATTTCCCCAGCTACAGATTAATTCTTCATTTCCTAGGGGCAGCTTATTCATCTGCAAACCTTGTAATTATTAAAGTTGCCAGAACTCCCCCCTTTTCCCCTTGCACACAGACAGATGCACAAATCATCCAACTTAAGGAGGTACTTAAAGCCAGAGATTAAATTAAGTTGGGGCTGGCTTGCCAACATTTTACAAACAAATAATAAAAAAGAAATTCCAATGAGATATTTTTTTGTAAAAACAAATAAAGTGAAAGTCCTCTGATCTTTTAAGTGCAGAGCCACATAAAAAGAGAAGAGGTCATGCACTGATCACATCATAATCAGACAGAAGTTAAAAATTAACTTTTTTTTTCTTATTCTCATTTTCACATTTTTCCTTATTCAGCTTATACACATAACCCTTAGGTCAGCATTCTCCTGAAGCCATAGCTTTAATCACTAAGTAAAAGCAGAATATTTACAGTACATTATTATATTGCATTAACTTACTAGATTTCTGTCATTTAAAATTTAAAATTACAGTAGTGAAAAAATTCCAAATCCTTCCCTCCATGCCCACTGCAAAAAAAGGCATAGAGAATAATATGACAATGAAATAACACTGGGTAAAATTAAGGTATTTTTACCTTGTTTTTTTCTTCAGCCTTTGCAGCCTGTCTACAAACTGGATGCCAAATGGATGTACCTGGAAAGTAAATTTAAAGTTCTGCTTAATTCAGTTCCCCAATAAGAACCTTAAAAGGTTTAATATAAGAACCTTATTTAACCTTCCTACAAGGTTTTATAAGACACAGAACACTGACTGATTCCACTGCAGTCACTGTTTCATGGATACTTTCAAAGCTAAAACTGACAACTTCTAAATATCAGTGAGCGTAGTCACGTACACATTAAAGACTAGGTGCACTTCAGAAAGCCACATGGCCTTCAATATGTGAGATCAACATCAAAACCTGAGCCCTAAGAAGAGTGAGATGGGACTTGTGGAGCTCCTCCAGCCCAACTCCTGCTCAGAGCAGGTCCCATCACAGCAGGAGCTCAGGGCTGTGCCCAGTTGTGCTCTGCTTACCTCTGAGGGTGCAGATCCCACAGCATCTCTCAGCAACCTGTTCCACTCTCGGTGGAAATTTTTTTTTCCTTATATGCAGTCAGCATTTCCTGTACTCCTGTACATAATAATATGTATTCTTGTAATAGTCTGGCCCAGGTCATACGAAGTAGCACACTGTGATGGGACGGAGTAGTATTGCGGCATTTAACACTAGCTGAAAATCCAGTCTTTCTTTCTGATTTATTCACTGTACTGGTCTTGCACTTCCTATATGTTTATCTCTAGTAAGTCAAATAGTAAAAAACTGCATAAATTCTGGGGAATATTCATCCTAGAGGAAGCAGGAAAGACAGAATGAACCAATTCTTTACTGCATTTAAGTACTGAAGAGAAGATTATGAACTCCAGAGATGTAAGTAACCGTAAGCATGAAAAATAAACTTGAGAGTTTTATATCAATCACAAAAAACCCCACCAAAGCCCTATTTAAGAAGTTGAACACAATGTTCAATATTCAGCGTTCAACGGAAGTGGAATATGTGTAACTATATAAATAAAAGAATTATTTGTAAATTCTAGTAGTAAAAAGGAACCTTTACGTTTATGCCAGTCTGAGCCACAAGCTAAAGCTCTGCACAGTTAAATAATATGAGCGCATGGCAACTTCTGCCTGACTAACTGGGAAGTTGAGAATTTCTGTGTTATAAATATTTAATGTTTATACTGGGTGGAGAGCACCAAGAAGATTTATCTGAAATGCTTTGTTTTCACAGCAGTTTGATAGTTTTCTAACCAGTGGATTTTGGAAACAAGATAGAAACAGAAAGTCTATTTCCCAGAAGACAGATGGAGATCATTGGAATTTATTTCACAAAAATAACTCAGAAGAACACAGACTCAAGCGGTAAAAGACTATAAGTACAGACCAGATAACTTATGTTTAGTAAGTTACTTAAGTTTTTGGGGACTGAACCACTAATAAACATCTTTATAGCACCTTTAAATTCAATGATAATTTATCTTCCAATTATGAGTGGGGCTGAGCTTGCCCACTGAAACCATTTGTCCCAACGGTTGTCTAAGTTGATGTAAATCTTCCCAATGCTTTTCAGAAGTACTTAGATCAACTTTTTTTTTTTTTTTTTTTTTAATTACTCCTATCTGTGGTCAAGCAAAACTGGCTGGGAAACTTTTTCACACAGAAGAAAAGGAGTCCTTTCACCCAAAAGTCATCTGCTGGATGACCACTGACAACTTGATTTCTGCTAAGGAACATGGAACACCTGAAGGAACTTTGCAGTAGTTTATTAAGGGGACGAAGGACAAGTTTAAAAACCCTGGGCTCTGACACTTTTCATTGTCTAACAAGCCAGGTCAGGCAGTCCAGATACCTAATCACAGATATTTTATGAAGTTAACACCAGCTTCTAATGGAAACTGCTCTTCATGTGAAGACAAAAAGTGTATGATTGTAAGCTGGTATGAATGTTTCACCAGAAAATGAAGTGGGTAAGATGGGTCCAAATTAGCAGGACCTGAGCATATTTTGTGATTATTTGAACTAAAAATCAGCACAAACCCCAACAAATATCCACCCTTATGACAAACTGAACTTAAAAAGAAGATTCACTTGCAACCCAGTTTCAGAGGGCTTGAAATCTAGAAACACATTTGTAGTTTGATGTCTTTTTTTTTAAAGCATTGATTTCCCAGGGGGGTTTAGTACTGCTAAGCTACTTTGCAGTTGGAAGAACCACAGCATTTTCTGGCTCCTGAGGGAGAATCCGTGAGCACAGACAAGGATCATTATGTCCTTTAATGAGCTAGTTGTTGTTGCAAACCAAAGTGACAATAAAATTGTCATTTTAAATAACGTACTAAATTCTAATTAGATCTTACTGAGATCACTGTCGTGTTTTAAGTAAAGTCTAACTTTTCCAGCTTAATGAATGATTTCAAAGTACGCTTCTAGAAAACTGTGGACAACTGCAAAGTTGTAATACAGATCTGGGCAAGCATGTGATTTTAGGATAGCACACCAGCCTTGCAGTTCCCACATCCTACTGAGTTTCTTTTTTCTGTTTTCCTTTGAAAAGATACTGCCAGTCAAAGACTTAGGCAAAAGCCTTGATTTAATTCAGTGCCAGACCCTGTATTTAACTGTGTAGACATTGTTGTCTTTGATCAGTTTAGAACAGCTAAAAGTTGCTACCTATGAAACAGAATTTAGCTCATATCTATGTTAAATAACATTTTTTCCCCATTGAATAAATTATGCAAGTTCTTCTCTATTACCACTGATATCCCCTGACAAGAAAGACTGGATTTCTCCCTGCATAGCTTTCTCCTAAGCGATGCAAGCTTATGGCTGTATAAAGTACAGGTATACTGTCTGGTAAGGGCTTCAGTTCCGTGACATCCTCTTCTCCACCCTCTGAGGGCAGCTAGATCTGACTGAGGACAATTCGGGTAAGGACCTTCAGAATTTCTCCTCGTACCCAAGTAGGCAATAGGTACAAAATTTGACTTAGGACTGCTTTAGGGAACCTGCTGTCCCATCCGTGTGTTAACTTTCATCTGGATCATTCATCACTGCAGAAAAATTCACATCATTTTTTTTTTTTTTAGTAAATGGAAAATTTTATAATTTTCACTGTCAAGTACTTCCATCTGCAGGAAATAAATACTACCACTCATCCTTTCTGTGATTCACACTTGCTATTGGATTTGAGCTGAGAGAGAAGTAATAGCGAGTAAGAAGCAATGAAGGTTTGTTTTTGCTTTTCTTTAGCCTACACATTGCATTCTTCACTTTCCTTGGTAGTCATGAAGTGAGAATATGTGCAAAACAGCTCAGCCATGCTAGCAAGTATGGGCAAGAGGGCGATGCTCCAAGTGTAAGAGGTTTGGGTTTGGGGTGGGGTTTTTTTGTTTGTTTGTTTTTACCTTGAAGATACATTTCTTCTCCTTCTGCAAACATCTGACTGCACCTGACACATCGTGCGCACGTTGGGTGATAATGTTTTTCTCCTGCCTGTTTGGGAAAAAAGGTATGGATGATTAAGTATACTGATCAATTTAGCAGCTTCACTATGAGGAGTTTTTTCTTTCATCCTCTAGAATATGACTAATTAGAATAAATTACTTAATGCCAGTTAGCTCAACAATCTCCTACAACCACAATGCTTATTTTTGATTAAAGACCATTCATGATTTAAAATGTAATTATGGTCTTGCCTACACAAAACAAGTTAACATGCAATAGTTAAGTCTCTGAATTTACAGAATGCAAGCAATTCTATACAGCGAACACAACCATACTGGGCACCAAGTGCAAGGTAGCTTAGGACTCACCTGCAGAAGGAAGTTAGGAGGTCGTAAACTTGAGCATGCATTTGTAATTCACTGTATGTTCTTCATGAACCCACTGAGCACATACTTTTAACACACAGCAAGAACCATCTTGTTCAAGGAATGTTTTAAAAGCGGCTTGTAGGTATCGAGGACTAAAGGGGTTCCATGAGGAATGCGTGTGGTGTGCCTATGGGACTCTAAGTTCAGAGCTGCCACTTTTGGGTACTGTGCACTAAATCCCTCACGTAGACAAGCCAGGTGCTTTGCCAGTTGTTCTGACATTAATCTTTGTAATTTAATACCACTATTCGCACTGATTGGAATAAAAATAGGACCGATCCCTAAGTTTGCTCAGAACAGCTTAGTAACTCATCAATTTTCATAACTTTAAATTTCCAAATACCCATTAATGTAAACTGTTTCACCATTGACCTCAGTGTGTTTTTCAAGACGAGACATCTACCTGCTAAAAGGAGCAAGGGCTTGTCTACGTCAGAACATCAATGTGTAACGCAGACAAGGGCAAAGTTAACCTCAAGCGACTATCAGAAAAGAAAGCCGAGATTCTTGGATCACAGGGTTTGTGCAGGACTTAATTTTGGTAGCTTGGCCAAAATTCAATTCGATGGCCAGCTGTGGGCTGTTAGCTCTGGTTCCCACAGTCAAGGACAGCAGCACCACAAGGCAATGTTGTCTTGAGCTAGTGACAAAATTAGCATTCAGGGAGTTGTGCTCTTCTGAGTGAACAACATGAGCCAGCCCCTCCAAACTGCATCCCTACCCCGTCTGCAGATGGCACTCACAAATCAGAATTCAACAGCCCAAAGCCGGCTCTTGCACATGCTCCCAGCACTCCTCACTCTTCAAAATTGAACGTCAAAGAACAGAACTGAAAGCCAAATCTTGGCATTTCCTTCCTCCTCTTTGACCCCACACTCTCCTGTGACAGACAGAACGGCCCGTGGTTTAAGTGCCTTAAGGTCAATGCCACTTCCATTATGAACAGAAGCCAGGAGACCAACTAATTCTAAAGCTTACAGCTAAGTTAAACTAAGTTTAACTTAAAGTTAAGCTAAGTCTGACTTCAGTAGAAGTTCTCCTGGAGTTAAAAATAAGCAAATTTTGGTCCATGCAGAATGTCTCATAACCTGTTTATCTGGAAAATTTTGAAAAGGCATTGAGTGTACCTTTAAGAAATTACTACCAAGTATTGCCCCACTGGCTTCAGCATGTAAATATGCTCTCACAGCACTGCACTGTAAATCCCCCTTCTAGTAGTCTAGAAAGTTAACACTGTTACTACAGGGATGACCTGTCTGTTTTTCATTGACTGAATGTCAAAGCCTTCAGAGGTATTCATACTAAAGAACATAATCTGTGTCTGGGGCTGTTTTACCATTCACAATATGAAATACAGGAGTGTGATAAATTTAGGTTAAAGGATCTCTGGTTTTACTTCATCAGTGGTAACTTGATTCACCTCTGAAAGCCTGCTGCTGTACTTTAAATCAGCAATAAGGCAGAGCGATGTGTCACATCGGATTTGACGCTTTGAAAACAGCTTTGTCCCAGTTCGCTCTTCTTTTTATGGTGTCGTTTGTGCAGACTGATGGGTGATTTCTGCAACTTCGGACGTGGAAGATGGTCACTACTACCTGTGTCCTTACAGCATCAGACCATGACGTACTAGTACTGGGTTTAAACCTCAGGTTTAAAATTGCTTGACTGAGTGCAGGTGCTTAAGCACAGAAGGTTATTTAACTATCATGCGATAAACTTAAATTTGGAATATCAAGCTGAAAAGAAACATAATTTCCCTTGGAAGATTTGTACTGCACAGGCATTGCTAACGCAATGCATAGCCTCAATAATTCAATTGATTTAGCACAGCTGATACAATTCCCAGGCTAACACCCTAGGAGAATTCAATTACTCCTTTGCTAAAATAAACCGTCAGAATACAGTCTCAGATAACCTGGATGCATCACAGAATAAAATCTATTCCCCTAAATGTAACAGCACTAGCAAAAACATCATTTTAATTCACTCTGTAGAGTAAGTAATATCAAATAGCTGTAGAAAGGCACTTCTTATAACTTAGACACAATTATAACAGAAAAATCAGGAGGGAGAGGTGTAGTGATCCTTTTGTTGATGCTCACACCAGCATAACGGCAATGGATTTTGCATAATTACCTCTGAATTAAAACATACTCAAACTCTTCATACAACTCTAAGTGCTGACAGTTGTCTTTGTTGCCCCTTTTTAAAATTTTGTTATGGTGTCCCTCTTCTAACCAAAGCGCAGAAGACAAGACATGCCAGACCCTTCATTAAGTATTTAAAACAGATCACACCATCTTTCTAAAGGAGAGGTGATAGCTGAAACAGAGGCTAGGGACTTGATGTAGGAATTAACTAATAATATTCCCTTAGGTATTTATAGAGTTAGCCTGATTAGATGCCATAAATTATATTCACATCTGGGTGTGTTGGGTCTGAATGTGAACTATAACCCCGCTTGAGTACATGCCAAGGAGGCTTTCATCCGTGCCCCTTTCTCCTCTCTCTTCAGACTATTTCAGAGCCTTCATCTCACAGATGAACAATCGGTTCCAGCAGAACCCAGAATTTTTATAAGCTTAGGGTAGAAACTGTTTTATGTTTTCAGTTTAGCTGTAATAATGGCCTTGTTATTTTTTTCTTTTGTTGGTTATATTGATGTGAGAGAGTTTAATGCAGCAAACAAATTCCTAACCATATGGTTACTTCTTCTTTGCACAGTTTAAAAGCTTAGTTTGACAGATTGTTGTCTCAGTATTTAATAAAATATCAACACACACATAGCACAGAAGAAGCGACATTCATCTCAGATATTTCTTATGGTTCAAGTGGCAGACTGTAAAAAACCTTCTCAGTATCCTACACTTGCTTCAAGACTGCACCAGGTCTTCGTGCCCAGGCATCCAGATGTGAAGATAGTATTACTATGAAGATCAATTTAAAGATTAATTCTGAACTGAGATTTCCTCAAACCTGAATAGCAAACCATGTCCTTAGGAACACAGTACACTACCAACAGTTTAATTTCTCTTCAGCTTTCCACAATCACCGAGTCCAAGTCTTGGCATGTAATCTAAAGGTAGAGTCAAAACAGTCCTTAACGCTCTGAGAAAAAGTATTATGGATTACTTCATTCCCTTTAGGTATGAGGGAGTGCTTTGAATGGTAAATCACATCTGTGCAGCAGGCAGAGCCTTCTGGGCTGGATCAACATGAGGAACGTTCTCCCAGCACAGCCAAGGATCTCCCCACCTTCCCTGCCCTAAGCATGGGGGCACCTCAGTGTTGCTACCTGCCCCACAGCACATCGACAAGTAAACCCATGCTTCACCTAAAACAGAACCAGAAAGCTCTGCAACAAAGTACGTACAACCACCTTTTCTCATTTTTCATAACTTCAGGATTGAACTAGATAAAAAAAGAATGAACCTGATGTGACAAATGTGAATCACATCATTTACACAATTTGAAGACAGTAAAGGGTGTTATTCTAAAGTCTGCAGAGCAGTATGAAGACCAGTCCTGGGAACCATGGCATGCTAGCAGAACTGGAGTAATTCATACTGGAAGGAATAACCTTAACTAGTTAAGGTTGGGTTTTAAATTAGCTGTCATCACTCAGGAAAAATATACTACATTATCACAAACAGCTCAGCGAAAACCTCTGCTCATTCTCTGGCTATGGCTGCAATAACTGATGAAGTGGCAGAATATATAAAAGATGACATGTATAATAATTGTAAGTCTATCACAATGACATTGCTTGTCTGTCCTCTCATGCCATTGTAAGGAGTGTGACTGATGTCATTTTTTACTGCAGTTGATGAGTAACAACTGCTTATGGATTGACACATGAGGGATTGAACCAGAGCAGCCTAGAGCTCGAAGCATGAGCTGAGCCCTGGAAAGACGACAAGATTTCTGATGATTCTCTTACCAGTGAAGTCTAAGTGCCTCCTCCCTTGCCACATTACTGACGTAGTAAAGTAGCGAGTAAATCATAGAATACTTTGGGTTGGAAGGGACCTTTAAAGGCCACCTAGTCCAAACTCCCTGCAACAAGCAGGGACGTCTTCAACTAGATCAGGTTGCTCAGAGCCCTGTCCAGCCCGACTTTGAATGTTTCCAGGGATGGGGCATCTACCGCCTCTCTGGGCAACCCGTTCCAGTGTTTCACCACCCTCATGGTAAAAAATTTCTTTCTTATATCTAGTTTACATCTCTCCTCTTTTAGTTTAAAACCCCTTGTCCTATTGCAACAGGCCCTGTTAAAAAGATTTTCTCCATCTTTCTTATAAGCCCCCTTTAAGTACTGAAAGGCTGCAATAAGGTCTCCCCGCAGCCTTCTCTCCTCCAGGCTGAACAACCCTAACTCTCTCAGCCTTTTCTCATAGGAGAGGTGCTCCACCCCTCTGATAATTGTGGCCCTCCTCTGGACCTGCTTCAAGAGGTCCATGTCTTTCCTGTGCCAAGGACTCCAGAGCTGGACACAGCACTGCAGGAGGGGTCTGCACCAGACTGAAGCAGAGGGGCAGAATCACCTCCCTTGACCTGCTGGCTGCACCACTTTTGATGCAGCCCAGAGTACAGTTGGCTTTCTGGGCTGCCAGTGCACATTGCCGGCTCATGTCCAGCTTTTCATCCACCAGTACCCACAGGTCCTTCTCAGCGGGGCTGGTCTCAATTCCTTCCTCCCCCAGCCAGGGGTCTGCACCAGACTGAAGCAGAGGGGCAGAATCACCTCCCTTGACCTGCTGGCTGCACCACTTTTGATGCAGCCCAGAGTACAGTTGGCTTTCTGGGCTGCCAGTGCACATTGCCGGCTCATGTCCAGCTTTTCATCCACCAGTACCCACAGGTCCTTCTCAGCGGGGCTGCTCTCAATTCCTCCCCCCCCCAGCCTGTATTGATACTGGCGGTTGCCCTGACCCAGGTGCAGGACCCTTCACCTGGCCTTGTTGAGCCTCATGAGGTTCCCGTGGGCCCACTTCTCAAGCTTGTCCAGGTCCCTCTGGATGGCACCCTGTCCCTCAGGTGTGTCAGCCACACCACTCAGCTTAGTGTTGTCTGCAAACTTGCTGAGGGTGCACTTGATCCCACTATGTCATTGATGAAGATATTAAACAGTACTGGTCCCATTATGTCCCTGAGGGACACCACTTGTCACTGATCTCCATTGGGATGTGGAGGCATTGACCACTACCCTCTGGATGCGACCATCCAACCAATTCCTCATCCATCAAACAGTCCACCCATCAAATCAATATCTCTCCAATTTAGAGGGAAGAAAGAAAGTGGACAAAATCGTTCAATGTGTTAAATAAACTCGTAACTATTTGGTTCCTTTCCTGAGAATGAAAAGTTTTCAGTAAACTATTTCCTGGAAAAAAAAATATTAAAAAAAAAAAATCTATCTCGTTATCAAAACGCACAGTGTAAGTGCAGATGTAATGGACATCTTTTATTGCTGGAAGTAAAGAATTTGTGGAGGTGAGAAAAGGTTAGACTGCTGCAATGATTCAATCATATCAAAGAGTATTTTCCATTTTAAGGTTATAATAGGTTGCTGTAATAGTGCATTATTACTACTGAGTGTCATCTATTGAGGTAGGTCCAAGTCCTGCCATCCTCATCCTCTAAAATCTCCAAATGAAGTCCTAACTGTGTCCTATCCTGAACAAAAATAATGGAAGTCAGCCTACAAAACACTGAGCCTGATGGTATGCCAAGGCATGATGCAGTTGCATAACCCAGAAACAAAGCCAACAGAAGACTGGTATAAAGCATTCTTGGTTAAAAGCTTTTCACATGGAACAAATTTGCTGGAGAGCTGGGTCATCACGAGACAACCCCCTGTTCAACCAAAGGGAAACAGAATAAAGCACAAAACCAAGGACAATCAATAAGCCTTTCCATCGGGCAACTTCTCACCCTGAAATGAAGGACTAAAACTCTTATGAAAGACATACGACTTGACTGCTGCTATCTTTTTAAGTGGAAGGGAATTATTATTTGTATTTGGGATAGGAAGGGGAAGAGTACTTAGGCACTGTAGTGATGGGCAGAAGTTTAAAAGTTCAATTAGACAATAAATTATTCTCTTTTCTATACTTTGTCTCTATTTCCTGAATAATTTTCATTCACATGGATATTCACATTCATTCATTAAAGGGCACTGAGATTTCTTCAGGTGCACTTTGTAATACAGCTAATAGTAGAAATATGATTCAGTTCAAAGTCAGGAAGTGCACCACAGAATGATAGCATAATTCAGGTTGGGAAAGACCTCAGGAGGTCATCTAATCCAACCTTGCGGTCAAAGCAGGGTTGATGCTCAGTTCAGATCAGTCTGCTCAGGTATTGGCCCAGTCAGATATTGAAAACATCTAATGATGGAGACTGCACAACCTCTGGGCAGACTGCTCCAGTGCCTAGTTATCCTTACAGTGATTTTTTCTTTTTATCCAGTCAGAACTTCCCCGCTTTCAATTTTAGATAGCTGTCTCCTGCTCTCCCACCATGCACCTCAGTAAGGAGCTTGTCTCCACACGCTTGAAGGCCTCCTTGGTATGTATGGCAATGCTGCTATTAGGTCCCCTTGAAGCTAGCCCTTCTCCAGGCTGGACAAGTTGAGCTCCCTGAGCATCTCTTCATAGGAGATGTTCTCCAGACCCTCAACTATCATGGATGGATATCACATGATATCATCCATCACAAAGCTGGATGCAGTATCCTACACGTGGTCTTGCAAAAGCTCAATAAAAGTGGTTATCTTCTATCTACCATTTGTGTTCCCATTGAAACTACCCTCTATGCTGGCAGCCTTCATCACTGCCAGGACACACTGCTCTCAGGTTTAGGTGACTGCCTACCAGGACCCCAGATATCCCATATGCACCTCCAAGCACTTATAACTGAATATAAGACATCAAAATAAATCAAAATGTGCTTGATGTACATTATACTGAAACAGAACATAAAATCAAGACATAACTCCTTCAAAAATGAATTCCCTACCGCTTTCCACTTACCTCTATGGATTCATATGAGTAGATCTGAGAAGAAAAACATCTTAACACTGGATAAGGGAAGTTCATTATCTATCATTTAAAATCCAACATTGAGGGGTATATACCTTCATTGGGAAATGTTTTCATACTATGCATATCAAAAAAGGTGGAAAACCACTGAACTCCTTTAGTCAGTGTTTAATTCATTCTGTTTATACTTCCTCATTCATTCCCCAAATGACTGGTTTTCCTGGGATATTAAACTGTTATGTGAATGAACTGTTCTTAGGTGGTGGAAATGTACAGGAAACTGATAATGAAATACAAGTATGAAAAGGAACTCCAGTTATTAATCTGTACGAAATTTAATAATTCTTTGAACATGATACAACATTTCAACTTCAAATGGCCCAACCAGTCACTGCACTGATTTATGGAGGCAAATTCACAATTTCTGTAAGTAAATGCAGTTCCCTGACTTTGGCTAAGCTAACGTTCTAGTTCCTGCTCCCAGAAGTAGATTAGTTATTACTTAAAAACTCTCCGACCTAACAGCACGAAACTGGCAGATAAAATCTTCCTATCAAGGTATTCCACCTGCTAAACTGAAATTAGGGATTGTTCTTGCTCGGTCCCACCACCTGGTAATACAACCCTCTTATTCTTGGCCAGAGCTTCAACGTGAGGTTGTGCGATGTGGGTTTAATCCTAAAGGCTGCATAAAATCTAGGGCCCAGCTGTTTGTCCTTCTCTCTTTATCTCCAGAGTACCCTGGAGAAGATGCACAGCATGGCATCATCAAGTGTTGTTCCATGGCCACACACTCATATAGCTCTGCCATTGCATCCATGGAGTGGCATATTTGTTATGTGGACTATACTTGCTCCATAAACTGGATTCTATGGGATATTTTCAAAACAGAGTAATGATATTCAGAAAATCAGATAAACTTTTGTGCTTGGAGTAGAAGACTGTGCTCAGTTACCAGCTTTAAGTGTAACCACATCAAATCTCCATTCACATTTACAGCAAAGCCAGAGTTTTGCGTATGCTACAGAAGAACTTGAAGGATTACTCAGTAATAGTTGTATACAATACTGGTTAAGATAGTAAACAGCTGTCATGTCATCTACTGGGTATGAAGGGACAGGCAATATTATCATGGCAGAGGTATTTGGCAAAATATCTATTGCTTATGTTATACAACAGTGCCAAGAAGAGAAAAGTGTGAGATCCAAGAGGCAAAGAGAGAATTATGTGGAGGAAAACTCTTACTAATTCTCTTAGTCACAGTGGACCTGACTCACCACTGAGTCACTTCAGTGGTGTGCCAGGGCAAACGAACCATTTTCAACAGGGTTTACACTAGCGTAAATGTAGTGTAATGTTTTGAATCAATCCTTCTCCTCATCTTCTCTTTACTGGATTCATTTCTCATCCTACCAATGCCAAGAAAGAGTCATGTGAAATGCTCAGTGCATGCACCTGCAGCATTACTTACAGCTTTAGCTGTCTCATATGTACGGTTATTGCATATTGTCTTGGTTCTGGCTCATCCTGCTGTACTTTGCAGAGCCTTGAGACTTCCCACCCACATTTGAGTCATTTTTGCTGCCTCCCACACACTCTTTATTCTTCCAGGTATAAAGTGCAGATCGAATGTACCAATGGGGACATTTATTTCAGAATAATAGTAACTTACTATATACTGGACTCTCAGAAGGAGAAGTTTCTAAGGCTTGTGGGAGAAATAAAGAAAAATAATTTAAAACCCCTAAAGGGAATAATGAAGAAAGACTAGAAAGAAAAATCAGCACTATTATAACTGTAATCTCATTCTGTGGCACTTGCAAACAAGTTCCAAACTGAGCCCTGCCACAGTCAGGCAAAAGCTGGAAAAGACCAACAGTGCAGAATTTGGTACATGGTTTTGTAAACCAAAATGGTCTGTCATGCCTAAAATCACTGATTTTTCACTCAGTTGCTTTTGTTATGCAATGAGTGATCTGCCCCTTTTGTCTTTTTCTTCTCAGCTTTGCAAATTTTTCTTGCCACCCACTGAGACTGGAAGAGGCTTCTCTTTTCCGTTTGCTCAAGAACCTCCTTCATTTCTTTTCCACTTTCCTCTCCCACTCCTTAAAACCCACTTACGGGCCAAGACAATCTGCAGCTGGCTCTCACTTCTGCCATCCCTTGATAGGGGAGAGGGAGCAAAGGAGAAAGACGACTTGCAGACATATTCCCCTTCCTTTTTGACTTTGCAGCCGTGTGTGATTTAGCCCACCCATTTCAGATGGGAAGAATGAAGCTGCAACGAACACCTAACAGCCCTGGAGAGGCAGCATGATTTATCAGATGAAGCCAGCACAGATCTTTTCACGCTGGTTGTGGTGATCCAGGCTGCAAACATCTGAGAACAGAAGCTGACTGTCATTCTGTGCCTGCATAAGGACTGAAATTATGGATTCCCAAATTTAGCTGGGACTGGAAATGCTATTGTCGTATGAAGGACTGACATTAATATTAACAGTCCTTCCTGGAAGTAGGAAGTTGCTACTTTCAGACTCACCCACACATTTCCAGTTCAAGGTACCATTCAGAAGTACTTGCTTTGGGGAGGAAAAAAGAAATTTGAAGCAGCACAAAAAAACCCTGAAGGTTAGCAGGATGAAAAAAATCTTAAAGGTACAAGAAATGAGTCACATAGGCTGCTTTGCTGACACTGAGCTGCTGTCACGTGGACCAGAGCATCCTAGAGATACTTTATCAACAAAGGCAACTGTCACGAAGTGCACTTACTGCTGCACCACTGTCATGGTTACAGGAGAGAGCTGGAGGGAGACCCTTGTGCCGTTGGATCCGGCCGACCGCTGCGTGCCCGAGGCAGGAGTCAGAAGACCACCAGAAATTAAAGAAATTATGCAAAGCAATAGGATGAGGAACTGACGACATCCACAAAGCGCAACGTTTCACACATTTGAAATATTCAAATAGCAGTATATAATAATGCATTACCACAGCAACATGTCGCAGAGCAAGGCACTGTGACCAGCACAACCTATGCTGTTTGTGTCCAAGGCTTGGAAGGTATCAAGGTGACTGCTGGAATTACGGCTTTGATGCTTTAATTAGTCAGTTAAGATAGTTTAAGATAGTTACATGGTATTACATTTTTGAATAATGGGAAAAGGCAGTGGACACCACTCACCCATCTGCCAGGCTCAAGAGTCAAACTATGCACTAAAAGTCTAACACGTACAAACCCACACAGGGACAAATGCACAGCAGCACTACCAAGGACTTTCCCATACATACAGGAGGAATCCTCAACAGAAAAGCAAGCAAGCAACTGAAAAAAACCCACAAAACCTGTAGTAGTCATTCTTTCTTCTCTATCAACCATTTTCCCCTCAAATTCTGAACTCTCTTGTGTTATTCAGAAACAGTTTGCAGAATCCCTAACTTTGCTAAACATGTAACAGGCTTAAGCTATCACCAAATGCTGTGCAGTGCTCTTCCTCAATAAACCTAAAAACTGATTTACAGGGTAAAAACTATGTAAGCAGTTCCTTTTAATACATACTGTTTTTTCTTGACATGTCAACAATTGTGAGTTTTTAACAGTTCAGATAAGCAATATGGATAGGTGTAGCTCTGTATCTCTTTCTGGAAAGAAGAGGTGGTTGAAAAAGGAAAAGGATGAGGGTGGAAGAAAGATAAAGTGAATGTATCTAAAACAATATAACTGGGCTACAGAAAAGGCTAAAAGCTCAGGGCAAAAACATTTGCATTGCTATTTATATGCCTGTTGATAGTATTTTTAACGATGCCTAGGTCAACTGTCAATTAACACTTACCCAGCCAAGTCCAGATACTATGCATTGATGATTAACCTGCCTTTGCAAGCCAGCAGCCTCAGACGCATGCAAGTGGCACCAAAACAGAGACCGTCCTCACGCTGCAAAACGCCTTGCATCTCTGCAAACACTATGCATTGAAAGTGCTAGTTAATGTCTCCTACCTTAGACGGTTTCCTTTTGCGAGAGCTAATGCTGATTTATTTAGATGTACCTTTTCCAACAGTTTTCCTTCTTCTCTTGTGATGGAAGAAAACTGGCGTAGAGAGCAGTTTCTAACTGAAGATTAGTCCTGACACTTGCATCCTTTTGCTGCTCTGACAGCCTTCGCAAGGCTGCCCGCGTTACTGGAAACCCTGCCTTCATATAGACGGAGCCGGTTTTATTGCATGTTTCAGTAGTAATGCCTATATTATAAGCTGCTCAAGCACCTTTCACACATCACTAGGTTTTGTTGTTAGCGAAACAGCAGGGTAACAGACATTTCAGAACGAACCATTCTTCCACACTGCAGGCAGAAATTTGTACACCCTGCTGTAAAGAATTAGTCTCGTCTCCCTGCTATACCGAGACTTTTGCAAAGGGAAAGGCAATCGATTTACAAAGTAGATGTGGCTGCAAACGAAAGCAGCTCAACCCCAGGGCAAAGCAAAAAACAAACTACCAAAAAACCCCCCAAAACCCAACAACCATGTTTTAATTAATAAGTCACTGAGGTATAAGTGGCATTTAATTGACATATAAATAATTGACATTTCTAGTCTCATTCCTGTCTAGTGCCTACTGCATTTGTTCCCTTATTTAAAGTAACATACCATTATGATTAATAGATTTTTAAAAAATTAATTATGCTTTTCTAGACATTAGACATACATATTAACCAGAAAAACGTTAACCCTTTCTTCCCCCACATATACTGAGTGCCATGCTGCCATATTAGAATGTCAGATACAGCAGCTGGGCCCATCTTTATGTTTAGTAAGCAATACAGCCATTTTCATCAGCCCTTGTAGGACGCATTTACACCACAGCCATGTAGCTGTAAAATCATGGGACAGCTGTAGACAGAAGTCTAGTCAAGTGCTGAAAATACCCCTCAGTGCTGACAGAAGCAGTTGGGTTGCATGTCAACAAGCTCCAAGAGACCTCTCCAAAAGCATAACTTCCAACGTGCTCCACTGTCAACTTTTCTTCACATGAAATTCAGAACAGCAGCTAGTAGTGGCAGAGATGCAGTTTGTTCATCAGCTACCAGTACCAGGTCACGGAAGCCTGCTAAGAGGCAACTAAGCCTGGCCATCACTGGGCTACAGTTGCCTATCCAAGCAATCACACCTGATCCCCTTGCAGCCTACACCGCGTTTGCCATCAAAACATCCCCAGGAGGTTATCAGTGGATATGAAGGCTTCCTTTAGCAACCTAGGCTTCCTCTAACAACATCATTAGCTGAAACAGAAGATGAAGAGAACCACCCCCATCAAGTCATATCTCACTACAGGCTGTCAATGAAGCCACAGAAAAAAACCCACACTCAGTGTGAGATATACCAGGGAAAGTACTTTCTTTAGAAACAGCAGAAGGGGTTACTATCACTGCACGGGGTAGTGGTGAGGCATCATCAGTGTCCATCCATGCATAGAAAAGGTGGGAACAGACAGTGAGAAGGTCCACCAGCATCACCAGAAGAGCCTGGAGCTGACTTTATGAGTGGAGGAGAATTTGGCTCATTCAGTTCTGCAAAACAAGAGTTGGGAGGAACTAAGACTGTTCTCCATAAATTCTCCTTAGAGTTCATCAATTAAAGGGGAGAGGATCAAACAAGCTAAAAATCAATTTCTATCAGAAGAATGAATAACTATACAGAGACCACTTACAAAGAGAGAGTTTGCTGTAATTGAGTTTCTAAATATCAGGTGCTAAGGAAACCCAGGCATGTTCCCCAGGAGGGGACCAGGAGTTGTCACTGGCTGGAGCACAGCTCCTCCATGCACCTCAACAGCCTTCCAAGCCTCCGCACGGCTTGTCGTGTGGGACAAACCGGGAGGCAGGCAACCCTCCTCCGCGCAAAACACAGCTAGAAGACTGATTAAAGATCATGAAACAAATGGAAGGTGTTTTCTTGATTGGAAGGGGTTTGTTTCAGGCTCTGAATTATCACGCGAAATATAGTATATTTTTAGAAAAAAGGCAATTACACTTATTTTGTCCCTTTTTATGATATGCTCATTAGCACAAGTTGCGATTTTAATTAATAAATAACTGCTTGTGACAGAAAAAGAGAGAAAAAATATTTTTAGTCCCAAATGCAGAGAAATAGATTGCAACACAACAAAAGGGAAATGGCTGGTTATAAAAATCAACAGCTTGTTATTTTAAAATCTGTTTACTTTCTGTGTTATCGCATGATTTTAGCTATTGCTGGATTGGGAATGGAGCTATACCATAAGCACCAAAATAAACCCCTTTTCTCCCTAAAGGTTTTCAGTCAAACTGCAAAGGGAACTCCAGCCACCTCTTGCTCCCCATTTGAGATGGTAGGTCTATCAATATATACGGTCAGGGATAAAACATAGCAATTTCTAGGAGAGGACTGACGCTACATTACACAGTGCTCTGTATGCTTCACGAGCAAAGCAAACCTTGCCCATAAAAGCACTGGTGGGCAGGGGTTTTGTAAAAAGAACAGCAAAACTGTTGCCTTTAAAAGCAATAGAAGATTTTATGGTCTCCATAAATTAGCTGCTCTGCCCCTTTTGTAGCTTTTCTAGTACAAGTTCCCTGGGAGACTGGGGGCAAGCCAAGGTGGACTGGAGGGGAAGAAAGAAACAAGAAAGGAATTATAAACAGAGCTATCCTGTATTTAAGCCCATTTACTACATGGAATGAATCTGGCTCTCAGAAAATGGGCCTAAGGAAGAACTGAAGTAACTAAATCATCATTTTATTTGGCTGCCAACCTATAAAAACAGCCATATTTTTATAAGTTATCAGTAACTCACACTAGTTGACTCTCCCTTCCTCCTCTGCTGAATAAACACTTAAAATGAACAAGTGTTGGAAAGGGAGACAATATTATAAAATCTAGGCACAGAGTAATTGTGGAAGCAGCTGTCCTCTTGATATTATCACAGAAATCAGAGATGGAAAAAATCCTATTAGGTCATCTAGTCCCTCCCTTTGTCATTGCAGGACTGTTTCCTAACGTACATTTTCCAGTGCCTTGTCCAATCTTGTTTTAATATGATCTAAGTGATAGCTTCCAGCAGCTCCCTTGGGAGACTATTCCTCTGCCTAATAAGTATTGCTGTCGAGTTTTCCCCCCACTTTAATAGCCATTTGGCCTATTATTTCCGTGTATCTCCAGATTATATTCAAGACGGTAAAAAGAAATACTGAAGCTTTGAAAAACATTTCAGGATGCTAGACAAGTTCACAAAAAATACATCTCACAACAAAAAGCAGCCATGACTACTTTTTCCTTTCTCCATCCTCCCAACCAGGAGATAAACAAATGTACCTGCAAGCTGGTGGGTGACAAACACACACCAAGTTTGATACCAGAGAGACAGAAGAATCAGCCCCAATTCCAAGCCTTTCAAACAAGTCCATCTGCTGCAGACGAACAACAAATGACTTAACTGTGTTAGCTATGGACACGGTCTCTGCGTTCTTTCATATCTGTTTGCTTAGGTCAGGACTTTCAGTCTAGCTTCCTAATGAAATGAGGTGTGTGTGCTATCTCCTCATCTGACTGCTCTCCACAGTCAACACTGAAACTCAACAGCCATTTAACGTGGTCCCCTACAGAGGTCCAAAGGCTCATGGAAATCACAGGCTGATCACAGCGGAAGGAGCCTCACACGGTGTGTCACCTCTTGACCGTGTAAACAGGCTGTGGAAATGTAAAGAAAGCTCTCAAGAGATTTCACAGGGAAACAGAGGGGATGGGAGCAGATATTTTGGGACACATCATGACAAACACAACCTATCGTGACAGCAGGATGCTAGGACATAGGACATTCACCTATTCAGGCTTCATTAGTTTTGTTACACACAAAACAACATATTGCTTTATGCAATCTTATGGAAAGAAGGTTATAGACCATAAAGTTCCCAGGTTGTTGTAACAAGCCCCCAGACATTAAGCATCATTGTACCTATTCAAATCCATCACCTGCTTCACAGTAACTACATCCTTTCTTTACTATTTGACAGTGACACAACCTGGCACTGCTGTGCTTTTACAGATTGCAAAAGACCTTTCTCTTCCTCTTTTTTTTTTTTTTTTTTTTTTTTTTTTTTTAAGTTTCAGAGTCTTCCACCAGCAATTTCCCCACCATTAAATGCTGCAGACTTCAATCAAAGCTTCTCCCAGCTGGTACCAGTACCAAAGAGAATCAGTGCTACAGCACTGCCATCAGAGCAACACTGGAAGGGGCACGCATGCGCTAACAGAAAACATCACCTAGAACTACAACCACAGACTCAGTCAGTCATGGTAAAACTCCTATGACAGCTTTAAAGAATTAACTTCTCTCAAGTTTGTTATTATTCCACCTATAAAAAACCCCAAGGAACTCTCCTCCTGTTCATCAGTACGCTCTCACCAAGCAGTTAGAAGAAACAGATACAGCCACATGTGCCCCCAGGTCCCACAAATCCAACTCAGCACTGTTACTATGCAAATCCTCTTTTTAACTTTTTTTTTTTCTTTTCATCTTCCACAGAGACAGTAAGGACCCAGTTGTTAATCACATCACACCACATGCTATTGTTTAACCATGCTGCAGGTAAATATTACCAAATAAAAGGAGTATTTTTGTACAGATATTTCAAAGCAAGAATCAGGACAGAAAAACATAATATTGTGAAGCCAGGAGTCAGTAGAGAAACTGGAGCTTCTGTTCTTCTCCCACCTTAGTATTAATCACCCCCTGCAAACCACTATGGGTAAATGCACCCCAAACTTGCTATAGCTTTTACCATGAGACTCTCTCTCTTCTTTACCACATCAAAACATAAGTTAATGAAATTCACCTTCCAAAGCCCACCCCCTCTTACTACCTTCCATTCAGTGTCAAAGGCTGACACCTCTCAAAAACATGTAGCAGCTTCCACTGGTCACCCCTTACATTTTGGAAGGTTTCTTAATGTTTTCTTCTGTTTTGCCCTTCTCACTTGAGAAAGCCACCTGTAAATAGTGAGAAAGCTCTCTTTACATGCTCTCAAATCCCTTATTAGAAGTCTCTTTTCTGAGATGTCTGTAAAAACATCTGAAATGGAAAAGCCTCCCATGCCTAACCCTAACACCATACCATGCCATCCAGTATGGACTGATTGTTTCCTTCCACTTGCTTCTCAGTCCCTTCCACAGCCGTAATTGTCCACCATTTGGGCAGTTAAGTCTTTGTACAACTCCTAGCAGATCTTTTTCTGGTGGAAGTCCTTCAGGACTTTTCCAGGCTTTCTTAACCAGTGAAGAGAAAGGAGTGAACTGAGTGACCTGGGGAACCTCTTCTTAGCTCCAGTACTGTTAAGGCTTCACAAGATATGGGGAAAGGGCAGAAAGACAAAGTGGGTAAATGGTAACATGGATTGGATAACCATACACTTAGAGCCAATGATAAATTCCATTTAGATCAAAGGAATATATCCATTTCTGACACTGGGTCAGTTACGTGGAAATCTCTTTTGCATGAAGTATAAACATTCACCTACACTAAACAATCTCCTTGCTTCTTAAGACAACAAACTCAAAAAAACCCTGCAATATAGCTCATTTCTGGGTGCAAAATACATCTCAAATAATTTATTATAGTTTTTCAGCAGCTTCACCCTAATTCTGGGGAACGTAAAACAGAACCAAAGAGCAGCATTTACAAAGGAATTTAGTGTAAGTATTAAAATGTGCCTGATAACCCAATTCACTTATTACATCTGCTACCTGAACATTCTCCGGTACCACAAATATCCATTTAGGGAGCACGTGTATTATACAACCATTAAGAGAAGAAACAGAAAAGAACTCTAGAAGTAGTTCATAGCATTTCACAAAAGTAACATTAAACCGCTGCATTAACATGCGTTTGTGAGCATACGACTAGACCCAAAAGAGCAAGTCTCTTTGTACCCTTTGAGATGTGTTTGAATGACAGGTTCTCCTTACCTCGAGCACTCTTCCTGTGATGTACTTTGCACAATTGTCACATCTGATACCGAACTTCGCATGATAGTCTGTTTCGCAGTATGGAATGCCATCCCTAGGAAAGAACAACAGGCCATACAGCGATTGCTTTAGGTAGGCTTACAGGTTTACTGAGAGATTATACAGCTAAAATCTGTTAATGCTTCAACACTTCACAGGGTTTTATGGACTTTTCCCCCTCCCAAATATTTGTATTTACTAATTCTGTAAATAATTGAATAGGTAATGACCTATTCTGGCCCGTCAGAGTCTACCATGATCCCACTTTCCTGCTTTGCTGCTGAATTCAGCCATTGCCTCTCCCCCAGTCACAACACTCGATCTCTGAGACTCTCACACCATCTGTTCTGAGAATGATACTCATTAAATACCTCCACGTGTTTTGCACTCTGGAAAACATTTTTATTTCTACATATTATTCTTTCCCTCTTTATTTACCACCAAATTGTACTTATCTTAGACTTCAGAGTAATTTCTCAACTATCTTGACTGTAAACCAAGTTTTAATTAACACTTAAGTCCACTGACATTCTTGACTGGACTTGCTTAAAGACAGCCCTGGATTATCCAACTCGGGAACCTGCTCCGTGGAAGCCAGTAATGACTAAGAGACCTAAACCTGAGCAGCAGAAGAGACCTTGCAGTACATTCATGCATGATGTGAGGTTATTTCACCACCAAAAGTGATTTTAGATAATGTGCAGTTTAAATATATGAAGAATAAAATCAAGAGTCTTAGCTTTTATTCTAAAAAGTCAGAACCAGAACACTTGGGTTATTGCTCTGAAATGAATCTGTTTGTTAATTTTACATTTAGATCACAATTTTACTGAATTTTACATGTAGACCACTAAACCGAAGAATGAAAATAAATTACTCTAGAAAAAACTGGAGACT
The DNA here is from genome assembly GCF_000687185.1 of Egretta garzetta. Taxonomy (NCBI): domain Eukaryota; kingdom Metazoa; phylum Chordata; class Aves; order Pelecaniformes; family Ardeidae; genus Egretta; species Egretta garzetta. The sequence continues at coordinate 3,562,152 of NW_009260399.1, read as the reverse complement.
CTTCTCCTGTTTCAAAGTGCAAGTTAAACACAGAATCACAGAATGGTTTGGGTTGGAAGAGAGCTTTAGAGGGCATCTAGTCCAACCCCCCTGCAGGGACCAGGGACACCTTTAACCAGATCGGGTTGCTCAGAGCCCCGTCCAACCTGGCCTTGAATGTTTCCAGGGATGGGGCATCTACCACCTCTCTGGGCAATCCATTCCAGCGTTTCACCACCTTCACTGTAAAAATTTTCTTCCTTATATGTAGTCTAAATCTACCTTGTTTTAGTTTAAAACCATTACTCCTCGTCCTATCGCAACAGGACCTACTAAAAAGGTTGTCCTCCCTTTAAGTACTGAAAGACCACCATAAGGTCTCCCTGGAGCCTTCTCTTCTCCATGAACAACCCCAACTCTCAGCCTGTCCTCACAGCAGAGGTGTTCCATCCTTCTGCTCATTTTGCGATCCATATTTAGCATGGTTAAGTATGTTTAGTATGCTATGCTAAAACAGCCCATGATCAGACAGATTTATTAGCAGACACACAATTTTAATGGATATTTCCCTGGAGAAACATAAAAATTAATTTTATAGCCTACAAGTTGGATTGTTTAGAGACTAATCTTTAAGTTGTCACAATAATTAATTGAATTCATTGAAGCAAGGATGTTTCTTCTCGAGTTATTTTGTTTGGCATTTAGCTTTTTTTAAAAGAGGATTTCACAATAACTGTATCTTTACAATTTATGGGGTTTTTATATTAAATAACAAGTAAAAAAAGCAATATACCAAAATACAGAGTAGCGTAACAATTAAGATAGTGCAAAACCTTATTTAAGAACACCCTTTTATGAAATATTATTTTCTCAGCCTCCAGTGCAAGCTGTGAAATGAAATGTTATGCTTGTATTAAAATAAATCCCAAGAATCGTTGAAAGTCAGTGGGACATCAGCTCTGAAACTCCACCATCTCTGGGCACTGGTGATTGAGTTACTTAGCTCTTTAGGAAAATTTCATCGTATCAACCCACTTCTGTGAAGCAGAAATTAATCCCAGGTGCCTTGGCCAGTGAAAGCCCTGTATGTCACCGGGCTGATGCGAGTGTTGACATGGGACTTGGTCTGCGTGTGTGCTTTGTGCGGCCTCTCATTGCTGTCATCACATTCAGGACAAATCTGACAGCACGAGGGTTTGGAGCAGCACAAAAGTATGATATGTACCTCCTTAATGAACTTTTTGAGAACATTTTTGCTTATGTGAAACACATGGAAAGGATAATATCTGCTTGTCCACATTACAGCATCACACAGAGCAAAGTCAACCACAGCTAAGGGCATACTCCACCCATTGCCTTTCTATAGCTTGGGGAAGTCCCACTCCAGGTAAAACAGACAAATTCTATTTTTCTTAATTTGAATTTTTCTGTGTTTAATACAATTTAGATAATAATTTAGGTAATAATCTCTAACCTTTTCTATATCTCCAAACACTGATAAATACAAACTAAAGGATATGCAACACCTGAATTAATTATTTGGTACTAAAAGAACGCTGAAAGTGAAAATGCTCCTCCACTCAACTTACTTGCTGATGTACTCCGCATTCAGCAGCTTGCCGCATGTATTGCACTTAAAACAGCCCAAATGCCAGTGTTTGTCCAAGGCAACCAAAGACTGCCCATTTTTTATCTCTGAACCACAGCCCCCGCAATCTGCAAGAGAAAAATCCAATGCAAGTGAATCACCCACTTCAGACAGTCACGCAACAGTTCTGGTTCCTGCCGTGTGAGGATCCACCGGTGTCCTGGTAACAGCTCGTGCAGGGCCTAAAGCTCACGGCTGGCTGCTCACTGACGGATGACAAGCAGTGCTGCCCTAATATTGTCCTAACATTGCTGCAAGACATGAATCATTCAAAGAAAACACTAATGATGTAGGTTTCCTAGTGACTTAGGTTTTATTTTAATTCATTTATACTGGTTTAAAAGATAAGTTTTGCCTATTAAGTTTTCAAGCATCACAAATCAGCCTAATAAAATTAATTTAAAAAGACCCAAAAGTCATGAGATTAAAACAAATAATTGAACCTTCAATATTAGACTTTGCTTCTGGGCCTGAAAGCTTTACTTGTAGTTCCAAATTCTTTTTGCAGCTGTGGAAAAAACTAAGCTGAAATTCTGATGTGAACTTCTATAACCAGGAAAAATATGCCAATACTTGAGAGCCATTTCAGAGTCCTGAGTAGCAGTGACATTGCTACATTTGAAAGTGATGGCTAACTATATATTTATTCATTATAGAAATTCACTTTTATGTTTATAATTTATAGAAATTCACTCATATAAAGCTACAAAAAGTTGTAAGGAAAATTAAATGCAAAATGTGTCACAGCTGGATAATGTAAGCTGGGCTATGTTGGTTCAACAGGCTATACGAGAAGTAGCTATACTTCTCAGAAAAAGCAATTGAGGACAAGACTTTTTTGGGGGTTTGGTTGCTTTTTGTCTTTTTTTTTTTTTTTTTTTTTTTGTAATGATGGATGTAGTAACAGCCAAACCCACTCTCAGCTTCCATGCCAACGGTCCACCAGTGAGGGCTCTTTTTCGGGAACACTGACATGGGACTCGAACCTGGGTTTCTCTCTCCTAAATGAATCCTCTGTTACCCTACAGGGTCCAGCTCTCATTCACTCTTCACTCTCTACAGATTCTGATCTATGTCTAATTTTCTTACAAAATGTTGAAATAGTCAGAATATGCAGAAAAAAAGGGAAAAACATCAGTAATAAACTTATTATAGTATCAGTATCTCAGTAACCCTTCTAACGCTCCATATGATTATACCTTCCATCTTATTGGAAAACACGTAATTTTTTTTTAATTCTTTATGTATACCAACAATTTGCTAGAGAAAAAAACCAAATCCTGAAAGACATTTGAAGAGTCATTTAGAGATGCCTGAAGAGAAAAAACAAACCCACAACAATGTCTTGCATGGAAGGGAAAGACACACAAAAGCATTAAAAAAGATTTATCTAGTTATTAAGAAAGAACTTCAAACGTAGGATCTCATTAAAAGATTTAAACAGTCCTCTTAAAAACTTTCTGATTTAAGATTCTATTTAGCTGGTTACGTGACCCTAATGAGACACTCTGTTAGTGCGATTGTAAATGTTTAATTTCTGAGCACACAACAATAAAGGATAGTTTTTATTTTCCTTTGGTGGATTTGGAATGGATTAAGGGAGTAATAATATGTCTCTCTAATATCACCCCGTGGAGCACCAATATGTGGAAACAAGCCCAGCACAAAAGTGTCTGCACCACAGATCAGAACATTTGAGTTTTGCTAATAAAAGAGAACATTTGGGTGTGTGCCTGGATTTAGTCCCACAAGACAATAAATGCTGCGGTATCTATTCTTTAACTGCAATCAGAATTTTTTTTGAGATCTCCCCTGCACCAGAGGTTCATCTGGTAATCTAATTTAATCTCGCTGCTTGAGGGTTTATTTCACAAACTTAATACAACACTGTGTGCTCAGATGTCATTCAACTTTCATCTGGTTTAAGCTTGGGTGAGCAGAAATGCAGCATTTTGTGAGCTACTTTTTTATTCCTAACTGCTGTTTTCTCTGTTAAATTCCAGATAATTAAAAACAAATATTGTGGTTGCTATGCCAACAGTGCCTATTGATGCAATGTCCTTGTCTTCCTGGCTTGGATGCAGCATCCTTTGGTGACTCACCTAATTTCAACCAATAACTCTGCAGAACACATCAATTTGCTGCTACATGTTGATATTCTTCCCTGCGTACTCTTTCAGCATCAACACTGCCACAAGAGGTTTTCATAGCTAGCGTTTTATAAAATAAACAAAACAGGTAGCTAGGTATTTATATAATAATAAAAAGAAATCAAGGACTCGGGGGAAAAAGCAAGTATTTGACATTCTTCATTTCTTTCAAATGCAATGCATAAAGGAGGTCAAAACCAAACTGAGGGGATGAAAACAGAAGGACTGGTCAGTAGGGACAGTGATGTTGGGAGCTTAGTGAGTCCCAAGAGATGCTCTGAAAGCATTCTTGAGCTCAAGTCAGAGATAAGTAGGCTGACAAATAACATACGTAGTGCGGATCAGGCAGTTCTGAACCAAGAGCAAACCCAACGCAACAGCGGGTCAACACAGTACTTGGTCCTTGACTCAGCCGGCTTAAGTCATGTATTTTTGTGTGCTATTATTCTTTTGTAAAAAGAATTGTTTATTTAAAACATTAAGGTTTCTTCCAAGAAGGCTGTTGTTAACACAAGGAGACACTAATGTCATTTTTTGGTTTGTGTAATATGTAGCACAGCTACAGCCATCCTGGACTTTCAGTTTTCCATTTCAACCAAGAAAATGTCTCTGACACTGCTTGTTTATTCCTGAAACACTGGTTTTACTCTAAGGATTAGCAAGTGCTTGGAAAACAGCTGTTATTACACATTGGTCTTTCCCATATTAATCTGAATGTTTCCCAAATTCTTTATTATCTTTTTACATATTTGGTTAATTTTCTGCATATTGTCATTGGTCAGGCTCTGATATACCCTGCTACATCTACATGCATGCACCTCCATGTATTTGTGGCTGCAGTGCTTCCACTGACCCATGAAAGCTTTATTCCCCACACCAAGGGGGGATTACACTATTGCCACCCAATTTCCCAAAGCCCATGAGCTCTGCAGCTCCCGGGCCAGCTGGGTGCTGCACATCACCCTGAAATGCGAGGATGCTGCCCCCCAGCAGCACTGCAAGACACTGGGGAAATGGAGTAAGGAAGAGATAAGAATGGACATAGCCTACACAGGTAAGGAAGATATTTATCTGGGATCCTGACATCATCATGGCACAGTTTACTTGTAGACCAGATATGGACCTCAGTTTGCCCTTTAAGAAGCCATGGTATCTATCAGCTCACTCCCATCACTACATCATCTGAGAAGCAGAGCTGGTTAGTCTCAGGTGAAGACCAAATCAAATTGTTTTAGAAGTCCAGCCTACAGTGTTGCAGATACCCATCTTTGAACCAAGACTCTTATCTGAACCAACCAAAACCTGTAGCAAGCAAGATTTCCTCCATTTAGCATGAGTTTTAAAGCAGACCTGTATTTCAGGTTTAAATACTTGCATCTGTTTGAGATTTTATTCGGGGAAAAGTTAAACTTTTGTTTTCCAAGGTCAGGTCTTGCCACAAATATATGCTTCCCGTGCTCCTTCTCTCTGAGGCAAGTGGTTTGCTGAGGTTTGCAGGTACCTGTGCACCGGGGAGGCTTGGTGCAGTGACCTTTTAAAGGATGCTGTATCACAGATAATCAAATGAAGTTGTTCTGTCAGTACTCAACCAGGCAAATAATTTCCATTATAGTCAAAGCCACTTTTCCCATATGACAAGGAGACAAACAGATGATAGGCCATTAAAGTATGGATCTGCAAAAGCAGCCAGCCAAAATGGCTGAGGATGATCCATCTCTGGAACAAATGACGAGAGAGAAAGCACCTAAGAGAGAGAGGGCCATCCCCTCCCCAAAAGAGGGGGGGAAAAAAAAAGTAGCTTTTGCTGACAAACTGGAGATGGTGGAAACTTCTGTAAAAAGAGAGATGTGAGGGAAAACAAAGAAAAAAGAAAAAAAAAAAGGCGAAATTTCTGCCTGAAGTGAGCTGGATTCCTTGCACACAAAGAAAAGCAATCTATGGGGTCTTTCCTCAGCCATGCCATATCAAAGCTCGATGCGATATGATAGTCATTAAAAATATTTCTGTGCTTTTAATTGAATTGCTGTTGATGTTTAATTACATATAGGTGGTGGATGAATTTTAAAGCCTGGCAGCTCCTCGTGAACAAACCAGCAGAGGAACAGCGTTCAGAGCAACGATGCCACACTATGATCTGCTGCAAAAACGTGTTACGAAAAGACCACATTCCTTCTCTGCAGTGTTTGCATCTTCTGGTAGTACACAACAGTATTGAGGTCAAGGCAAACATCCCTCTGGTCATGTTGTATACATTAACCCTTCCTGTGTAGTACTTAGCTGTCCTGCCATGACATTGAAGCACCCTGGAACACTTACAAAGGAGTAAATATCATGTTTGAATTTATTTTAGCTGGAGTTGGACTAAATCCCCAAAAATACTAACATCTGTATTATGCCTTTCTCCAAATAATTTGATTTATTCCAGTTTTACTCAAATGTTCCGGGAGGTTCTGGGAGTTGTTACCCCTATAATGGCACCATTTGTGCTTCTTTTTAATATCAGACTTCTCAGAAAACTGCCATGTACTTTTTCACACGACTACATTGTATTTCTTGACATCTTTTAAGCAGCGTGGTGGTAAAAATTCCAGTTAAACATGTCAGTGTTCTTTCAAGCTGTGAAGTACCCACAGAAAAGAGCAGAAACCCCTACTTACTTCTCAGGTTCTGTACGGGGAAAGAGCCAGTGCTGCTGGAAGGAGGCAGGGAACATTTCTGGCAGATGCACTCCTTCCCGTTAAAAGTTACCCGGTCGCCCGCAGGGAAAGGCAGCCTACAACAGAGGAAACAAAAGCACAGAGGTTACAGTCTCACGCCTTTATAAAAACTAAATATCTTCCCATAAAGGAACTGATCATTACTCCGGTTTCTTTTTCTCTGCTTGCCCAGTTCTCATTCATGATTTTTCAGGCGCTTGGAGGCTGAAGCACCAAAGGGACACAGCAAACAGACAACTGCAAACTCAGATGTCGCAGCTGCTTAGAAAAAAAGTAATATCTAAAGATACAAACCCACACTGAGCACTCAAGTCCAAATCCTTGTGTCTCTAAGAAATGCAGTATCAGCCAGCATCGATTACTAACAGGATCAGTTACAGAAAGAAAAGAAAATTGGCATTACAGGGAGTAAGTACAGGCAACTGCAGCTGCTTTTATGTTCTTAAAATGCTGCACGAGAGTGATGACTTCTATACATTAAAAACCAGCACTTGTCCTCCCAACTTGGTTCATATCAAAGTTGTTCTCTTAATCTATACACTCAGAAAGCAAATGTCAGTGAACTCTCATAGGAGAAAATATATCCCAGTTATACAAACCAAAGAGTCTACATTACTTGTTTGCTCTACTCAACAACAGCTCTCCTTACACTTAATTAAATCCTTCCTTTTCATCAATGTCCTTAAAACAAAAAGCTTTCCACCATGAGCTTTCTTGTCTGGGCACAGAAACTACTGAGGTTTTTTTCACTAAGAGGACCAGATGGACAAATCACTTCACGATGCAGCAAAGGATGGTGAGGATTTAGAAACACATTTCACTCCACCCAAAGCTCATGTCCAACTAAATCCCAAGCAAGCTATCAAAATATGGCTTAAGTGGGGCACAAACATATTGCAAACCTTCTGCCTCCCGGTGAAG
>NW_009260399.1:3549155-3554685 GCF_000687185.1 Egretta garzetta | reverse complement strand
ATTCATATCAACTGAGAGACTGCCTTCACTACAAAAGTGCACAGATACTTCTTGCTAAGCATAAACATTATTTTGCTCCCTAAACCACCCAAGAGTGGCTTCTTCTACATTTATGTTGCATTTAAAAGAAAATTTTTATTACTTAAAAAGAGAACAAAAGCAATGCTGTCCTTTGTTTCTAAATAATGTTACTAAAATCTATTTTAAACCAGCTAAATAAATGTTCAACACTGTCATCCATTTTGGACCATAGGCAATACTTCAAAAATTATGAGGACACATGCAGTTTAAATACTCATATCTTTGGATATCTTATAATGAATTCTGCTTTTCACCTTTTTTTTTTTTCCTTCACTAATAACTTATTACTCCAAATACTTGCTACTTTCTTACCTAAATTTAAGCTAAGGAAAAATATTTTATGGAAATAGCCTTTAAAATTGTCCCGCTCTTTGACATGCCTAAAGGTTCCATGTGCGATTCTGGTACAAACAGGCCCAATGCCATGTTAGTACAGATCCAGGAGTCCTAAATTTCCACCTGTTCATGTACCTTTTTCCACCATGTACCATGAATTTTACTTGATAACCTGATCAGAAGACGACAACTCTGCCTGTAGTATAACAGGCAGGACGCGATGGAGCCGCACCGCTCCAGCGAGCAGCAAGTCTGTCCCGTCTTGCAGCAATCCAGCAGCAAGCTCCTGTGTTACACATGTGTGTGTGTATATATATATATATTTTTTTTAAAAAAGGTTAGTTTTAGGTCATAACTGTTATTTGTAATTGATTTTCATACTGCTTAAAGTCACGGAGCACTCTAATATATAGAATAATAAAAGGGTTTTCATGAACATGACAGAACAGTTGAGGTTGGAAAGGACCTCTGGACATGAGTGTACATTCATTGGAATAAAAATTACCAAACATGATACACTTCTATAGAGATAATGAAAATTAATGACTGATTACCAAAAACTGTCCTAACAAGGGAGTGATATAATTCAAATGCTGTCCTAGTTTTCTACTGCCAATGTGAAAGACACCATTTAATCAAGTTTTCATTTTAATAAAATGTTACAAAATCAAATCTAGAACTAAGATTGACCTGGAAAGGCACAAGCCAAGGAAATTCAACTGTTCCAGAACTGAGACAAGAACTTGTAATTGACCTCCTATGTGTTTTTAGGAAAACATCTCATCTTGATTTACAGACAGCCATATACTTATTACAACCCCTGGTAATCTATTTTGAATTAAACCCCCACAAAAATGGTAACCTATTCCACAGACACAACCACACAACTACCCTGCCATACCCCAATATCTTTCCTTCTTGTGCGCAGTTGCATGCCCTGGGCAGGATATTACCATCCAGTATGGTGTGCCATACCCTTTATGGGGCACAAGACTGAGACTCAGTTAATGACCCAACTGGACTCTTGTGAGAGGTCTCAGAAAAAGGGCAGGCTTTGCACCGTTAATAATCCTGAAGATGGTGATGTCCTGGAAGCCATGAACGATTCACTGCTCTTAAGAAGTACCGCAACTACGGAGCATTCTTCTATCTAGTATATTAGGAGCAGAAGCCAGAGGCAAAGTTAATATGTTTTTGACTCAATGATTTAACTAACAAAAATCCAGCTGAACTTCCAGCCGAACACAGAAGCCCATCTGAAACAGATGCACCAAGTATCAAGTAAAGTAGAAGTAGGGACGCTTCACTTTGAATTGATTCAGCTACATTAGGTAATTAAACAACCTGAAAGAAAATATATTCCTTGGAAGTTGTCCACCCAAAGGTACAGGCAGGCGCTTCCTTCCCTCACTGGTCTTCTAAACTTGTAATTAAGACTCAGCATTTGCTTCACTCTTTTGTTCAGTGGGAATCCAGAATTCATACACAACACATTTGCCAGTATTTCTGTAACATCTGACCTCTCCTTTTCACAAGCAGCCCAACTTGAGGATTTCAACGCTGGTACGAGCGAAGGCACTACAGAAGGTGGTAACAGTCAATTAGCAAGGTTTCAGTTTCTGAGCTCTTTAATTGTGAGCAGCACTATATATAGCATTGTAGGTTAAGAGCAGCATATCTGCCTTCAAATATAATGACATCTCACAACCAGTCACCCACTGAACATTGCTAGGTATGGGTTTTAATTAGCTACTTATCCTTTTAAAAATATTCAGTGTGATTTTCACAGTTGGATAACCTATTTTTAAAATGAGAATTAAGAGCATCTTCAAAGCATCTCTCTGAAATGACTTGTAGGATTTTAATACATCTTCTATGATTCATTTTCCAATTAATTTTGTTTTATCCACCTTCCTCCAATATTTGTAAACCCAGAAATGACTGGAGCTGACCAACAAAATTACATTGTAAAACATCAAACCACCATCAGCCTAATCCAGGGTAACCATGTGCTGACACCAAAAGGTCTAGACCTGGTTTCATCTTTCTCTGCACCATGCCTCAACCTATGCAGCTGTGAGCATGTCATTCAAGCTTTCTGGGCCAAAAGAAATCTTTTTTTTTTTTTTTTCAGGGCAGATGGATGGCATTCTATTCTTTAAATTGTTGATCTGACTCTGTGGCTGAACAGTCAACTCAGTTTGATACAAGAAAATTAACAGAAGCATATGGTCAGGGATGTGGGGAAAGCAGAACTACCCATTTCAATAACAGCCTGCAGTGACACTAGCTCAGATGTAATGTCAGACTGCAACCTGAGGACCTATACAGGATCAAATTCTTCTCTGACTTGTACCCGGTACAATCACATCCCTCAAGGCTGTTCCACAGGTATAAATTTGACCCAGGATATTAGACCTGATGAGACAAAGTGGACACTACTTCCTATCTTCTGCCTTCATGAATATCAACAAGGGCAAATGCTAAGTCCTGCACCCAGGGAAGAATAACCCCATGCACCAGTACAGCCTGCGGGTCAATCAGCTGGAAAGCATAAAAAGACGTAGGGGACCTGGTAGACACCAAGTGGAACATGAGTCAGCAGAGTGTCCCTGCCACAAAGGGCGGCAACTGCATACCGGGCTCCATTAGTGTAGTCAGCAGGTCCAGGGACATGATCTTTCCCTCTGTTCATTCTTTGAGAGACTGTATCTGGAGCAGCGTGTACCATTTTTGGGCTCCTCAGGACAGGATTTACTGGAGGGAGACCAGTGAAGATGGCTAGGTCCAGAGCTGAAGCACAGGATGCATGAGCAGGGGTTGAAGATGGACTTGTTCAGCCTTTAAAAGCTCAGGGAAGATCTTACTGCTGTCTAAAACCACCCAATGACGTGTATATGAAATTGGAGCCAGGCTCTTGCCAAAGGTACAGAATGAAAGGACAAGAGGCAGCAGACGTAAGCAGGAACATGAGAAATGCCAACTCAATACAAGAAGAAAAAACCCCTACCATGAGCATTCTCAAATGCTGGAACAGGCTGTCCAGAGAAACTCTGGGATCTCTATCCTTGGAGATATTTGAGATGTGACCGGCCAATGCCCTCAGCAGCCTGCTCAAACTGGACTTGTCTTGAGCCAGGGGCTGGACCACAGGACCTCTACAGGTCCCCTCCATCTCACACAACTCTAGGGCTACAGGTATGCTCCGTACATAAACCTGAAGAGCAGGACAGCAAGACTCCTTTGTTCAGGAAGCACCATACATTGATAAATGCATTTGGTTTAGAATGAAAATGCCAAGAAGAACACTCAGTCTGCTTTCAAAACCTTGGCCTCAACATCCAGATGAAGAAACATCCTTCATGACATGCTTTAAGATGTACCCAGTACTGCTTAAGTGGGAACCAAACTCGCCCAAAATTCAGCAGCACTAAAAAAGTGAGCAATTAAAAAGGTTAGGCATATTTAAAGTCTACATAATTGCTATGTTCCAGCACAAACTGAATTTTAACTTCTAATTCTCAATATTGTCTTAATTTCTTAAGACACTTACACAAAAGCCCTCAGCATCTTTCTAGAAGAGCTGCGTGCACAATTTTATTAAAACTCAGCTTCTACTGATACAGATAGCCTTAATTTTCTCCCTCTTTCTATTTCACTTTTACAAAGTGTAAACCTTTTGGAGGAAATGTCTTTGGCAGCACTCTGGGGGACACAGGCCCTTCCAATTAATGAAACTAAGAATAAGATTGCTCACCCGCTTCCCGGGAATTCAGAGTAAGCAGTTAATCTGCAACATTTTTCAATGAATGTTGTTTTTCTTCTACTCATTCCTAATTTTAGGCAGTATCATCATGAAACACAACAGCAGAAAATGGTTTCAACTTGGCTATACACAGCATTGGAAAAAGAAGGGGCTAAACCCTCAATCTTCATGCTAGCAGAGCAAGCAATGCAATTAAAACCTGCATTTGCTTAAGAGCCAACTGCTCAGTGCAAGATAGAGAGAAACAATCACATCGGAGGACACATTATGCTGTACTTGTAATAGTCTGTTTTTCTCTCAATACTAATTCATTTGTTTCACACTTTGACCCGTGGCAGCCCAGGGCAATAGCAGCTGAGTGCCAAGGGGTGGCCAGGGATGAGTTGGGTTTCTGGCGGAGAAGCTCTTTCACAGAGGAGGGCAGCAGCTTATCGCCGCGGTGCAGAGGGCACCAGGGAATACAGCTCTTTTCTGTGACACCGGGCCACGCAGCATTCAAAAGTAGTAACACCAGGAGCTCCAGAAAACGAATGGACTTGTGTTACTGGCTTTTTCCCACTGCTCCAGCTAGCCGTAGGCACATTAGATTTTCTCACTGATTTTACCGTCTGAAGCAATATCGCTTCCCACCAGTTTCTATTCAAATCGTATCTTCTCTGAAAATAAGAAAAAAAAAAAAAAAAAAAAAAAAAAAGACTTGCTACTGTGACTGATTTACTACTCAGTACAGGAGCAGTTTAAGTGTTACTTCAAGAGCTACAGAAATACAGGTTATAAAAGTGCTCATTTAAAGCACTTAATGATCCTGCACCACTCTGGAGACCCTTGTCACAAGTGCAAAGTGACTTCTGCTGCCAGTGTTTTCCTCTGAAGCTGGTAAAAGCCTTGCTTGGTTTCCATTAGAGCAGGATCAGCCCCACTGCCAGGCAGCCACCCCCTCTCAAGTTGTCACTGTTCTGGAAGTCAGATTTCTAACAGAGCACCCACATTAAAGTCCAGCTGTAAAAGGCAACATCGGATGCAGTCTGCAGGATCAGCCAGCTGCCTCAGGCGGCGTGCTTTTGGCCCATTATTTAAGGTTTCTGCCCATGTGTAAGAAATGAGGACACAAACGGTACTCCTGACTCTTCCCACCAAAGCAAATGCCAAGGCAGAATGCTTTACAGTCCTGTACCTCAAATCAAACGGCTCTATTTTTTTGCCTTTTAATAATTTTTTTTTAAACAACAAAAATAAATGTTCTTTTTTCTGCTTAAACCACATGTATTTACAGTCCACCCACCCTATTTTTACTGAGGATATCACTCAATAAAACACATGCTGATGATGTTTAGATAGGACACTCTT
>NW_009260399.1:3504331-3549145 GCF_000687185.1 Egretta garzetta | reverse complement strand
ACGTAAATTATGTCTGGCTTGCAAAGAGTGGGATAATTGAAGCAATGCTGATTTAAAGCAGTCAAGGACCTGGTCGACTGTTTTTACTATAAACAGATGACAGAATTCTTCTGTTGCTCTGCACCACAAGTCAGCGCTACAACCCCCCTGGGAGTCACTAATTGAATCCTGCTCGTCAGCAGGGCATTAGCTGGCTCTGATGAAGACAGCATGAATTTGTGTGTCCTTCTGAGGAAAGCAAGGGAAGTAAAACTGGGTCCTTCTACTGAAGTTTTAGATGGCAGCATTTAGAAACTTCATCAGTGAAAGAGCATTTAATCCAACTATTTAGTTATACAGAAGGTTAGGGAATGGTTTTAAACTAAAACAGGGTAGAGTTAGACTACATATAAGGAAGACATTCTTATACAAAATGAGGGCAATGAAACACTGGCACAGGTTGCCCAGAGAGGTAGTGGAGGCCCTATCCCTGGAAACATTCAAGGCCAGGTTGGACGGGGCTCTGAGCAACCTGATCTCATTAAAGATGTCCCTGCTCATTGCAGGGTGGTTGAACTAGATGACCTCTAGAGGTCCCTTCCAACCCAAAACATTCTATGATTCTATGATCTCTGAATTTTTTTTTTTTTATATTAAATACTATTCAGGGACTTCATTTTTAAAAGCTTTAGCATGTCTTCAATACACATGGTATTTGTAGCATGTTCTAGTGAGTATTTTCATTGTACTGCAATTCAGCTCATCTGAATTGTTACGTACCTAAGAATAAGTAGCTTAAGCATACAGAAAATTGTTCTGAATTTCCAGGGAAACAAGACAAATTGTACCACCAAGCTCCAAACTATCAGCTGATGGACTGACTAAATACAGCAAGAGGTTAGTACATCCAATGGCCTGTGTGAGACCTAAGTCAGGTACCAAACTACTAAGTAAGGTAACACACAGGTAAATAATTTATGCCTCAATGCTAAACCCTAATGGGGTGACTGAGGACACAAGCACATTTAGCAGGAAAATGGAATCAATCAGTTCTTCGTTTTCTCTTAAATGAAGAAGTACCTCACTTTAGAGAGGTACTAGTGCTAAGAAGAAAGGTACCAAGAATTGGCTGTGTTCATCTGCAGAAGAGCTGTAATACTGACAGACTGACAGGCTGCAGGCCAGGGGCATGTGCAGCCAGCAGTGAACTCATGAGATTCACAATTAGCCAACTAAATAATTTTTCCTCCTATTAAAAAAAAAAAAAAAAAAAAAAGATTTTAGGGGTTTTTATTATCTTTAATCTTCATGTTTGTTTAAATATCCAAAAGGAAAAAAAATCTCCTATTAAACACAGCAAAACTTGAACAGACAGAATTTAATGCAATAAAGGGCTTGTCAGTCACAGAGTCTTTCCCTTAACATGGCTATTTAATTATTCCTGCAATTGATACATTAAATTGATATCCTGCCATAAAACACAGCTGTTTTGGAAATTGAAGTCCTGCTTCTGCATCAGCACAGGAGGACAGGGGGCCTATAGAGAAGATGGGGACAACCTCTGTAGCAAGGCCTGCTGTGACAGGACAAAGGGTAATGGTTTTAAACTAAAGGAGGGTAGATTTAGGTTGGATATAAGGAAGAAATTCTTTACAGTGAGGGTGGTGAAACACCGGAACGGGTTGCCCAGAGAGGTGGTGGAGGCCCCATCCCTGGAAACATTCAAGGCCAGGTTGGATGGGGCTCTGAGCAACCTGATCTCATTAAAGATGTCCCTGCCCATGGCAGGAGGAATGGACTATATGACCTCTAAAGGTCTCTTCCAACCCAAAGCATTCTATGATTCTATGACATCTGAGCTCAGCAGCCCTATGAGCTGGGCAGATCCGGCTGGCAGGCGGCCCCAGTGACACAGCCATGCAGTCACCCGAATGTGGCACCAGCACGTACAGCATCGACAATGTGGCACACCAGAGCCCCGTTTGTGCTTGTCCTTTGAACATGGGGTTACTTTTCTTGTATTTCTAAAGGCTCAAATTTAGCTGGAAAAAATATTGTAATATTTCCATTCACTCCAAACTGCTATAACTGCATTTCCTGAAGGCGTGGTGGACTTAAAAGTTTCTTCCTGAAGTCTTCAACAGAATTGTTTGTGCTATTTCCCAAGAAGAGGATTAAGACGCAGGTCAAACGGACATCAGTTGCTTCTACTGCAGAGCCTGCAAACATCCCCCACCAACGCTGGGTCACAACATCACATGTACCCACGTGGGAAATGACCCCACTGAACCCTAACCAGGCTGCTGGGGGTGGGGGGAAACCTTGTGTGCCGTGTCACTTGTCACCTCCATGGCTGCTGGAGACGCTTGGTGAAATCCACACACATAAGTGTCTGTGAGTCAACGACCTGTCTGTCCTATTTTAAACAACAATTGGAGTTTCTGGGAAGCAGCACTGTGAAACTTTGGGTTAAATCTATTCATACAGTATCCACTCTGCTCTCTGAAGACTCAGCCACTGGCATTTGAATCCTTCGTAACTTCAGTCAACGAAAGACAGAATAGCAGACACCAGAGAAATAAAGCAGCATTTGGGCTAACGGCCTGGCAGCAGAGGCAGCAGCAGTTTCTCAAGTACTTCGGAGACCTCACACATAAGATACCATTAAACACAAAAAGCATTTGAAACAGAGAGGCACGCAGAATTTGCTTTCTTTTTTAATTCTGCTACTTTTTAAGAAGTGGATGGTAAAAAACTAAACTTTTTTTTTCCATCTACAAACTATTAAGTTCGAACGCTTGGCATTCATCTTTCATAATCTAGTTTTTAAACGAAACACAACTTCTTGTAGAAAACATACCTGCAGACAGCACACACAAAACAGTCTGGGTGATAGGTTTTGCCCAGTGCTGAGACCACTTCTCCCTCAATGAATTCATCACAACTGAAGCACCGTGTGCCATAGAGTCTCTGGTAGTCCAAAGTACAGATGTAGTCTCCCTGTCTCACAAAAAATCCTCCTTGAGCCAGGTCACATCCACAAGCTGCAAGAGAGAAAAGGCAGACTCAGAAGGGTGGAAAAGCAAAGCTCGCTCTCTACGATGATGCTGATTTTTCACCTATGATCAGTATGGCTCCTAGTGGAGTGTTTAAGCACTTCAGTATATGGGCTTATGATCACAAAACAGTTGTGCATCTGAAAAACACTACTTTTCAGTATGTTACATCAGTTATGTATTTTGTACCCTAATAGTTTGGGGTACAAATAGTTTAGTTCCATGTAAAAACATTAATCTCAGTGCAGAGGCTGCTAGTACAGAGTTAAGTCTTTAGGAGTTGAGTTCGGGGCCAGCATATACAACACCCATCACATTTAACAGGTTAAAGGAAATATATAAAGGATAAAAACCTTCAAAATCTAAAGCACCAGAGTTACAAAGAAATGTCCCTGAGAGATTACAATTGTCTGACATTTCTCCTGGACACAAAAGTGGTTAAAATACTGCTCCCTCTAAGATACAGTCTGATGCGCATGGCAACTGCTGTAAACCTCCACAAGCTTACAAGATCCTTTTTTTAAGTCAGATCTTATGTCTGCCTGATAAACATCACGCATCAGTTGGAGGGATCTCCAGAATCATCTGCTCCTGGAAAAAGTAGGGGTTTCAATCCTATCTGTCAATTTATATTTTTTAAGCTGTATCAGTAAGAAAAGGTTAAAGTTGATTAACCAAAGGCTTGTGAGACTTTTCAGGGGCTTTCTCCATTACACCAGGGACACAGCTAGGCTGGCATTTTGAGAACATACAAGATGAGAAAGGAGAGATACAACAGTCTGGCTGAAGTTATACAGTAGTAGACAAAGATGTAGAAGATGCTCCTCATCCATATTGACCAGGATCTTTGAAAACAGACTTGAATTGATTTATAAGGAGAACTGGAATTCAAAATGGTGATGCTGCTGCTGTGCTGACTGCTACTGCACTCTAAGTCACACCATCACACTTGTTACTAGGTACTGCTGCTCCCGGGGATGCGCATGTAGGGAAGCCCTTCCAGCAGCAAATGGTGCTTGCGGTCAGACGAGGCTGAACAGACGACGGCGGCAGCGTTGCTCCTCGCATGCAGCACACAGAAGAGTGGGAATGTTGCTTAACAAATTTGGGTCGCACATACAAAACACTGCAGAGCTGCTCAGTGCCTCGGTCCCAAAATAGCAGAGGTACCTAAACTTTTAAAGTTCAAGACTGTTTCTGCTTAGGTACTTGAGAGTCCACCAGCACTTTGGTTTTTAAACATAAAGCCTCCCAGCTCACACCAAAGCCTGTTTGCAATGCCAGAATCAGTCAGCTTGCATCTAAACTACGAGAAATGAGTCCAGCAGGCATGCTCAAGGCACAAAATAACAAATACTCACAGCACAGGAACCCCAAGGAAGATCCTGACCACTCATTCAAAACCACATCCAATCACCTGCCCTTTTTTTATCATCGTTCTTAGTAGTTAAGAGACCGCAGCACAGGAGGCCTGGGCTCAAGTCCCTCTTTAAACCCTGAGTGGGCATTTAAATCCTGATCTTTGTCCCTGGAGATGGCCCCAACCATTAAGTGACAGAAAACCACAATCATGCTGAAACTGTATTAGTATATGACCAAGAACTGAAGAACCACGGGTTAATTAACCTTTCTTGTAAGTCAAAATCATTCCAATTACATTGCATTTGTCATGGACAACAACTATGGAACTATGGATTAGATGATTTATCTTGCAATACATTGTTATGTGCTTTCTCATAGTCTTAACACGTTTGCTTTAATATTCTTCTTTCTCACCCTTGCTCTCATTTTTACTAAGGACATGCTTTTTGAACAGACAAAAAACATGGCACGGTTTGCTGAATTTTATGAGGGTTTTTTTTCAGTCTATATATTTCACTTAGGTATGTACTGGCATCAGAGAAGCCCAAATCAACTATGGATTTAAGATGGTGCTGAGCTGATACTAATGATGCACTAGAGCAGTTCTAAACTGTATCGTACAATGTTTAAACTTGCAGAGTGGATCGCAAGAGAAAAAAGGTAAAGGATATAATTGGCTTTCTGAAGCGAGCAGGGAGAGGTTATGTCCCTACAGAATAGTTCTTTATGCCAGAAGTGGCACATCTTACTGCAGCACACCTGAACAAAGCCACCAAGAACCAATTTGAGCTACAGGGCAGGCACCGACCTATGCATTTTGGTCTGTGCCATCCAAGAGGGACATGGAGCTGGGCTTCCATAACAAGGGAGAGAGGAAGAGTTGATAGCGTACCCACAGATTACCTGCTGTGCACTCACGACTATCACCTGCCAAAATGAGTGATAAGCACAAGCAAAGCTATGTTTTTACTGCTGACATGGGTCCTTAAGGGAGGCCACGTCTCACTGCTGCTCCCGGTGCAGAAGTTCGGGGCAGGTGGGGCTGGCGACAGCCCTGTCACTGGTGTTTGATGGGACCCTGTCTCACCCTGAAGGTATCTGCCTTTCTCTCTGCTGTCACCAAGGTTACATTTACTATGGCTTGTTGTGTATTACTCCAAAGTAGTTTGCTCTAATGCACTTAATCCTGGCTTCTCAGGAAACCCTGCAGTGAAACTGTTTATGCAGAGAGCCAGATAAACAAGATATTTGGACTTCAAAATAAAAGCTGAGCTTGGCTTCATCTACCCAGGCCCCTCTCTGCATTGCCATCACTTCAGCCTCCCTGTACACAAAGAGTGGCTGAATTCAATACAGAGGAACAGAAATTGCTCCATTAAGCACAGGCAAGTGTGAGCAGAGCACGCGTTCATTTGAACAGCAGAATGAAGATTAAGAGTTGTCTCCTACCTAAGCTGTGCTAATACCTGTTACTGTACTTCCCAATGAACATTAATGGATTCAGTCTGGCAGCATAGCAGGTACGCTGCAAGTGAACTCCATGCCTAAGTAACGGGTTCTTCTAGTGCCTTTTGCTACACACCACATTAGGGTGACAGTCAGACAAGAAATTGAGTGGACCATGAGAAGGAAAAGCAATTTCCCAACACACTTGCTCCACAATACAGAGCTATTTCAAGATACATGACTTTCTAGATAAACCAAGTGCTGTAAATCTCACATACCTGTAGCTCTAGAGCAATAGAAAAAGTGAAAAGCATAAGATTATAATTAGGTAATTGGCCAAGGCAGAGATGACAGTGGTTTGTGAAGAAGGGGGAAGCACAGCCTCTGGGACAGCTATTAGTACAGCTGATTAATGATGATGGGAAATGCCAATAGGAATAATGTTCTTGCTACAACAAAGCAGACCCGTGGCAACGAACTGCACTAATGACCCAAAGCCCTGTCAGTGCAGAGGGGGATCCAGATAGAAGGGGAGCTGGATATCTTGAGACACAGAGAAGAGATTTACTTTAAATGCACAAGGTGAAATATCTTCCATTCGAACAAGAGCAACAAAAAAATTTCCCTCATGAGTGGCAGAAGGAAAGACAGACTTGCAAATATTGGCGATCATAGGGCAACTACAAGTCACCAGTTGAAGTAATGAGTAAGGGTGCACTGGGCCAAGCAGGTCCCACAGAGCCAGCTAGCACTAAAGACAGCATTCCTCGAGAGCACACAGGGGAGATCGTGCTCAGTTATTTTCATGAAAGACAGATTCACAGCAGAGCAGGGCTATTGGGATGACATAAAGAATAAAAGCCTATTTTAAGAGACAAGCGGAGCTTGGCTTGTTTAATATAGCAAAAAAACCCCCCAAAACCTAGGAAATGACTAATATCTCAATATACAACTGAGGTTCTAAAAGAGTGAGTTAAAGAAAAGATGGAGAGCTATTTAAACCCAATGAGAATGTTGTCAAAAGAACAAGTGAGGAAACCTTGGCCATGAATAAATAGAGACTGCAAATTAATACAAGCCTTTCTAATGATCACAGGAAAGAGATTGTGGAACAGCATCCCAGTAATAAAGAAAAATATTAAAAAGGGATTATGAGATATGGTTAGAATATTAACTTAAAGAGACTATCTTTTAAAGGATAATGACAGAGAGATCACAAAACCATAAAAAGTATCAAATGTGAAACAAGCTTGGATCAAATGAGAAAAAAATTGGGTTTTCTTTTAAATTTCTTCAGGTTTGAATACCTTAAACACAATACCATCCATAAGATATAAACATCAACATTTGAAATACAGTTCTTCCATTTAATGCTTCTTACTTAATTAAGCAGCTGCCTCTGTCTTCCTCCATAAAATCAGCACTTGGTAAACATTACATTATAACAAATACCTAACAGTTTTATTCTGCTGTTCCCTGATACTGCACAAAATTTCAAGTCCTTGAATTCTACAGTTACAGTGGAAAATGCATGGGAAATAAAGAAAGAAGCTCACTCTTTTTCACTGACAGTATTACTTTCTGTGTAATACAGTAGTAGAAATACACTGACATGTAAATAGGTTATAATATAAATTTATTTGGAACCAATTAGATACTTAACAAATTGAATTGAGACTAGCGGCCAACATGCTAATTCTTCTTTGGAGATTTGATAACCTCTTCCGCTCAGCAAGGCTATTAAATCTCCTGACGTACGTCAGTACGACTACCGATTCAGTTTAGTGCAAGAATATACTTATGGCAGAGGACTGTAATTTTCTTGAATATTTCTTTTTAAAAGTCAGCTGCTGTCACTAAAAACATAACTTGTGAAGATTTTAGCTGAAGCAATCTTACATGTGCCACACTAAAGAAAATGTTTTTTTCATTACAGCTTTTAAATAAAAACAAAGGCTTTTCATGCAGTAACGTTAGGTACACTGTAAAATATTTTGTCAGAGAAAAAAGCTAGCATGAAAAGATTTCAAACAGGCTTAGCCATCACACAAGTTTTTACCTGTATCAGTGATACAGGTTTTTATTGGTTTAGCATTCCAAGAAGTTTCAAAAGTCTTTTGTATCAGCCCTTGATGCCACATTTGGCCCCTTTATCTCAATTCTTGTCAGTGGTCATTAGTTCTTGTCGAGTTCCCTCCAAACTGGTTAGCTATAAGCAAAACTCCTAAGACAGAGTGTCCATTAATGCATTTTTTTTTGGCACAGAAAACTGAGCAGGGTGGGCTTTTGGCCCTTTCTTTCCATTGTTTTGGCATATGCCCATAATAGAGACCATGTATGTGACAGTTCACAGAGGTGCTACCCTCTGCAAAGTCTTTATACTTATTCATGAATGAAGAAAAGTCTAGCTCGTGAGAGAATCCTGGGCACAGGAGGGCATCCCTCCTCTTACCCACCAACTCTGCAGGCTGGGGGAAGTCACAGCTTTTCCAAAAATCCAGATCCTCCTCCCCTGCTCTTCACACATCACTCCATCACCAGCTATGTTCCACCTCCATCACCAGCTATGCTCCACCAGCCACCACTTGAGTCACAAACCCTTGTGTATTCCTGCAGTCTTTGAACCATCTGATAGGATTTAACTCGACACTCAGCTGACCAGGGGAGAACATAGGGATTCCGCTTAAATACTGGCTTGGATATTAAATTTAAAGCTGGGAAGAGTAGCTCTGAAAACAGACCCATTAGCCATCCCTGGGGTGCGATACTGTGCCCCTTGCCCGCTGCTTACACGGACAGAGACGCTGCCTGGCTGAGATGCTCCTGAACACTGCAAAGACAAGGCATCAGGGAAAGGAAAGCTGGAGGAAGTCTAGGGAAGAGAGCACGGCTGAAGGGAACTACCAGATCTTACTTACTCTCCTAGGACAGGAAATCAGCATTGTGCCACCGATCCACTCCTACCCAACACTTGTCATCCAAAATGAGTAACTGGAGGTAGGGTTATTTAAAACCTAGAAACAGTTTCCAACCATTACTGAAGTTCATCTTGGCGAAACAAGAAAAGCACTGCAAACATAGCACTTATGATAATGAAGAGACTAACACTGAGTAACTCAGCTGCTTGTCTTGGTATTACCCTGCATACCAAGGCAATGCCCTATCCTCAACAGTTACGAGCTTCAGGAGTAATTTTAAAGTAGCGAGTAAGTAAGTGCTTGTCTCCTCTTACGGTATTTGGCAGCAAGCCAGTACCCGGATGTGCTATGGGATTTGAGATAGACACCCACACCATTTCTGAGGAGGGTACCTCAGGATGGCTTCTGTCACAGCTCAGTAATTCCACTCATTAAGATGGCTTGCAGTTTCCTGACACCAAAATACTTCACATAGATCTGGGGGGTTCCTCTACTTGCTTAGAAACAGGCTACTTTTTCCCCAGCCCGGTGTCTGTAACAGCACTTGGAGCACTGTCATTCATGCTGTGTGATTTCACAGTCAATCTAACTCCATAATTCTTTATTGCCTACAGCCTATAAAAATAAATAGCAGCAATAGGAATTAATTAATGCACTTTAAACACGTTGCTATCCTGCTATTGTATGTCATCAGTATTCCATTTGCACTGTATGAATATAAAATGCATCTCTATTTTCCTTGCTGGCAAATGAGCCCACTGAAAGTAGATTAATTTTCTGGCTGTGTGCTGGGCCTGAAAATCAGCTGTATCCTGAGAGGCTCGGAGGATGCTACGCTCGCTGTGCTGCCGTACACTACAGCAGCCTGCAACAGTAGAATGCACCGGTCTTCTTGTCATCCAAACAGTGCCATTCTGCTTTCACCCTGCCAGGGTTTGCTTGCAGGCAACTGCATGTATGAAGGCTATTTTTTTTTTCTCCCATTTGATGCCTGATATAAGCAACCAGGTGTGAAACCAACACAGGAGAGAGAGAGGCAGGGACCCTGAAAATAAAAGAAGGGACAAAGACCCATCGTAACAGAGAAAACAAGAAAAAGATCTCTGCTTGCTCAGAGCTAAATAAAAGTTTTCTTCCTCAGCACTGTGGCTTTATGTCCATTTCTAGCATTTTCCTCCATCCCCGAGATGGATGCTGGTGGCTAAGATCCCAAAAATGACATGTAGTACGCTGCTGACATAATTCTCTTTTTGGCAGCTCAACTGCACATCCTCATATACTGTTGATGCAGTCTGGGAGCCCATTCTCTAAAAGCCCATGATTATATCTGGAACATTTCTCCTGGCCACTATGCCTGTGAGAATCACTAGCAGCCACCTGGCAAACTTCCACTGCTACGGCTTTGACTTAACTTCAAACTGAACCGCAATTAATTTGAAGCAGTCTAAGCCTGCTTCCAGAAGATAACTGTGACTGCAATAGTATTTCTGTTGCATGGTCTGGCGTGGATGAGTCCAGGTAAGCGCTTAACAAAGGTTTTGGGGAAGTCTTCCCCAGCTGGAAGTTTGCTGGCCATGCAAAGTCTGCATGGGAACATCATCTCACTTGCCCTCTTGGTCAATTCACACCTGAAACTTCTGTCTATAGGTGAGGCAGCAGCGAGACAAAAGGAACCACGTGATGGTATCTCATCC
Organism: Egretta garzetta; assembly: GCF_000687185.1. NCBI lineage: Eukaryota > Metazoa > Chordata > Aves > Pelecaniformes > Ardeidae > Egretta > Egretta garzetta. The sequence continues at coordinate 3,538,690 of NW_009260399.1, read as the reverse complement.
ATATAATCCAATCGCTCTTCCTAGGCAGGAGCGGCCATATCTAAGTCTTTCCAAGCAGATGTCCGTGAAATCAAGAATACTCAAGCCTGTCAGTCACCAGCAGCATTTTAGCTATAATATCTGAAATACTGTCTGCAATCCCAAGGTCTGGAATCTCACCTCACTTTGTTACCATCCAGGGCAAACAAAAGCAGTAGGCAGCACGGGAAAGGCTGGGGCAGACCTGCTGGCCCCTTCCCCAGCTCCCAGCCAGGAACAGCAGGAAGGCAGACAGTTCTGCCAGAGAAAAACCAGAACAATTTACTGGAGTGGGTAAGACCAAGAGAATGGTGGGCTATATCTTACCCATCTTACAACAATTCACCATGCATGTGTAGCATTGATGAAGCTATACAGGATACAGTACACAGCACATCTACACAAGCTCTCAGGCTAGACTGGCCATGACACCCATAAATTCATTTGTGGAGTACACACTTCAGTGCAGGAAAACCCTTATGAGATTCAGAATGCTCTTCTGAGACTGACAAAACATTAACGATGCAGGTGTACTAGTTAAAGTGAAGGAGAGTTTGGGGAATTTCCTATGCACTGTATAACTTGACTCCTGTAATTTATGGGAACTACACATAGAGTAATTTTTTGCATTAGAAGGTGCATTTCCATTTTCCATTTCCCTTCTGGAAAGCAGAATATCCCAGTACCTTAAAGACAGTGTTACTCCCCTATAAAAGCTCTCCTAGAGCGTTAAGATCCTCACAGCACTATGTATGTGGCTGTTCCAAGCTACCGAAACAACCCCAGCAAAACTGGAAAAGTTGCCTCATTTATATTGATTTATTATTTTAAGGAATCAATCTGGTTATTTAAAATTCACATGCATGCTAAAGAGATTTAACACAGTAAAGTGCTTTAATCCATTTTCAACCTAACAGCACCTTAAGCGTTTATGATAAAATACTGCTGTCATTTGCCAGACTAATTGAAACAGTTAGCTTTTTTTTTTCTTTTTTGGAAAAACACGTAAAGCAAGAACCTTAAATATTTTCTGATTTTTCATAATGATGCTCTGGGTGCCAGTTACAGGTTTGCAAATTAAGTGCTTGCTCCGACTATGCACAGATACGGCAGATGGTCTCGTGGGAGGTGGAATAACACCACTGTGGCAGTGATGAATTTTATGCACCAGCTCTCTCTGGGTCTCCATGTAGGCTTCACAGCACCTTAGCATGTCGAAACAGCTAGTAACTACTCCAGCGTGCTGGCAGTATCCCTGCTGTACCCCCACGTGAAAGAGCCCAACACAGACAGACAGTCCCTCTGCAGAAAGGCATTCTTGCACTGACATTTTTTGCGTGGGGAAAAAGTTTACCCTAAGAAGAGAACTTGAGTAATTCCAAAGAATTACAGGCTCTTCACGGGGGTGACGCTACCTCTAATGTGGGCTGAAATGATGTATGCTTAAAACTGCCTTATCTGAATAATAACTTTACTGCCTGCAAAGCTTATGTTTCCATCCAAAACTTTATCTAACGAACATCAGGGATAATTTGAAAATGTATTCGGTTTTGTCCTGATTCTACTTTAATTTCAACCAGGGGCAGTTTTACTACTCTCCATTTATTTGGTGTCTTTGCCTAAATCTACCTCAACATTCCCAGCACTGTTAAGCACCTCTCCCAGGTGGCTCTTCCCAGTGAGGAACCAGCCCTCTGCAATGCAAACATCTTCTGCATGTGGCCGTATCTGTAGCTGGGATCATCCCCAGACATTTCAGCAATTGCTTCTTTGAAAATCCTACCCGTGCTTTTGATGAGCTCTTAACTTTCTAGCATACCTTCTCAGTCTTTGGACTAGAACAATATAAACAGGGAGAAAAGCAAGGCAATGAAAAGATGAAAGAAAACTGTACTTGTCTATTAGTAAGGAAGTAAAGCAGGGGTACTATGTAAAATCCTGGGTATAAAGACTAGAGTAAGCACCTATAGCTTTACTATGCCCTAAACACCTAAAACCCCAGAAACTTCATGTCTTTCAATGAGATAAATCAAATTGGAAACCAGAAATAACAGAAGCTTGGCTTCCTGTGGTGGACAGATAGATAATCTTTATTGAAACTTTAGGAAGATACTCCTTTACCAATACTCTTAACTGCGATTTCTCCCCTGTCCCTTTCCCACATTTTACTAATATTATGTAAATTCGTGAAAGATACTCTTAAAAAAATTCACGAGGGGTTACAGAAAGTTCTTCATGAATCCAAAGAAAGGTTGCAACTAATAAGGATATGATCAGAAAAATGAACAATTACTTCGTGACTGTGACAGCTCACTGATGAATTTTTTTTCCACACTTTAATTATTGAGTTGCTTTTAGAAAGTTAGTGATCAATGATTTTTATAGTTTAAGTTTAAAAACCTCAAATCCACAACACAGAGCCATCGGCCGCTGCATTGCACAGGCAGAAGTGATTATAATTGTCATTATTATTATCATTATTTCAATGAAATAAAATATGAAGCTAATGTGACAGTGGTAAGTCAGCCCCAAACCCACCATATCGTCCAAGCCAGACTCCGAGTACTGCATCGAAAGCACAGTTTTTCCTATTATACCAAGTTAATATGATCTGGGACTGCAAAGTCCTGAAGTACTTGGGAAGCGACGGGAACGTTGCTGAGAGCACCTGATGAACAAGAGCCCCTGCGCTGCATCCCCAGTGCCTAAGATACCACACGTGCCATCAACCCCGACCGCCTGGCCAAAAGCTGGGACTCAGGAATCTTACTAGTGAGCTTCCCGTAAACGACTCCCATTCCGAAATGTGAAACCCCACAGCTATGTTCAAACGCGAGTCACTCGGATCACACAGCGTAGCTTTTAACATATTTATATCCTAGCAGATGCTTTCGATCTAACAAACAAATCACTCCTATTACCAAGTTACGTGTTTTTTTTAACCTTTTCACTGAATATTCTGTGCTAGCCCTTCCTGTTAACATGGCTTCACAATAAATGATATAACTCTGGGTTGTGCTGTATGTTGTACTGAAAAATGATATAAAAGTGATATGTCCAGCCCAGGGCTTTTTCACAATTCCCAGGAAACTGTAGTGCCACAAGAATCAGAACTGCTGGCCCACAGAAACATATACCCAACTCTAGCTGAGGATGTGGTATGGTCTAGTGGGTTAATTAAACAAATAGAGGAAAATTCATGAGGGGAAAAAAAAACCCACTTGGAACTGCTAGCCATGTCAGCAAGGAAGACTGCATGTGTTGCATCCATAGCAAGACAGCAATCCAGGGAATTTTGACTGGGGTAAACCAAGACAGGCACATAGGCAGCAAAGCTGCTGTAGCACAATGGTCTTGTTTTTACATCTGTGGGTTGGACTGCAAGCTTACTTCATTTCATCAAACCAGTAAAGGACAAAGATATGAGTTACGGTTCTTCTCACATATGACTAGTCTTGTACAAAGAACAGCTCTTTGCAGGATTGCATGGATTTTTCCATGCAAAAAAAAAAAGGCTGCAGGACTTTTGAACACAAATAGATTTGCAAACATGCTATGGATTGTCCATTATTTGGTCTGCTAGAGTGACTATATAAAATACTGCAAACTTTATCTTCTCATTTATATAAAGCTATAGTAATCAAAATATCCAGACCCCCTAGAAACATTAGGCTTTGATTCACGCTTCCAATATTTCCTAACTACTGTATTTGACATAGGTTACTGCTATTTTGGAAATGTCGGGATGCGATTACATCACAGAAAAAGAAATACTTGACAAACACTCCTAAACCAATGTAATTTCTGTCTTTATGAAAGATCAAAGAGGCTCTCCAGGATAATACAGTTGCAGCACCTACATCGCTCATATCTACAATTCTACATTAGTCTGTGTCTCTACCGTCTCACTGAATTAGGCCCTTGTAATTGAACTCCAAGTGAGTAGTGGCCTAATACCATGCCCCATATAAGAAGCAGTCCTGACCTGACAGCCAGCCTTGGAATGAACCAGACAACACAACTGGTTTTAATTCGATAGCCTGACTCATCCATATTTTATCACCCTTTGTTATTTTCCTTCGTGCTTTCATTACAGCAGTAAGAAATAAGAAGAGAATTTGCAAATGTGGGAACCGAAGCCCTTGAAGTCTAATGAATAAAATGTTTGCCTTATTGTTTCAAAGGCATCTACTTCTATTACAACTGCATTTTTATTAAACCAGATTAAAACGGGAGATATTTTAAGGTAAAGACTGAGTTAAAATTTGAAGTGAGACTAGATGGCATGTTCCTTACAGCCTTTTCCTAGCAGATTAGATCTGCACTTTAATAAAAAATAATATAAATGAATAGATACAAGTATAAACTGTATTTATAATGCCTATTTATCTCCATAAGTCCTATTAAACTTTGATACTGAGCAAAACTAGCCAATGTTCACAGTATTGCTATTAAAATTTTTAATCTGAATGTGTATCTTAATCTTGAATAATAAGAATTATGAGATTTTAAAAACTTTTCTTAGAATCCTTTAGAATCACTATCTGGGGAACATAAGGAGAACTGGATGGGAATGAGTGACCTTACGCTAACTTTCCTTGGTTATATAATTCAATTTAAATACTAAAAGCAGCTACATACATGCTGTTACCATTCTGAAACTCACAGTCCCCATAAGAATAACCAGACGGCAGTATGGCAATACACAAAACTATCTTTCTACACTAAAAAAAAAAATGAAATGGTTAAACAGCTCTGCCCCCCTGAAACCTCATAATTTACCCAACGCTATCAAAGAAATTTATTCACATTTCACATGTATTCAAAAAGGTAACTGTGACTTCTTCCAGTGTCATATCATCTGTCACTGACCAAGTCACTCAACAGACCTCAAATAGCTCCAGACACCCTCTCAAGACATGGTCATTTGTCCTTCTTCATGGGCTCTTTGTCAGCGTGTGGTCTCCACCATCACACATCTGTAAATACTGTGAGAAGGAACATAATTTTCTGCAGTTCTAGAAATATCTAAGGTTTTCTGATGAAGGCTATGAGGTGGTTTAACACAGAGGCATCAGCCTAGGCAGGCAGGCAGCTTAGCAGGGCGATGCAGCCGGCCCACACGTGGGATTATCTGTCCCGGGACTGTCCTTGCAGCTGCGCCGGCCACTGGACACGCTGCCTCTTTCAAGGTGCTATCTTTGGCGGATGAGGCGAGAGGGGCAAAACTGCATTGCTAAGTACTGGCAAAATAAATGCACCGCAGGGTGGAGTCAGCCATAAGGTAACTATATTCCCAGGACTGTCACCCTGCCCATGCACAACAGCCCAGCAGCATGACAAGAAAAGGGGTTGAGAAAAGGGGGCATGACACGAGCGTCTCCTCCAAGGCTGAAAAGAGGTCAGTGGTCAACTGACCAGGAGAACTGAATACCATTTTTTTTCCTAAATCCTAACACATTAACTATATTTTTTCATCCTTTGATTTGAGCATATGATTAAAAATCCAAATTACATTTGCCTAACCTGATTTTTTTTTCCCCCCTTTCTGTTAGCTAGGGAAATGTATGTTCAGTGCTCAGTTCTATTCCTAAGCTCTTCTCACATAACAACGTGGTAAATCCACACTAGAAAGCAACTTATGCTTCTTAAGTAACAAAGAAAACCCAGAAACAAAACAAAAACAGATACCAGAAGGATGCCAGTAAAATGACAGAAACCCATGAAAAGTGATAAAAGGAATTATGGCATTTAAATAATGAGGGGAAAAAAAAAACCCCAACCATGTGTGCAAACTTAGCACTTCACAAAATGATTAGTGAGGAGGAATAGAAGTTCTCCAAGAGCCCTGACACCAAGCAGCAGTTTAACCACGCGTCCCTGACACTACCTCCCATGCCAGCTGAGTCTGATGGGTGGCTGACAGATGCCACCCTGCTTCTGCCGTGTTAACAGAGGGATTTTTTTACTCATTTTATCCAAGATTTGCCTGAAGTGAACGAACTCCTTATCTCTTACAGACAGGTAGGAGTAATACAGCTTCTACAGTACATTCATCATCATCTTCTGCATGAAGGTACATGGGAAAAAAAGCCTCCACACTGCCTAAATTTGAGATCAGTGCATAGTTTCAGAATCCCCTTGCTGCATTTGTGGATGACCTGGCAACCTCTAAAAGGAGATGCTCTATGAAATGAAAACGTGGATGCATAATTGTGTCTCGTTCCTTCCACAGGACTTGTCAATGTTTTCTCATAGCACATCTGTCTAAAAGGGGGCTTGGATTTCACCAAGATAATTATATGGAGCACATACTGAGATGTCATGCAGGAGACAAGACTCTCGAATAACAAATCAACCGCGCTCGCTCTGAGTTATGTCTGAAAAACTGATTTGATAATAAAATTTGCCATAAGAACAGGTGACTTTAAAAGAGTTTGAAAGATGTATGTATGGGCTGTGTTCTGCCTTATATACCATTCTGGTTCTGAATAGGTGACCAAAATATTTTTAATATTCATGATAGTGCACTATGCATATTTCTCTTGCTGTGTAATTTTGCAAAGAACACAATTATTGAGCTGAACATTTAACCCTGGCTACCTAACTCATTAGAGATTGACTCAGGTATTGAATCTGAATACTTAATCCCACAGGATTTATAAAAATATCAGTGTAGCTGACAGATAACGACAGTTTTCCTTCTGATAGTTTCCTCTAAACAGAAATGGAAATAGTCACATTAACACAGCTGGGACCAGAGCCATGCCATGTTTCCAGGCTGTGCTACAAGGACTAATAAATGTCATTTGAAGCACTGCTTAATAATGAAGCAAGCAGGTTGTCCAGTAAACATTAGTTAACATTCACTCATTTGTACATTTAAAACAAATCAGATCTTTGCAACTTCCAGAAAATCTGTCAAACAGCCAAGGATCTACAGAAGGGGCGTTGTATCAGTTAATTCCTTGTTTCCTTGACCATCCTTCTGCCATTCACGATGGGTCTATATTAGATCACAGCCAGGTACCAACCTGGAGCAAACCAAGTAGTTCCCCCCAAAAAATGGAAAAGCACAGAGGGTCACACTGGGATTCCAACATCACCATCCAGCACGAGAGTCTGAACAGATGTGGCCGTGGCCCACCCCATGGCATGCATTAGAAAGCTGGGAGAGGGATACCCTCCAAATTTCTTCGTAAATGTTAATTCTCTCCTAACCCTCACCGTGTTTTACTACCAGTTTTCCCAACCTGTTATTCTTCAGGTCCCAACTCTATAGTAAACTCCAATTGTTTATATCCATTCAAAACATACATCACTTTTAGGATTTAGGATGTTTATAATCTTACGGTAGGCAGTCACAGAGTTTCCAGTAAATCCTTTCAGGCATGGACTGCGTTGTAAAATATGTTTGTCAAGTTTCCAAGACCATGAAGTCACACAGCCAGTGCTAATGCCCTACTCATGGGAGCAGCCATCATGAACACTTACCTTTGCAAACAAAGCACTTAATATGGAAATATTTGTTCTGAACTCTCAAAACTTCTCCTTTACATGGGTTTCCACAGTTATTGCAGAGAATTGCAGTAGTTGATGGCTTCTCCAGCTGGCTATGCACAGCCTGGGGTTGTGAAACTGCAAGGGAAAACAAAAAGTAGAGCATTTTAAAGGCCATCAGATGCATCTTCTGTAATACCTACAAACAACGACAATTAATACCCGGGACAAAACAGGCCAAGCAGATAAACCAGTTTTAACTTCTGGTATTGACCAGCACAGAAGAAAAGATCTGCTAAAGGAGCTGAGCCAAGCTTCTCATTTCATAACTTTCAAAGCTCACACCTGCAAACATTTCAAAACGATAATTTCAAGATACTAGGTTTATCTAGGTTAGTAAAACATTAAGTGAATTAAAAATTTGCTGCCATCTTGTGATGTACATCAGAAACTGCATTTATTGGGCTGCTGCTAATAACAATATAAATTGGCATCCCAATGTGTTATGTGGAACAGGTGAGATATGACCTTATTCTTGCAATTCTGCTACAGTACTTGCATGAATTTTTTATCTCAGTGTACTTAGGAGTCTGGAGAGAAAACATCAAGGCAGTTAATTATAAAGGGGCTGTACTACAGCTCAATAGACTTGGCTTTTTTCCTAGGTGAAGAAGAACTAAAAACAGGAAAATATCAAGCATTTTAAGTAAATTACACACTCAGTGACATTCTTCTTCTTTAGTATAGCATGCTTATTCTAAGGTTGGATTGCTTATTTCAAAGTGATTGAATTTTTAAAAATTTTAGCTTCAGAATAAACTTACCAACCAACCAGTCAAGATAGACTACTGAGTTGTGAGAGGTTGCTCTAAGTATAAATGGGAGTCAGATGTGTTTCCCTTAAGAGTTGTGTTGAGGGATAATGCCACTGCTGTGTAACCCTTTTCTTTCATCGGCATTCAAAAAAAAATTGGGAAGTAATTTTTTGTCTGAGACTGCTGCAACACAATTAATCAATTTATAAGAGGCTAGATTAAACTCAGATTGGCAGAGATCTGCAGTTTCTGTTCCTACTGTAATATCAGAGTTGCTATTTCAGAAAAAAAGGCTTCTGAAAGAAAAAAAGATGGGAAAAACCCACAAAATTGTTTTTAATTAAAAAAAAAAAAAAGTCACGCCTATACCTTCACCATAGGTAAGGATGATATAGAGAGGCAGTGATGGTACCGTCACAATGAACACATATGATAACAGACAATACCAAAATCAGTAAGTGAGCATCACCCAGCTTTTATTCTCTAATATCTGACCTTGCTGCTCTTCCTCCTCCATTCTCACCTCATCCCCACTGCTGGCACCTTGTGGTGATGCCTAAAAGGCCTTTCCACATCCACTGACTTTAAGGAGTCAGTATTTCAGTGAGATGCTGAGCCTCCCACCTAGTCTTTGGGGGGGTTTCTCTGCAAGTTTTGCCCAAACTGGCACTTTCTACTCCTGTAAGTAAAGTGTTTGGGGTTCTTTCCCAAGGAGATACAAGGGACCGAGCTGCCCATAGCATTTTTCACCACCCATTAGTATTCTGCATTGTCTGCTGAAATTGCACATTCTGGGATTGTCAAAAAGTCCTGCTCAAGGCAACATGAACTCTGGAGCTATTACTGAAGCCCTGGCTGTAATTAAGTACGTCTCCAATAAAACCAACACAGCATGACAGGCAATTAGAAGTTTATAGAAAGGCAGATGCCCAAATTTACACAGGGCAAGCAATGCACACGGTCCAAGAGAATATGAACATCTGCCTTATTCCTCCAAAAGAAAACAGAGGGAACTCTGAACTTTGCAATACTTAACTTTTGACATCAGAATTTAGCTTTATTGTAACCTGCCCAAAACAAACTACCCACCCTGAAAAAAAATTCAGCCCTGTAAGAAAATGAAACAAAGTATTTTCCCAAGTTACTTAGTAAAGTAGCTGCTAAAAGTTTTAACTATGGATAAAGAAGGTTTGCTTTCTCCAAAATTACTAAGCAGCACCAAATTTGTAGCATTTAATTAATGGAAGACTTGACTTAAAGGGAGCTGACCACACCCAGAGCATTTTGGCGTAAAAAGTTACATTTGAAATGCAAAATTCGGATTGGAACAGTTAAACATTTGACTTTCTTTTCATGTTGGACTCTCCTCATGGCTGCAGCTTTCTGAGCAGCATCTCTCCAGCGGCAGCAGTGCCTGGCCGGTGCGGAGGCACATGGATGGCTGCGATCTCGTGCCATGGAGGGCCCGTGGGCAGGGCAGTAACCTGGCCAAGGAGCACCCCTGCCGCAGCGCAGAGCACACGCTGGAGGGACCCAGACGCACGGCCAGAGAGCCCCAAGGGCAGCCCTCCAAGCCAAACATACCCCCTTTCCCTAAAGTGAAAATATTGTCACATTTCCAGGAAAACTTCATTTTTTTTGTTTGTTTTCTTGCACCCGGGAGTTCAATGCTGCACTTGTTGCAAAGCAGCAGAAAATTGAGAGTTGTTGCAAATTTGTTTTGTGAATTGTGAAACAATTGTGAAAACTGTTGCAAACTGAAAGATGTTGCAAAGTGATGGAGAACAGGAAGTTTTGCTTTCCACCTTGCATGCGGTGCTCAGCATCCAGAGCTACAGGGCAGGACCATTTAGTGCATTTGCTTCTCTTCAGGTCTCTGGATCAAGATTCAGAATTTAAAAAAAAAACAAAACAAAACAAAAAAAAAACCCAAAAAAACCAAAAAAACCAAAAAAACCAAAAAAACCAAAACCCCAACTCAGCTATAAAATAAAATAAAAAGGAAAAGATGTGGTATTTCTGTTGGAATTCTTCCATTAGTCTTGAAGTAACATAAATCATATTTAAAATATGCATGGTAGACAGATGAATAATTATTTTGCTTTCCTCTCAGTTCAGAACTAAGCTAATCAATATTTCACACAACCCCCCAGTGGGAATACAGTGCCTTTGGGCTCATTATAAAACCGTGCTTCTGAAGACAGTTTTAAATACGTATTCATTCATCTAGCACAACAAAATGATGTAATTAATGATATATTAGTTTAATATTGAATATTTTAAAATATAGTGTGCTTTATATTGAAATTGTAACTACTGACACAATTTTTGGCAAACTAACTATATTAGTTAGCTTAAAAATTTAACTTATGTTTCAAATCACTTTTAAGGAAATACATTTACATGGCAATTTTCAGCATTCTGCTTTTGTGCCTTTATGTAGCAAAATCAGTCTTTGAAGTGGCAGAAGATACAATCGACATATTTGATGAGCGAAATAGTGAATTACTGACCGAATGTAATGATCTGAGGCTACTCATAACTGACTAAAGAGCTCATTAAAAACTAAATGCTTGCATTATACCCTGATCTGCAGAATTTAATGAAATGAGAAATTTCCTTCTTAACTATAAATGACTTTTTTCTGAACAGAAATACAAATGAATGCCTGATCCTCCAAACTTCCCCTTTTCCCAGACTGCATTTTGCTCTACCAGAGGTATCTTCACCAATTCTTAAACCCTAAAAAGATCTGACTGCACATACTTTTTGACAAGGACAAAAACTGTCAAGAAAGGAACCAGCATACACTTTCCCTGGCACTTCATCAGCATACAAGACCTGTCTGCTGGGGACACCGCTGCCAATAATCTTGCCGAATGTCCAGTGCTTACGTATTTCTGGTGTCTCAACTTCTCCCCAACAGGCTACGCAGCACACAATTCTGTAGTTCTGGATAAAGTAAAACTTACTGAATTAGCGATTGTTTGTTAAACAAATTGCCAAATAAGATATATTCCTCAGATTTACTTCTATACTGCTTGCTCGAGACATACGCACTCCCTGTAAGTACTGTGGGGAAGAGAGGACAGTGGTATCACTTGTTACCAACCTTACGGCAACTGCAAAATGATGTTTTCAGTGTGCTTAGAACTTTGGCAAACTTCAACTGTTTATATTAACATTCTTCATGTTTGGTGCTCCTGAGCTCATTTCTTTAGGGAAAACTTCAGACAAACTGCTTAAGTTTTTTATAAAGGTGGAAAAAAAGGACAACATAAAATATATCTGTTTTCAATGTTAAAAAGAAAACATAGCACCTTGCTTTTGGAAGTACTTTGGAGGAAAGGCTGAAGCCTGACAGAGATGGACTTTGTGAAAGGTACACTGGATCCACAAAAATCCACAATATCTGGTCAGAAGAATCTCCCTTTGAATAAATACAGCTCCTTTGTCAGTGCTAGACTAAGAAGGATTTAACAGCAGTGGGGACCAGGATGAGGTGCCAGGGTTGAGGATGAGAGTTGGCTGAGACAAGAGTGTTTTGGAAACAGCACAAGACAAGCTGATAGTGGTGGCAGAAGGGAGAAGATTTGCGAGTCCCTGGTCACGCTCCACTCCAGAGCCTGGGACAGAAAATGTCACCGTGCTCTCATCGTCTTCTATCCGTTACAAGGAAACTGCTGAGGGAAATCAAACCCTTGGCACAGGATCCTGTCTAGGACCAGTCCACACACAGAGGATGACAAACCCCTTTGCTATCAGGCTTCGGGTAGCCAAATGAGAAAAATCTTTACAATAGATGACAGACCTGATGAAGAAACATATGGCCAGAAACTGCAGAATTCAATACAGTCCTAATGCTTCTTCCAGTTTGGTGCCTTTTCATTTAACTTAGCATAAAGACCCATAGAAGCCACTACTGAGCTTAGAAATCAAGTACTGAAAAGCTAAGAAGTCTCATGCTTAAGAATATACATTCAATCTTGGATCAAACCTCAGATACAAATCTTAAAGACTTTGACCTGCTTTATTCAATATATGGACACAAAAAAAGGCCACATATCCCATTTACTCCACATTATCTAACCCTGTTCCAAAAACCCAGCTTATTAGATTTACTACTCTTGGTGATTACAGAAGCCTGAAATGACAAAGGGCCAAATGACACAATTTAATATTAGAATCACAGAATCCTAGAAGGGATCCAGTTCCACCCCCTCTACCATGGGCAGGGACACCTTCCCCTAGACCAGGTTACTCAAAGCCCCATCCAACCTGGCCTTGGACACTTCAGGGATGGGGCATCTGCAACTTCTCTGGGGAACCTTTTCCAGTACCTCACCACGTTCCAGGAAAGATTTTCTTCCTTATATCTAATCTAAGTCTACCCTCTTTCAGTTTAAAACCATTACCCCTTGTCCTATCACTACACTCCCTGATCAAGAGCCCCCCCATCTTTCTTGTAGGCCCCTTTCAGGTACTGGAAGGCTGCTCCCAAGGTCTCCCTGGAGTCTTTTCCTCTCCAGGCTGAACAACCCCAACTCCTTCAGCCCATCCTCATACAGGAGGTGCTCCAGCCCCCGATCACCTTTGTGGCCTCCTCTGGACCTGCTCAAGCAGGTCCATGTCTGTCTTATGCTGGGGGCCCCCAGAGCTGACAGACGCTTTTTGTTCTGTGATATTTCATATGGGCATTTTAGAGAGTACTGTGAAGTAAACTAAGGTGTAATCTGAATGGATAGACAACATTTATGTGAATAAATATTTTATTCCTAAATAATAAGTTTTTGTAATCCCCCCAATTACCTCTCAATCGAGGGAAAGTGCTAATTCCTCACCAAGATTCCTGGATGGATAGTGCAGAACCAGAGCCTAAAGACAATGGTAAAAGGAAAACCAAAGGGGTTGGGAGAGTGGGGATGTGTGTGTCCCCTCCCCTGTTTTTCTTGTGTTTTGGGTTTTTTATCCTGTTCTTGAGGTTGGGTTAAAAAAGTGCAAGCCTTTCATTTCAGGCTTATACAAATATAACATCATTTGCCTTCAACAGCAAACCTCCATCAGCAGGACAGCGACATCAATTTTCTTTAGCAACTATCAGCACTAATGGCTCCTCTATAAATTCACCAGGAACAACCCTCTTCACAACCCATTGCATTCACTTCATGAGGTGGAAACATTTTGTTTGAGCGAAAAGATATTAATAGCTAAATTTACCAATATTAGCTATTTAGTTCATAAAAATATTCAGTTTTTTCAAGAAAAACACAGGCCACATTCCAACTCTGAACCAAAAATGCACAGCTCTGATAGCGGATATTATTCTGCATGAAGGAATTAGCAGAAAATTATCTCTGTGTTGACGCTGAAACCTTTCATCTCTATAGCTAGAGGTGGTGACTGAAAATCAAACTAAACAAATCTGAGACCCAAGTGCCACGTGCTCACTAAGTATTTGAGACCCAGGACAAAGTATTGATTGCTGAAATGCTGTAGGAAGCGCTTTGGGGAGGGTGTGGTTCACAGCAGCCCCGAGGGGAATTACATTTGCAATCTTCTCTGAGCAGGATTAAAGGAGAAGCAGATGAGAGCAGCAGCATCTGACCGGAATTAGAGATTGGAGTTCAAGTTGTTTTTTTGCCAAACCCTTCTTGTGTCGCCTCAGTCAAAACACTCAGGGCTGGATTTAAAAACACCCAGATGAAAGCAAAGGAAACAAGCATTTGAGTGCCTCTAAATATCCTGTGAAGCATTATTCCTGGTTTGAAGTGCCTAAAGCTGGCCCCTGCTCCCTCCCTGCCTTGTGTCTGTGTGTAAAATACATTGGCTAGGAGTTCTTCCAGTGCTGGCATGGGGGTAAGGATAATGTAACACCGTCCTAAGTAATACGGTAATACGTACAGTGTTCAGAGAACTACTTGGGTGGGAGCCATAAATTTACTTTAGATAAGGGGCTTTGCTTTCTTTTCTTTTTCCTAAGAACTGGTGATTTCTTATGGAGCGTTGCAGGGGCCTGAGACCTCAATGGCCCTTTCCACCGAAAGGATGAGAAAAAAGGGGGATTGTGAAGCAAGCCTTCCCCATCCATCCTTCCAACCGCGCTCGGTAGCAGGGAAGAGTGATTCCCTAGCCCCCGCCCTGCCCAGCCATGCACCCCCGTGGTCCAGGAGGCAGGAGGGAGCACACGTGCCCGAATGGACAGGCACCAAACCTGTCTGAGCAGCAAACGTGTTAGAAACAGATGTTCTGCCACAGCATGTGAAGTATCTAGTGGTAACCTGTTTTACCATATTTCTCAATTAGCATCTTGTGTTAAGTTAGCATCTTGTGTTAAAAGCAGTTTCAAACATGTTTGCGTGCTTTATGGCGCCTTGTCATTATAACACAATACCTTTTTCTTCCATACATCTCACAACAAAGGAGAAGATCACAAGGATAAAGGGAAAGCTGAAGAAGTTTTGCCTTGCATGTCCACATCACGTAGTCCCTCGAGCCCTCCAGCTGGCATGCAGAGGGCTGAACTGTCCCCATACCAGCGCACACATCCCCAAAGGGGATTTTCTGCACCGAGAGCATCCAAGCTGCTCCCCTAAAAACGCTCACTGCTTTTTCCAAGACCTCTGCTGTGGCTCCTACAGCAAAGCACAGTTACTGCTTCCCTCTTTAGTTCCTATATCATCAGACAGGCAATTCAGCAAATTCAATAAATCTTTATGTCAATAGGTCTCTATTTAATTGAATTCATTAACATAGTCCCAAAATACAAAGTAACACGGTTCAAGAATCACATTCCTCTTTGAGATGTATACCTGCTTCTGCTACTTATAAACCACAGCTTGTACAGTGTCTTTCCACTGGCACTGAGAAAAAGACTGCACGCCTTTTCCAGCATTTCCTATGGATCACAATCAAACCAGAAACCTATACAGGACCGTGGGCAGACAGCACGACTGCAGCAACCTCTGCTTTTACTGCTAATCACAGAGTTTAGGGGGGCAGAGAGGAGGGAGAGGTGTTATCCAGGAGAATGCAAATACAGCCATGCACCAGACGCAGCACAGCACAAGTACTCAGCACACAAGAGCTCCAAATCTCACCACATGCAAAATTCCTGTCACATAAACAAGCCTAACCTCCTGCCCTCATCATTACAATAAAATATTTACCAAATCCAAAGACTGGTAGTAAAAATCTCTTCTGAACTGTAATTGCAGCAATGTAAAGGCTACTTTTGTGGGTGTTTAGCAATATTACACTGCGAAAGGAGATAGGAACAGCACTCCAATATATCTATACAAAGCAATGGGCATTTTTTTTTTCATTACAAGCTAATATAAACTCTAAAGTAATTTAAATTTAAATAAAAATAGGGAATTTTTCAAACTGAGTTGTCAGCCAAGTGTCACCATCATTATAATTTCCAAATCATGATTCATATAATTAAAAGATTGTGAAGCATAACTCAAAAATCAATGTTTAACCATCTCCCACCACTCTGCTGCATTTCCATGTAAACACAGAATAATTATTCTCATGACAGTTTCAGTGGTTTTGTTACCGCTCTCCAAAACTCAAACGATGGAGTCATCACACTGTACCTGTATCTTCCGGCATTCCCGCATTAATTCCCTTCCAGAGGGGAAATGCCACCAGAAGCGCCGGTGCTGCGTGGCCGGCCGGCGGCGAGGGGCTCAGCGGTGCGGTGTGGAGCTCCGTGTAAAAATAGTGTCCTGCAGAAGCCTAGATGTTGTCACGTCCACGGGGTGGGCCACCGCTGGCAGGGTCCCGGAGGGACCGAGGGCAGGACGTGCCAGTGCTGGCTGTCTTTGCATTGCGTGATGCCACCTCCCATAGCCACTGCAGGGTGGTGCTGGGCACCTGGGGAAACAAGGCTTAGAGAAGGGAAAACTGCAAGCCGCCTGGCCACGAATTAAAAACACGGGCTGAGGTAGCTGGGAAACCCCTCTAGCCATGCCCTGATCCAGGCGGGCCCTTCCCCCTGGCACAGGAGGGCAGGGCACTGATTTTGGAAGGAGATGCTGTAAGCACGTCTCTCTCCAGCAGGTGGTCAGTGAGATACCTGGCAGCCAAAAATCTCTCCCCTGATTTCTCATATAGAGTTGGACTGCATAGCACTGGAATAACAGCGATGTGTTGAGCTATTTAAATCAATACTTGCTTGCCCAGTTATCATGTGAATACTCCACGAGGATTAAAATCTGCAGCTCTTAATTGCTTTGGACTAAATTTGTATGACGGTAGTAATATGGCTTTTGCATTGGAAACGGGACTGATGGCTTGGGTAGACCTGGAGTAAAGTGCTGCAATAGGAACAGGATTTCACCTCCCTTTTTCACAGTGCAGATTATTTTTTTCTCTGCAGGCTTCACAGAAGCCAGAACGCTCTCCCCCCTCCCTTGCTCACCGTCTTTTATCCAGTCACTGCCTACTTGGTTACAAAGCACCAAAGAATCAGCTTTTTCTCTCTTTTGACAAAGAGAAGCCCATCAGGGGGTGTAAATGCGAAAACAGATCTCCGCAGCTTCTGATGCTGCCGAGGGAGGGCTGTGAAAGCCTCACAGCTTGTGTAGCACCGTGCACAAAAAGCACAGCAAGTTTACTCTGCTACGCAGGTTGAAGAATCTTTTGCACTGAATCATATTAAAATCTACTGAACTGACCCAACCTGCATGCATGGTGAAGGCTGAGTCTCCATCAACTTCAACAGTTGATGCTGACTCATTTTGCAGAAAGTGCAATACCTTCCAATCCCCATCAAACCCCAAACAGTTCTTTAGAAGTTGAAATACTGCTTCTTTTTTTTTTTTTCTTTCTTTGAAAAAGAAAGGTCTTATTTGTTTAGAATAAAGTGCAAATTTTATGGCTTAGTGAAACTCTTAGGAATTTTTTTAAGCTCTTACCAGCTCACAGTGGATGAATTCTTATAAACATTATACAAGGAAGGGGTGGAGTCCCTTTATTATTTTTTTTTTTTAAACCAAAAGCATCAATGCTTCAAAAAAGCATCTATTCACAATTATGACCAAGGTTGAAATTATTTCATGATGAGAAGCCAGAAACAGCTGATAGTTCCTAGATCTTACAGAAGCGCTTTAGTTGATAACTAGGGCAGAAATCAAGAATTCCCCCATTTCAGAACGTTTCCCTTTGGTTTCTTACTTACAGAAAATATCTTTACATTTTGTAATGGACACAAAACACACATTGCTTTGTTTGTCCAGTATTGACTATTGGGAATGGAACGAGCATTTCTACAGGGGCAGCTGGGGAGCTCTGACTGCAGAAATCCCTATGGCGAGGACACCGCTGTCCTGGGCCATGCCAGGCAGGGTCCCGGTCTTTAAATAGCCGCCGGCTGACACGGCCGGAGATCCAGAGAGCAGATCTGAAGATCCCAGGTTCTGCACATTGAATCAAAACTATGAATTATTCCATTTTTAAAAATTCTTATATGTGCACTATCTTGCAGCAACACTTTTGGCATTAAAACCTTACGGCAATATTTTGTTCAGTGCTGTTGTGCTGTCTGGGTAAGGCCAAACCCATCCCCGCACTCTTTTGGATCCTCATCAGCCACCCTGGCCGAGCTCTCCAGATATTTGCAGGATTTGGCCTACTTAGTTTTTCCCAGCGGCTACTTCAACTTGGCAGAAACGCAGAAGGCACTTTGCTAAATAGCAACGCTCCGAAGGAATGTAAATTAATAGGCAGGAAAAGTGAAAGCGCTTTCACTCTACCACACAGCCTTTCCCGCCGCTCGCCAGGCTTTCTCCTTTCCAAGACTAAATGCTACATAACCCATATTTTGACATTATATGATCATAATGCGGTCGCATAGTGTACTAATTTGTATTTACAATTCTAGGTATAATCCCTGAGCCTCCCCTGCGGTCTCACCTCGTGGCTACAGCAAAGAAAAAATCATACTTGAAGAGCTCCGAGAGTTTTGTCGGTGTTGCTGTGAAACCCCAGCACCAGTCACGGGCTTCACGGGCACCAAGTACGGGACCATTGCACTTCATTAGCGCGATGGGCTGACGTGGGGGAGCGCAACGAGAGACGGCAGCGACAGCAGCACGGGGGAGACAGCGCAGGCACTGCCTGCTGATGCTCCTGCTGCACACCATCCAGAAAGCAGAATCGCTTTAACCCGATTTCTCAAAGCAATGCAAGCCAAACACCTGTAACTCCCCGGTTTTAAAAGTAATAACAGCATGCTGCCCTTGCTATAGAAAAGGATGAGGCACCCGGCTCCTCTTACAACTTCAAGTGAAGTTCTGGTGGCCACAGCAATGCCCTCGCCCATCTCTGTTTCAGGGTTCTTTTCACCAAGGTTACATTACCAAGATCAACACCTTCACTGATGTCTTTGCAAACCGCAGCCAGACAGCTTAAGCAACGACTTTAGGCCATGCTGAAATGGATTAGCTGGCTGAAAACTCTTTACAGCCTATGGTACCATTGGTTGTAAAAGGCATGTTTAAAAGATTTCAGATCCTTTCCTAATTAACTCATGTTTTTTCCTGTCCTTGCACCTCTATTCCCACTAAAAGTTAAAGTGAATGTCAATAGTAACTGAAGGCAATGGTACGTGGTCTAATCCTGCTTCTTTCTCCCATGCTCATGGCACCCCACAAGACCCATTTGGAGCTTTTTCCATAGCCTGCCTTTGAAAACATTTAGAAACAATTATTTATTTTATTAATTATGGAAGAACAGAGATGTTTTTCTTCACTATGAAATATGAAATACTTTCTAACCAAGATTTTTTAAAAAATCAGAGCTAAACCACCACCTGAGATTCAGGGACTTGGCAAGGCATGTACGTACCTGCTTGCACACAGCCATTCCAGAGGTACCTGGGTCATGAGTTTTCCCCTGCTCCCTGCTATCGCTTGGGAACAAAGAGCTTCCTTCAGCCCTGAAATTCGTGATGGCAGCCCTTGTCTGCTGGCCAGCAAGTCAGATGAATGAAACCAGAACTTCTCCCACTCCTAGCTCCTTTCTCCCTGGGGGGACCTCTCTACAGCAGACGTAGATCCAGACCGAAGGGTGCGTTATTCCCTTTTACTTCCCCAACTAGAATAAAAGCACCATCTAGCATTCTTCAGAAAACTGTCCACATGAAATAGCGAGCAGAAATCAAACATAAAGCCTGCAAAGCTTTTAGCAGCGATTTTATAATGGGAAAAAACGGTCTATCAAACCCATAAATAGGGTCCAAAAAATGTCCTTAGAGGACTGGGAAAAACAAAACAAAACAAACAACTGTCTTACAATGAGGTGACAGAGTACCGGCACATCCAGAAAGCGTTTTGCAAAGTGACAGAGGCCAGAGGGTGAAGGGACATCGTCTGGTTAGCAGCAAAGGGACAACGAGAGCCACAGCGATGGTACAGCAGGTCACACACCTTCAGAAATGAAGCTGCCGCACAGGGAACCTGCTCACCTTACGAAACCGATAGGGATGGCCAGTAACAAATGGAGTAGACATCAGATAAGAAAAGACACGTTTAAGCAGAGGTTATAGGCTGACATGTGCCATTTAGTACAGAAAAAATGCCATGTAATAAGGATAAGGCAAGCAATTTACAAAAGGTATTCATTTCTAAAAGGTCAGGCACTACAAGGGACTAATCAGAGAAAGGACTTGAGAGTGCGGGAGGGAAACTTAAACCTTCTGCTGAGTACCTGTCAGTAATCTGGGAAAGCAAGCAGGATAATGGGATCTATTGTATTAAGGGAAGACATCCCAGCTGCAACAGAAATGGCACTGTAACAAGAACCGTCAAGATAAACCCCAGAATCCAAGCCCAGCATTTTATGGGAGGGAAATCAAAGAAGCAGAATAAGGCAGTGTCAGTTGGTGTGGCCAAAAATTGCACGTAGTAGGCATGAATGTTAGAAAAGCTAATTTACTTCCTTTAATACAGGAGGAATTAAACTACAATATGAATTTGACATTTAGGGGATCACAAATGGTGCAAGAAAGATGACAGGCATTGCAAAGACGCCAAGATAATTTTGGGGTATTTCTTCTGGGATTAAATTAATGCACAGAGCATGTTTTTAAAGATGGATTTTTCTGTGTGGGCTGATGCTACATGCACACAAAGAAACTGATGGCTAAATGTTAATTTATCATTGTTTTACATACAAAATTACCATTTAAATTGTCTGGATTTTTAATCAATAGAGAATAAACTGAAGTATCAACTAAGAAATCAGGTAGACTTAAAGGATCTTCATTGCTTCGCTCTCTTCTAGAACGTTACACAGGCATTGCTATAATTCTGCAATCACAAGCTACCTATTGTTCAAGACCATCAAGTGATAATGTGGGTTGGGTGCTATGTGGAAAAAAAAGATTCAAACTGCTCTATCATGTGTTTTAATTAGAATTTTGAAATTTAACTTCAGAGGTATCTTATTAAGAAAAAGCAATGAACGCACAAAAGAACCCCCAAAAAATGGAATATTTTGAGAGTTAAGAGGCCTGGGATTAGGTCTTTCCTTAGACTCATGTGTCTAAAATGTCATGCATGTGAGCCCAAAGCTGCAAGGGCAAAAACCCCCTCCTCAGCAGCCTTCTCATGCCTGCTCCTCAGCACCTCCAAAGGCAGAGCACGCTGATTTTTCGCTTCCCATTTCCCAGCTGTCCACAGAGGACTGCAAGAAAGTGCCTTCAGCTTCCCCCCTTTTTCCATATGTAGCAGATGGTAAAACAGATATAAGCTCTTGTTTGTAGCTTATATCCTTTGTGTGAGTGTGGGGTACTGAGTGATTTTACCCAGTGACACCCAGGATCTTCTATTTGAAGAGTTACCTTCCTTGCTTCCCAAGAAAACATGACTATAGGTCCTTGGCACATTTGTTGGAGGAAACCCAGAGAGACATTTCTCCCCCTGAGCCCAGGCTGCCTTGCTACACGGCCATGCAGCTCAGTCCACCTCTGACGCATGGCACCACCGAGACAGGCATGCACGGCCAAACACACAGGCAGAAAACACTCTTTACAAAAAAAAAAAAAAAACAAAAAACAAAAAAACAAAACAAAAAAAAAAACAAACAAAAAACCACACCTGCAAGTTCCACTTAGAATCATAGAATTTAGGTGGGAAGAGAGCTTTAAGATCATCAAGTCCAACTGTTAACCTAACATTGCTAAGTCCACCATTAAACCATGTCTCTCAGCACCAAATCTACACATCTTTTAAATACCTCCAGGGATGGGGACTCAACCACTTCCCTGGGCAGCCCGCTCCAATGCTTCACAACCCTTTTGGGGAAGAAATTTTTCTCAACATCCAATCTAAACCTCCCCTGGTGCAACTTGAGGCCATTTCCTCTTGTCCTATCACTTGTTACTTGGGAGAGGAGACCGACCCCCACCTCCCTACCCCCTCCTGTCAGGAGGGCGATAAGGTCCCCCCTCAGCCTCCTCTTCTCCAGGCTGAACAACCCCAGTTCCCTCAGCCGCTCCCCATCAGCCTTGAGGAGCTCCAGACCCCTCACCAGCTTTGTTGCCCTTCTCTGGACACGCTCCAGCACCTCAGTGTTCTTATAGTGAGGGCCCCAAAACTGAACACAGTATTTGAGGTGCAGTGAGTCTAACCCCTGCCTTTGCTCAAACAGCTCTGTTCTGGTTTACAAAGGCGAGGAGAGACACTGAAATCAGGGTCAGGATCCAGACTGTGAATCCCAAGCGTAAAGCCCTGAACAAGAACCCTGCTGCAGAGGGCAGAGGGGATTTCAGACACCTCCTCATCTTCAGCTCTCCATGACCATGCGCCTGTGCCCAACTCCCAGCACTTTAATCCTTGCATTTAGCCCTCAGTGACCATGCCAGAAAACATTTTTCTGCCTGCTTTCCAAATCCCATTCTCTGTAAAGGGATGTAGTTGCAAAGCAGCAGGTCAGATCCAAAGCCTACTTTAATACATTTTGGTTGGTGATTACTGAGGAATTTGTCAACAACGCGGAGTGCTGTCTTGAAAGTAAAAAGGACAAAAAAAGTCATCACTGTAAATATGACACTGTTGGACTTCACCCTGTTCCCAGTGAAGCCCACCAGTAAAACCATTATTGATCTGAGTGGAAGACTTTCAACAGCATTAACTTCTCTTCTCAGTTCAGCCAAGTTTTGATCTTAGCAATTTACTCATCACTAGCAAAAATTTCAGCCTTTCCCCTGTTTGCTCTCATCAGTAACATCTGAAATTAAATTCTGTCTCCGAGCTTACTTTAATACCAAGAAATAAATCAGAAAGAGGTTTTTTTCTCTGAGTATGTCTAAATTAATGGATATTCTTCATTGCTTAGTTCCAGTATAGATAGCTTCAAAATTTTAAGAAAAAATTAAAAAAAAAAAACAAAACAAAACAAAACAAAACAAACCCACACTGGACTGTCTCCTACAGCTCTGCAGCTCCCTGGCTACTCAGTCACTTCTAGTACCTCCACCAGTTACTCAAGGCATATTCCTGCCAGTGCTCTCATCTTTGGGGCATTGAGATATAGAGAACCATGATGCTAGATCAGAAATCAGCATTTTGGTGCTAGTTCGCCCCCACGGGTCCATAGCACCAACCAGGCTGCACCCCTGCTTGGCATCACTCTTCACGCTGATATTTGCTCCATCTGTGTCACCGAATGGAGGCGGAGAGCAAGCACATTCCCTGGCTTGGATATGAACAAATGTTTGGAACTGGGGAAAAACAGTTTAGGAGGAATTTCCATGGCTCATTTCGCTTTCCGTTCCCTGGTACAAACAGAATAATAATAATAACAATGCCTGCTTCTTATATCAACAGCAAAAAGCAAGATAAAATAATGTAAAAAACAATAGTTCATTTTGCTAGCCAAGCCACAATGTATCACCCCCAATCATTAATTAAATTATAATTTACTAACTTTCCACTAATGCTATATGATACGGTGTTTTGAAAAGGATTACAGACAATAATTTAAGGACCTTTTCAGACGTTCTTTCTTTTTATGCTGTATACTATGGCATACAAAAAAATGTTTTAAATAATTACACTAGCATATAAAACTGAAATCACTGTTTATTTGCTCTGCTTAATTTGGCATTAAGGAGGGATTAGCCACTGTTCTATTGCAATCATACAGTTACTTCAAATATACATAGGTATCGATGTTATTGAAGTGCTGAAGTCACACTACTTTAAACAGCTGCAAATTAGTTAACTTGGGTGAAGTTGTCACAGCATGAGAATTTCTTCTTAGATCCAATTACACCCATGCAAATTTATTGTGCTTCAGCCCCATCAGATACATCAGCACGTTGCCCCCCTTTTCACATGCAGGCTACATAATTTCTGCAGTCATCTTTCAACACCACATTCACAGGAGAAATGTGTTATATTCACACAAACACAGCCCCAGAGCCCACAGCCACAGTGCTACTTCATGCACAGTTCTGCAACGAACAGCTCTACTGTCGACGGATACATTTTGAGCTCTGGATTCAACACGCTTTGTGAATTTTTGATTTTTGGGTTGCTTAATTTGCAACCTGACACCCTATTCAGACAGCAAATTAATTTTACGTCAGCCTAAATATTTTTGTCACTCTTCCCCAAGCCTGTAGTGCTGCATGGGGTTGTTGTGACCCAAGCACAGGATCCGGCACTTGGCCTTGTTGAACCTCATACAGTTGGCCTTGGCTCATCGATCCAGCCTGTCCAGATTCCTCTGCAAAAGCTTTCCTACCCTCAAGCAGATCAACACTCCCGCCCAACTTGGTGTCGCTTGCAAGCTTACTGAAGGTGCACTCGATCCCCTCATTCAGATTATTGATAAAGATATTAAACAGAACTGGGCCGCATACGAGGCAACACCATGTGATAAAAATGTGTATTATTCATAAAAGAAAGATATTGCACACCATTTTTCCCAGGTAACATACAGAAATGCAGTTCAGTGAAGGACAGATGAAAACGCAGTGCCAAATCCCACGTTAGCCTCACTCCCCTGATTTCAACAGGGTTGAAGCACAGACGAATTATGTTCATTGTGCTGAAGGAACAGAAGCGGGATATGTGCTCTGTGGGGGCAGGAGATGCTGGAGCCCACTAGTCCCCATCCAGCCTCTGTACCCTGCTTGCTTTTGGATGGAGACCTTACTGTAGAGGAGGTGAGGGAAACTGGTGGCCAAGGTATGGTCCCAGTGCTACGTTAGGGTGAGGCTGTGGTGAGCGCAAACAGGAGCTGCTGCAGTCTTCACGTTGCCTGTATTTACTTAGCGCAACTCACTGGAAAAGAAAGAGCAGCAGGCTCGGGGGGACCTCATCACAGTATTCCAGTATTTAAAGGGCAGCTACAAAGAGGATGGAAGCTCTCACTTTTCAAGGAGCCACATGGAGAAGACAAGGGGCAATAGGTACAAGTTGCACTGGGAGAGGTTTCATCTTGACATAAGAAATACATTGTTTACAGTGAGAGCAATCGTTCCCTGGAACAACCTTCCCAGGGACATGGTGGAGTTCCCATTGCTGGAGGTTTTCAAGATGCAATAGGGTGCAAGATAATCTCATCTAGGCTCCCTTTCCCATGACAGGTTGGATCAGGTGATCTTTTGAGGTCCCTTCCAACCTGAGTTGTATGATTCTGTGAATAAATGCAGCCCTGCGTGATAAGAAAGTTGGACTCAGAAATTTGTTTCTGTTTACCAAGGGGAGAAACTGTAAAATATGGTTGGTGGAAAGCACCAAAGAATGCTTTCCAAGTCAAAACAAAAGAAAGCAAAAGAAACCATCTGAGGTACTTGTTTAACCTAAAATGGCTTTTAGTTTCATTGGGACTGAACCTGGTGAAGTCCTTGCATTCCATGCAAAAAATACAGTTAAGCTAAAATTGTAGCCAAGGCCTGGTGAACACAAGGTACCTTTACAAAAGCATTAGAAAAACCTTTATATTCCTCTGTCTCAAGAGAAGCCTTCATCTCTGTCCCTAACACAGAAAAGCCTAGCGGGTCACTGCAACGCAGAGGTTGGCAGCCCCACCACACACCCCACCAAGCAGGTACAGGTCATGCCTCCTCCATGCAAGAGAAGGAAACAGGGAGTTCCATCTGGCTGCAAGCTGCTCCAATTGCCAATAATCCTACCAATTCAAGTCTTTAATAACAACCTACTAAGACAACAATTACGTAGGATGCTATTCCTTGACCTACATCCCGCTGAAGCGAGGCTCAGTCTGTCAGACCACCACTGACACAGCCGCCCTGGTTCATGGACTCAGCTCAAGACACCACCTACATGTTTTACCTCAACCCTTCCTCGCTGTTCACGTGGCTCTGAGGCTGTTTGTATTCACAGTCATCCCTCCTTAACCACTTCAAGCTCTCTTCCACTTCCCCACATGGGATGACTGCTTATCTATGGGTTTGGTCTACACATTGATGACTGCTGTTCAGCCAGCTGGCATTATGTAGAAGCAGGACAAAATATGCATAGCCAAATCAGGTGGACCACGGCATGTGGGGATGCCTCCCGCATGCAGCTGGAAAGGATGCTGGATGCCAGTCCCCAATAAGTGCACACAACCCCACCAAACCCACACACAGTTAAAGAAGAAGACAGGGCAGACTGTGGCCATTGGGTGCTGGGCTCAGCCAGGCCAGGCCACTGCCCAGCAGTCAACTTACTTGCAACCAGCCCTGTTTATCCTTGATTGCTCTCCATTTTCCTGCAAATGCTCCTCCCCGACCCACCTTGATGCATCCTTTTCCCACCTTTGATCCTTCTCCTGTGAGCACGGTTTTGTCCCACTGCCCTTCCACCAGCCCTGGGACTCCCCGTGGAGCTGGAGGAGGTGAGTACCCCTTACTGTTTTGCAGGTCTGTGAAATATGGGAGCTCTTTTTACTCTTCCCCACTGCAGACCATATATCAAAGAAGCATCAGGGCACAATCTGCTCTGCTCTACTCCTAAAGTATAACAAAAAACCCCCCTGGTTTTAATGAGAGAGAAGCCCAACTTTAGTTTAATGTGACATGTAAAAAGAGCAAGTGATCGATGCTATCACAGCCTATTTATTTCTAAAACAGCATATAAGCAAATATAGTCCGCCTCCCAGTCCAAATACTCATGAAGTAAATGATGACTCAGATGGCAAATACCCTTTCTACAGCATCCCATTTCTCTCTACTATTTAGAGTGACAGCCCTGCTCTCACTGAATTAAAAAAGGACAATTCTGCTTTGTAATGAATGAAGCCAGCATTCGCTCTAGTATCACTAGTTTTCCCGCACTGCTAAGCACTATCAGTATCAGTACTTCAAAACATTTTGTTTTTAATAGTGTTTCTGTAGGAACAGGCCTGAATTTCAAGAAGTTACTTTGCTTTTCTGGGTACTGTCTTAAAACATGGATGTGAACGTAGCACTGAGTGAGCTACCTAAGAAAAACACAGTCTAATAAAGTTAACCTGATCAAGCTGGAAGAAGTGAGTATCAATTTCATATTCAAAGCATGACATCCAACTCCGTGAAAAGACTGATGAGGTCCTCAGGGTATGAAAAATGATAGGATGCGATTGAATTATCTCAGCAATACAGTTTCTTACATAAGAGCTAGAAAAAGGACACAGTAAGGGCTAACATGTTTAATAAGCAGACAACTAGGAGCAATTCCTTAATGCAATCCAATCCTTATATCTGTAATAATTTTAGCTACAACTGTCAATGGGACTGTGCAAAAGGTGACTTCTCCTGGAAGTGCTTCTCTCTGCTGATTAACCAAGTTGCTTACACAAGCCAGTGAAATGTTAGGTGCCAAAAGCATAAATCTCTAAATTAGCCATCATGACTTGCAGAAACCCTTAATTTGACCTAGCTTCCAGACTCAGTCATTCTAACAACATTTTTCATACTGTCAATCAAAATCAGTCCCGTCTCTTTAAGCTACTCCACTAGTAATACTTTCCTGTATTACTAAGCATTGGGAAATCCAGCGCTATCTCAATTTTCATCCCTCTTCTAACAGGGAGATGAAATAGAGTTGAAAAGTCTGGTCTGAATTTCAGTCTGGAAGATGGGAATGACATGCACTTATGCCCCAAGCCATACCGCCTGGTGACCCCCATCATGTCATGGTTTCACCGTCATACACCATGCTGACAACTCAAGGCAGACAGTTTTAACCTGCACTGTATCACTGATTTCATAATGGCAACGCTTTTAGACAGCTTTATATTTCCAAAGCACTATGAGGAAGACTAACATGGCATCTTTTCCAATGGCAACCATAATCATCAAAGGAACAACTTTGCAGCTCTTCATTCTACAAAAAAGATGAGCTTTATACAAATAGAGAGGTGGGGTAAAACTTCAGCCTTCCCTTGCTTGCTAGGGTTGGGGTCATCTCACCTAACTCCAGGCATCCAAAAATTAGGGAAGTAGTTAAAGTAAGTTCCCACTATCAGAAAAGAGAAAGAAACTTCCTACCATAAAGTCAACCACCACTGTAGGCTGGCACAGAACGTCCTCTGGAAGCGCCTCCTTTCCACTCAATGTTGGACTAGCTCAGGTTAGACACCTAACGTTGAGATATCTAAAGTCAGAGGAGATAAATCCAAACCTGATTGGTTTGGATCCATAACTGCCAACTCTGTTTTCTGTGCTTGTTTAAAATTTTTGTTGGGATGGTGAGTTTCGTTATTTCCTAGGCAAATCATGTCTGAATCTTATAGACCTCCCCATCACTCAGCTGCCAGCTCTCTTGATCCTTCTCATTAATACTTCTTGTGATTCCAGTGTGGGAGCCCTGTAAACATGTGAAAAACTTATCCTTCATTAGGAAAATTTATTTCAGAAATGTGTATAATAATTTTAAAGTTAAAGAGGAAGGTCTGAGAAATAATAGAAAACCTCTGCATTTAAACACCTGGGAACAACCACAGGTACCGCCCAGAGGACAGAGAAGGACCGGGGGAAAGGCAAACCCCACCAACTACTAATCCCAACAGGACAGAAGAGCCCCAGGTTTGCTGGAGTGGAGAAAGAGCTGAAATGGGTGTTTCTGAATCAGGAGCTTGCCACCTGTTCTTTGGCCCTGCTATTTGCAACAAAAATGATCTTTCCTCATGTTCTTTTCCTAAGAAAATTTAATTTTGTGAGGAATACCTGCATTTGTTGTCAATTCTTCTTTCTAACCAAAATAAGTACCCAAAATTGTCGCTAACCATTTGTGAAAAAAGGGGCAATACCATGTCATTCTACAATTACTATCTGTTATCTAAAAATCTACGTGTTTTTTGATTAAATAGTCTTTAGTCAAGATGGTGCCATGGAGGTTTTCTATACACACAGTAATAATATTACCTTTATTAATAGATAGTGCCATTCCGTATGGCACTTGAGAAAGCGGCAGGATCCCTGCACCTCTAATTCATGAGCATTTTCTCCTGTGCTGTACAGTTTGCTGCTTTTAAGACTCCGTTTGACTTTCTTTCCAATTGCAGGTCAGATCCGTCACCTAATTCCCACCATCAGTTCAAGTACTGACAGACTACGAGCACAGTTACACCTATATAGATGTAATCAACACTTATTTACAAACTGATTAGGCCAATTCCAGTTGTGAGCTCCACTGAGCAGCAGGGAAGGGTAAAGGAAAACTGCTGTAAATCATGGCTTTGTCCTCCAGACAGGCAGCCGATGTGCCCGACGCTACAGTACGGTAACAGCAGTCCCCCAAGGATCCTCCAGCAGACTGACAGATTTCCCATTTCCATATTCGGCCTGTTAATAATTATCAAGAACTGGGAAAAGACAGAAAATAAACTAATTATAATCCATCTGAAAGCTACGCAGAGGTTTTCATTCACCCTGTATGCTCCCTTCCCAACCAGCGAGATTACATTTGTACAAAGGTAGAATTAGAACAATCACTTTGAAGTGTGTTCTTCTACTCAACGCAGTAAGATTCAATTATTTTACTTCAAGCACTGATCCAAAACCTTTCAGACACACTCAGACCTACTCAAAGGCTTTAATGCTTATAAACTAATCCTAAACTCTGGTATGTATCAATCCATTCATTAGTTGTATGATGGAGGTATGGACTTAATCAGAAAATGTAATAAAATAAACTTTGCTTTTTTAAACTTGAAATTGCTCTAATCTTCAAAAAAAGCCCCTTTTCTTCAATATCTTTGACAATCATTTTGCAGACAGTTTTATACTAATGAGATTCTACCTGTCCTATCTAGGTATTCACTATATATTTTACATTCAGCCCACAATAACCATCCTGAGATTCAACTTTAAATCAAGACGCTATCTTAAAATTGGCCTAGTTGTAGTAACAACATATTAAATTAAAAGAGAGAAGCTGGGTACTCTGCTATGCAGAAAATCTACAGAATATTGGAAATGTATTGTCTTTATTCTCAGGTCAGCTGTACAAGAGATTAGATCTTTTAATTATCTCTCACAGAATGGGAAATAGAAGTCTTGAATCCATTCAGCTGTTCAGTTTATGACCTGGAGAATTAAATCTGACCCCTCACAAAGTACATTAAGCATCACACACACCCTAAGACATAGTTATGGTTTTAAAGCAGTCATGTAACTCTCAGCTGGCATATCATTATGCTACAGAATTACCAAGTTTCCACTGAAAATGTACGTGTGTCAATATTTTTTGGAAGTGCTGCATGAGAGTCCCAGAAGTGCTGCCTTGCTGTCCTGCTCTAACTTTGAATGTAATTTAAATCATGCCAAAGTCAAGTTTAGCACTCCCACATGCTATATTTAGTACTGCAGAATAATTTAGATTGGAAGGCACCTCTGGAGGTCATCTAGTCCAGCCTCCTGCTCAGCACAGAGCCCACTAGATCAGGTTGCTTAGGGCCTTGTCCCATCCAGATCTGAAAACTTCTGAGGATGGAACACCACCACTTCCCTGGACATGCTGCTCCAGTGCTTTACCACCTTGCTGGGAATTCTGTTTCCTCTTATATCTAAGGAAAACTTGCCATATCACAAGCTGTCATGGTGTTGACTCTTGTCCTTTTGCCATGCACCTCTAAGAAGAGTCTGGGTCCATCTTCTCTACAGCCCACCAGTAGGGACACGAAGACAGTGATTTTCTCCCTCAGCCTCCTGAAGGAGCCTGGCTGCTGCAGCCCCTCCTCAAACACCCAGCCTTTGATCATCCGTGGATCTGCTCCACTTCATCCCAGTGGCAGGACCTGGGCATGACAGCAGAACAGACCTTCTGTCTAAAACTCCTCCCTAACATGAACATAATCACAAGTAAGTGAGGACATACACTGTAAAGCAGGGCAATTAAAATTAGCCTTCCAAACTCATATTTAGCAGCTATCAAAAAGTGACCTGGTGTTCAGTGCTGCTGAACACCTTTAACTCACAGCATCTTTGCCCATCTGGGTTTTTTTACAAGGCCACCTTCCATCATAATCTCGTACTACATCCCGTATATAATAAAGCAAAACTTTCCTCTCTGGATCTGCCATAAAGAACTTGGGATGTCCCAGGGGATCAACATTTCTGATCTGAACATGTAGCTTTAGATCATTGGATTCTAACAGAAGAGAAGCTAATTTTAGGGAAACTCATGTATAAATGGCTAAATGAATGGCATTTTTTTTCAGATATAAATGTCAGAGTAAATTTCTTGTCCCATAGTGCTATCAATCACAACGGATATGCCTATTTCCATTTACACTGCCTGCCTTCAGATTTGCAGCAGCCTGGCCTGAGGACTGACCCTGAGAATTCAGGAGGAATTTCATTACAATCCTACAAACCAAATATTAGACATACAATGACCTTGGCGATCCTACCACCAAAAAGGCACAGTGAAGCAAAGACACCAAGCTGCCTTTTTAAACCTATGTATACACCAAGCATACAAAGAAACCAACCTGATTTACAAAGTTACACATTTGACAGTCAGTTTGCCTTAGAAGTAGGGATTTTGTTGTGACAGTAGATACCAATCCCACCCAGTGACACATCCCATGGTTCGCAGGCACTGCCGAACAAGGGTCCAGTTCCCAGCCCCTACGCTCTGCACAGGTTCCTCTCAGTTTAAAGAGCAAGCAATGTGATTAACATTGCTGATCTGGCTGCATTTTGAATTTTGGCTGACTCTTTGACATAGGAGCTCTGGGAGTTTTGACTGCAATATAAGAAGTATTGTTAAGTCTTACAGTTTTATCACAGCCTTGAAATACTCGACGTTTTAAATTAAGTACCATCACTGGGAGATAAGTGATTACTCAGCAATCAGTTCTTTATTTTTTTTATAATTTGGTTCTAGTTGCCATAGTTGCAGAAAAATGTTAAAGGTTTTTAACATTTTTTAGTCTCCTCATCCCTTTCCTGTGTGAACATAAACAAAATCCAAACAATAAAAAAGAGGCTCCAACTTGTACTCTGGTTTATGAATACAGATGCTACTGCCTGCAATTTGTCCCTTTTCTTGTGTGTGTACATAGCCTAATTAACACATCTCAAGGATATGCATAAGGTTTTTGTTTATCATCTGGTTAACTGATGATTCTACAGTAATTAAATATATATATATAAAAGATTAAATATAAGGAAGAAATTCTTTACAATGAGGGTGGTGAAACACTGGAAAAGGTTGCCCAGAGAGGTAGTGGAGGCCCCATCCCTGGAAACATTCAAGGCCACGTTGGACGGGGCTCTGGACGGGGGTCTGAGCAACCTGTTCTGGTTAGCAGTGTCCCTGCTCCCTGCAGAGGAGGTGGACTAGATAACCTCTAGGGGTCCCTTCCAACCCAAAACATTCTGTGAGTCTAAGATAAAGTCCTAGAGATACACTACAATTCCTTGCTCTGGAGCAAGAACACCGATCACACGAATTTTGCTGTGAAGCCACCTTCCCAGGGTGTTGGGAAGAGCAGATGTAAGCAGGGCAGTTTCACTTCACTGGTGTAGCCCAATGACAGGGACAAATATTAGGGAAAAAAAAAAGAAAAAAATACTCCCACAGCAAGCGATATTCCTCTTGGAAACACCAGAAATGGTCCCTTTGTCCTACTCACCAATTTTACTGCTGTGGTGGGAGAGACAGGATGGTGCGACAAGGCACGCAGCTGAGCATCTCCTACCAAAGCAAGGCAGGGGCTAAAGGCATCTCACCAACGTGACTGGTGTCAAGGGACCCAAAACTGGCCCCCAGCTCTCCACCACTTGGAGCAAATCCCAAGCTGCTGGATTCGTCCGTGTATCTTTTGCCATAATATTTAATTTTCCAGCCCGTAGGCAACTGACAGAGCAGATGTCACTGAAATGACTTAACGGATTAAGCTGCTGTTTGTTTAATTCTGATGTGTAAAATGTGTCACACTCCAAATAGTTTAGTATGTTAATGTACTAGTGCAGCAACCTACAGCAATCTTTTATGATTTTATTCTAGACCTATTTGCTTATTGATTTTATTTTAAATCATAAATACCTCTTTTCTTGCTTCCTGCCTACTTTTTTTAGGCATACTCTTAACTTCACCTTCAGTTTCCTCAAGCTGAATAAACAGAACTATTATCTCAAATAAACATTTAAGGTCCTAGCATATTTTATCTAAAATTCATTTGCATTAAATGGCATAACACAGATGTGAACTTCCAGAATAACGTATTCCGTTAATGATTGGCAGCACAATAGTTCGTAGCTGAGGGAGCTCTGGGGCTTCAACTTTCAGGAATAGCATTTTAGTATCTATGGCTGCACAAAAAAGCTGACCAAAGCCATATTTGGAATTGGTCTCTGAGTAATCTCATCAATAAAAATCTCCGAAATCTAAAATATTCTTATTTGAATCAAACTTTTCAAAGAAAGATTCTTCAAGTTTTCAATCCTAAGGTAAGGGGAAGTGATTAATAACTGCAACATGAAGTTTTATTTCTTATATTGGTATGCAGGTCCTTATGCTTCAATGGGACTATAGGTAACAAAGAGCGTACCTAGTCTCGAATCTGAAAACTATTAATCTCAAAAACATTTAAGGAATCAATTTTAGAAAAACTTGTAAAACATCATGATGAGCATTACAAATGAGGAATTCTAAGCTATAAGAATGAATAACGTCCATTTCAAACTAAAGGCGCAGTTCAATGCCTCCTAAATTTAACTCTTCTGTGGATTTGCATCAGTTGTTGCGGAACCTTGCTAGCTTGACA
Source organism: Egretta garzetta (assembly GCF_000687185.1). Taxonomy (NCBI): domain Eukaryota; kingdom Metazoa; phylum Chordata; class Aves; order Pelecaniformes; family Ardeidae; genus Egretta; species Egretta garzetta. The sequence goes on along the minus strand of NW_009260399.1, from coordinate 3,505,136 downwards.
AACTATAAGCATGTATTAGTAAAATTAATCCTCTTGCATGTAGCTGCGCTCCTTTGATAAGTCAGCATCCCCAGCATTAGCACTTCTGGTTTCTTGAGACTCTCTGGGCACACGCAAGACGAATTTAACTTGCCAGCGCCTTACGCTGAGGCTCTGCCACGGCACATTTTGACAGGCGCTCCCCGTGGGGGCTGCAGGGCTGGCTGCTGTTTCATCAGTGGCTCCGCATCAACAACGCTGAAAATAGCCCTCATAAACTCCTTAAAATAAACAACAAATTTGAACAAGCTTTGGAGTACGCTTTTCAAAATATAGCTTCTCAAACATACGCTTCTGTGGTCTGAAGCCCAGCTAAAGCCCATGACTATACGATACTGAGGATCTTCTGCAAAGAAATACCTGCCCGTGTTCTTCTTTACGCCAGGCCTGCTCAACTTGACGGTGGTCAGATGACCACTCCTCACCAACAAGACTGCAGACACCCATACGCCCGACAGGCAGGGGCACAACCCGCTGGTCAGCCACCCCTGGAACAAAGGCCAGGCGTTGGAAAAAGGCTTCAAACGGCAGAAAAGTTGCAATGAGTTTGTTCAGCAATGCAGTTCTTCATCACCGCCCTGTGCCGGTGCTGCACTGGTCCCCAGCAGACACCCCTGGTGTGGCCCATCTGCTCTGCGCCTCATTTGCACAGTTCTCGTTATGTAGATGTTCTTTCCCCTAGTATTAAATTATACCAGTATAATCTATAATATACACTCTTCTGGAACATGGAAATGATCAAAACCTGATGACAAAGACATGAATA
>NW_009260399.1:3490999-3504129 GCF_000687185.1 Egretta garzetta | reverse complement strand
AAAAATGATCCGAGGGCTGGCGCACCTCTCCTATGAGGACAGGCTGAGAGAGTTGGGCTTGTTCAGCCTGGAGAAGAGAAGGCTGCGGGGAGACCTGATTGCAGCCTTCCAGTACTTAAAGGGGGCCTGTAGGAAAGATGGGGAAAATCTTTTTAGTAGGGCCAGCTGTGTCAGGACAAGAGGCAATGGTTTTAAACTGAAGCAGGGTAGGTTCACACTAGATATAAGGAAGAAATTCTTTCCAATGAGGGTGGTGAAACACTGGAAAAGGTTGCCCAGAGAGGTAGTGGAGGCCCCATCCCTGGAAACATTCAAGGCCACGTTGGACGGGGCTCTGAGCAACCTGTTCTGGTTAGCAGTGTCCCTGCTCCCTGCAGAGGAGGTGGACTAGATAACCTCTAGGGGTCCCTTCCACCCCAAAACATTCTGTGAGTCTAAGATAAAGTCCTAGAGATACACTACAATTCCTTGCTCTGGAGCAAGAACACCGATCACACGAATTTTGCTGTGAAGCCACCTTCCCAGGGTGTTGGGAAGAGCAGATGTAAGCAGGGCAGTTTCACTTCACTGGTGTAGCCCAATGACAGGGACAAATATTAGGGAAAAAAAAAAGAAAAAAATACTCCCACAGCAAGCGATATTCCTCTCGGAAACACCAGAAATGGTCCCTTTGTCCTACTCACCAATTTTACTGCTGTGGTGGGAGAGACAGGATGGTGCGACAAGGCACGCAGCTGAGCATCTCCTACCAAAGCAAGGCAGGGGCTAAAGGCATCTCACCAACGTGACTGGTGTCAAGGGACCCAAAACTGGCCCCCAGCTCTCCACCACTTGGAGCAAATCCCAAGCTGCTGGATTCGTCCGTGTATCTTTTGCCATAATATTTAATTTTCCAGCCCGTAGGCAACTGACAGAGCAGATGTCACTGAAATGACTTAACGGATTAAGCTGCTGTTTGTTTAATTCTGATGTGTAAAATGTGTCACACTCCAAATAGTTTAGTATGTTAATGTACTAGTGCAGCAACCTTCAGCAATCTTTTGTGATTTTATTCTAGACCTATTTGCTTATTGATTTTATTTTAAATCATAAATAAAACCTGTTTTCTTGCTTCCTACCTACTTTTTTTAGGCATACTCTTAACTTCACCTTCAGTTTCCTCAAGCTGAATAAACAGAACTATTATCTCAAATAAACATTTAAGGTCCTAGCATATTTTATCTAAAATTCATTTGCATTAAATGGCATAACACAGATGTGAACTTCCAGAATAACGTATTCCGTTAATGATTGGCAGCACAATAGTTCGTAGCTGAGGGAGCTCTGGGGCTTCAACTTTCAGGAATAGCATTTTAGTATCTATGGCTGCACAAAAAAGCTGACCAAAGCCATATTTGGAATTGGTCTCTGAGTAATCTCATCAATAAAAATCTCCGAAATCTAAAATATTCTTATTTGAATCAAACTTTTCAAAGAAAGATTCTTCAAGTTTTCAATCCTAAGGTAAGGGGAAGTGATTAATAACTGCAACATGAAGTTTTATTTCTTATATTGGTATGCAGGTCCTTATGCTTCAATGGGACTATAGGTAACAAAGAGCGTACCTAGTCTCGAATCTGAAAACTATTAATCTCAAAAACATTTAAGGAATCAATTTTAGAAAAACTTGTAAAACATCATGATGAGCATTACAAATGAGGAATTCTAAGCTATAAGAATGAATAACGTCCATTTCAAACTAAAGGCGCAGTTCAATGCCTCCTAAATTTAACTCTTCTGTGGATTTGCATCAGTTGTTGCGGAACCTTGCTAGCTTGACAAACTATAAGCATGTATTAGTAAAATTAATCCTCTTGCATGTAGCTGCGCTCCTTTGATAAGTCAGCATCCCCAGCATTAGCACTTCTGGTTTCTTGAGACTCTCTGGGCACACGCAAGACGAATTTAACTTGCCAGCGCCTTACGCTGAGGCTCTGCCACGGCACATTTTGACAGGCGCTCCCCGTGGGGGCTGCAGGGCTGGCTGCTGTTTCATCAGTGGCTCCGCATCAACAACGCTGAAAATAGCCCTCATAAACTCCTTAAAATAAACAACAAATTTGAACAAGCTTTGGAGTACGCTTTTCAAAATATAGCTTCTCAAACATACGCTTCTGTGGTCTGAAGCCCAGCTAAAGCCCATGACTATACGATACTGAGGATCTTCTGCAAAGAAATACCTGCCCGTGTTCTTCTTTACGCCAGGCCTGCTCAACTTGACGGTGGTCAGATGACCACTCCTCACCAACAAGACTGCAGACACCCATACGCCCGACAGGCAGGGGCACAACCCGCTGGTCAGCCACCCCTGGAACAAAGGCCAGGCGTTGGAAAAAGGCTTCAAACGGCAGAAAAGTTGCAATGAGTTTGTTCAGCAATGCAGTTCTTCATCACCACCCTGTGCCGGTGCTGCACTGGTCCCCAGCAGACACCCCTGGTGTGGCCCATCTGCTCTGCGCCTCATTTGCACAGTTCTCGTTATGTAGATGTTCTTTCCCCTAGTATTAAATTATACCAGTATAATCTATAATATACACTCTTCTGGAACATGGAAATGATCAAAACCTGATGACAAAGACATGAATATGGGAACTTGATGCTGCCATACAGGGAGCATTAGGGGACAATCAGCGTGGTGCACCTCGGTCAGATTTTTCTTAATATGAACTTCGTTGTTTCGATGTCTTTTGAACAGAAGTGCTCTGTGTGGCTTGGAGTAGGTCCACTTTCCCTAGACAAATGTAGCCAGTAAACCAGCCTGACGCAGTACAAGCCCTCAGGACCAAAATAATCTTCACCCCAATAACTAAGCTTTCAGGTCCCCAGGGGATACAAAAGCTGACACGCATTATTGGTCTGATCTGGAACGGATCACAAATATTTTCCAAATTACCTATTGTATTCATGTGATCATGACTGATGGAAGCTGCAGAAATTGAGAAATTGGAAAGTTGCCTCCATCCCCAGCTTCCCTACCCAGCTGGGAAAGGGAGATGGGCGAGCAGAGAGAAAAGCGGGGCCTTTTCCACTTTTCTGCACGTATCTGTAACACTGGCCTTTGGGGAAAATACTAACTTAAGCCTGCCTCTAGAGGAAAGAGCTGCATGTCATCTCTTTGCCACGTTACGTCACCTTGAAAGAGCTTTAAAGAACTGGCAAGTGACAGTGGCAGCTGCTGGCCAGGGTCTGCTGGGCCAGGCGTCACCGCGGGCTGCAGATTCCTTGGTGGGGCTGCACGCTTGCAGCTCGGGTGCCCGTACGTGCAGCCTTTTCCTACCACGTAAAATTAAAAAAAAAAACATTTTCAAGGGTTACATTCCTGTGGGTTATATAAATATATTTAAGTTTTTTACATGTGCAGTCTTATCTAATGGGTGATATCAGTTGCAACCTTGATTTCTTTTTGGAACAAAATCTCCTCGTGGATATGATCCAGAGAGAAACAAAAAGCAAGGGGGGGGAACATTTAGGCTGCCTGGGGCATGGAGTTTACAGCAGAAAACTGGCTTTGTTGCCATCAGCTTTTACAAGCCCAAATCTTCCCTCCTTAAGCCGCTGGACAAGCTAAGGACAGATACTATTTTTCAAAACTTAGTGGTAGATGGCAAACAAATTAAGCTTTCGTTGTCCTGCCTTACTTCTGCAGACAAATGTCAGCCACTCGTGCCAATGCCAAGAATAACCCAAAATGTATTAAGCCTTATACATTTGAAGCCAGAGTGGCCTAACGGATGCAACATTCAATTCAGACTTTGGTATTTCAAATTCTTTTCCTCTTGACTAATGCTACCAAACACAAGTCACAAATATCTTCTCAGTTCTCCTGTACGTACAAGGAAATTCCCTTCTCTTGTGAGAGCTTTGCAGTCAATTGACAAAAAATACTATTAAAAAGCTAAATGTATTTATAAAAATACGCAGCACCAACAGTACCGTAATGAAATTCTACAAAAAGAAACCCTGACATCACAGAACATAAATGTGAAGAGTGATGCATCCTACCAAAAAAGGAAGCATTTCCTGCAAAATACGGCAGAATTTTCCTAAAGATGTTATCTTTCAGCTTGGGACTAAAAATAGTACGTTATTTATATAGTACACAAAGCCAAAGACAGCATCTCCTCCCAAAAGTTTACAAACAACATAAATCACAGTCAGATGAAATACAAGGGAATATTAATCTAACTGCAATTACCCTATTTTCCAATTTGTTATTGCATTAATCATTTCTTTAAGAGATAACATTTTAGGATGCTTACACAGAAGTGTACAACAAAAATTCTAAATAAATTGCTAAAAAGACACTTCAACACTGACAGCAAGATGCAACGTTCATCTCAGAAGCAGCGGAAGAGATTGCGGCCAAGAGACAAAAAGGAGTGAAACATGCAGGGCGACTCATTCATGGCTGAGGACAGCAGCTCTCCTGGATGTGTAGCTCTTACTGTCCATCCAAAATCCTCCCTCCCTACAGCTCAAGTGCTACACATAGCTGTCAGGCTGAAATGCCAAATAGCCTGTGACCAATACAAGTTCTTTGGTAACTGTTCATTCTTCACAGTACCATAGGATCAATGCAATGGAAATACTCTCCATATATTTTTTTTTTCCATAGCATAATTACCATCACTTCCCTACCAAATTCATGGTGGCTACCTGCTAAACTGCAGCCCTTTAGCTTCCAGCACAAGAGTCATCACCCGCCTCCCGGATCCACAGCACGGAGCCCCAGGGCAGGCCAAGAGTAGGAAGCTTGCTTTGGCATGTCAGGGTTTGCCATTTACCCACCGCTGAGGTCTCTGTCAGCAACAGAGGATGCTCAACCCCTTACAAGACATTCACAGGTTCACGGATGGAAAACATGTTCAATGAGAGAAAATAAATAATGATTTTTTAATTTAAAAAAAAAAAATAAACCAGTAGAGGATTTTCTAAGCAAGCAGAGTGATTAGTACAGAAATGGACCGTCAGGAGAAGCAATAGGTTCATTATCTTTTATTGTCTTGAGGTCAGACAGCTCTGCTTTTGCAAACTATTCCATATTGAGGTATGGGAGTGAAAACAACAGGTTATACAGAGAAATAGTAGAAAATTAGATGGTTGAGCAACTGAATTTGACCCTATAAGCTAGACAGTGTCATAAAAATAGCTTAAACAAATAACTAGAATTAAAGATGAATTTCAGAACTGAAACCAGCGAGCTGTTTGATGTCCACAGTGCAAACAGCTGTAATGAAAGCACCCATCACTCTATTAAATACATCATTGCAGCACCTAGGAAACACATGTATGAGATCAAAATTACCAGGACTGAAGCTGGGACTGCCTCCAATATATAGCATTCCTATACATCCCCCAAAATATTAAGTACCTTTGTATTTAGAAAGGCTCTGAGAAGCTGCCTTTTTCTAATTTGTAACAGGATGGGGAAATCAAGCAAGTACCCAACCAACGTTATGGAAGTTTCTGGCAGCTTCAGCTTAACAGCCAGGCTTCTTCTGCCAACTTAACTTTGCAGCTCATGCTGTTTGCTGCTTTCTAAAATAGGCATGACTATGGCACACTTCTAGATCTGTGTGCTTCAGAGACAAGATGCAGAAAGCCCAGCTGAGCATTTCTTCAGAGCTGGCAGCATCACCCTAACATCAGTCTCATATTCTTTACAGGACACAGACCATGTTGTTCCCACGCAAAAATCAGCCTTGACCTTGGAAAAAAGCTCAGGGCATATCACAAGTTAAAATTATAGATCTATGGAAAGAAACGTGAAATGGGTGCCTATTGCTTCAGCAGCTTTCCTGAAAATGCAGCATATCACTTCAGTCAGAAAGATTATTTAACCCCGAAGTTTAGAAACAGAATCATAGGATCACTAGGTTGGAAAAGACCTTTAAGATCATCAAATCCAACTATTAACCTAACCCTGCCATCCCACCACTAAACCATGTCCCTAAGCACCTCATCTACCCATCTTTTAAATACCTCCAGGGATGGGGACTTGACCACTTCCCTGGGCAGCCCCTTCCAGAGCCTGAGAACCCTTTCTGTGAAGAAATTTTTCCTAATGTCCAATCTAAACCTGCCCTGGCGCAACTTCAGACCATTTCCTCTCATCCTATCATCCGTTACCAGGGAGAAGAGACCGACCCCCACCTCACTACCCCCTCCTGTCAGGCAGTTGTAGAGGGTGATAAGGTCTCCCCTCAGCCTCCTCTTCTCCAGACAACATATAAAATAATGGGAGTTAAGAGTCCTCAGCACAACCTAGGTTTCAGTCTTAGGTCAAATCCAATTAATAATATAGACACAATCAAATCCACAGCAGTGTAACTGGGTGGCTCTATTATGATATTAAGCTCTACTAAGATATAAATAGAGGTTTATTGTTATACTGGCTTTCTGCAGACAATGAAATTTAGGCCACAGTGCCAAAAATGAGCGAAAATTCAGCACTGGAGGTGATGTACCACTTTGTACCACCTTGAAAACCATTCAAGACCAGGACAGACACAACTAGCCACCGTTATCAGTGGTTCCCAGGTCAGGACGATGGGCACAGCTGGACACAGGCTACTGGGCCACACAGGCCAATCTGAGCTGGTACAGACAGTGTTATGATCTTAAATAATGACAATAAATGTGGCATACAGGAAATTGAAATACAAATGCTTATTACTAAAGCCTTGCGGTTCATAAGGACAGAAGCCTTAAAGAAGATGCTGGAAAAGCTTTGGTTGTTCTCACAGACAACAACACATGAAAACAGTCTCCGACATGCTTGTTATCTTAGTTTCATACCATGAAAAGTTGTGGCTATTAGAATAAAGAGATTAAAATGTTCACATGTAATTCGGTACTAAGGGACATAAATAAACGCCCTGGCTTCAGAGTGACAAAACACTCTGCAGTTCAGAGTGATTTCACCCATGGGTGATGGATGCTTAGTGCTTCTCAAAGTCCCAGCAGTGATGGAGAAGCCAGATGTTCACACCAAACTCTCCGTCCCAGTCCAGGAGGGGCTCTGCACCTGCACATACATAACCCATGGGAGAGCTCTGCATCTTTTAGACAACTGTTCAACAGATTTGTGGTACATAAATTCTGTTTCTCCACAGGGCCTGGTGTAGGAGAGCTTACAGATGTCCATATATGAAGTTGACACTAGTTTTTCTCTAATTTTCCAAGGCAGGAATGAACCATCAAAACATGGCCAGGAAGACTGGCTGGTAAATGGCCACGTAAAAATTCAAAATTAATCTGCCTGTAGACCTCTGTAGCAGCTCAACAGGAGCTCTGCAGCCACACCTAACGATGGCTTCAGATACCCCACCAGATGCCCGGAGGTCCAACTCACAGCAGGGCAATCTTCAAATTTAGGTCAGGTGGCTCATGCCTTTGCCAATTAGATTTTGAAAATCCCTAAGGCTGGAGATCTCACAGCCTCTCTGGGCACCTTCCTCCAGGGTTCAGGCACTCTCATTGCAATTTTTCTTTTCCTTACAACCAGCGGGAATTCCCTCGCTACATCTCCTGACTGGTGCCTCTCGCCCCTTTTCCGTGCACCTGTGACAGGAGCTTGGCTCTGTCTTCCCTCTACCCACCCATTAAGGGGTTGAAGGCCACAATTCAATTCCCCTTGGCCTTCTCTTCTCCAGGTGGAACAAAACCAGACATCTCCACCTCTCCTTGCATGTCCCGCGCTCGAGGGATGCTCACAACAGCTCCCCTCGTCGCGCTCGCTGCACGGACCCCCATAGGGGTAGGGGCAGGACTCTGTTGACCAAGCGGGTGGGGATGCTGTACCTAAGCGTACGCTGTTAGTCATGGAGAGGTTCAAGACCTCTGTCTGGTTGAAGCAAACCAACGCTGCTCTCAGATCACCACTATCTTCCTACCACCCGCACACCCGCTGCTCCAAAGCCAGCAGCAGAGCACGGGGTTTTATTTCGTCTGAGCAGGGCAGGAACCACCGAGCACGCCGAGGCTCAGACTGCAGGCAGAAACCCTACGATTGGCACTCTCTGAGCCTGACTTTACAGCCAGGTTAACAGGCAGCAGAAGAGAGAGCATATGTGCGAGTCACAGGGGTGAGGTGTTGGAGTGGCTGCCAGACGCTCGCTACAACTCACGGCACAGGCATACGCGGCCCCAGCTGTTCCCGACTGCCTCGTACCCCGGTTATGGGATTTGGCTGCAAACCCTTTTCCATTCCTGTCTTCCTGTCATCAAGGGTAATAGTGGCAACACAGCCGCTACGGTTTCCTTTGGTCTCTGTGCCCTACACAATTAGATATGCAACCTTAAGGATTAGATCCTCTGTATCTGTGTTGCATCTAAAATTGTAACTGAGTCATTGCTTCAGTGCTGCGGGTACTGCAAAGCCAAAAGACACACCGGGCCAAGGCAAACCCTACATGGCTCCGTAAAGGCACACTCATCAGCCAAACTCGATCAAAAATCCTCAGTGGTCTGTTACAAGGCAAAGAACAGAAATATCTGTTGGACTTGCAGGTCCCAGCTCCGTTTGCAATACTGAGAACATCAACAGGAAAAGAGAGGTAAAGAATTTGTAAACAAAGCAAAGTAAATGAAAGTAACCGAGATGAAAATAAAGAGGAAACTGTAAAAGTATTTTTCATTACTTGTAGAGCATTCACATCATTTTAAACTGCAATATTTGCAGCAATATGGGATTTACAAGGGTACCTCAATAAACTCTCTGGACAGAGAAAAGCTGAAGTGATCAAGTCTGTGATCAAGAACTCTCCAAACCAATCACTGCATAAGGCTGCCTATTCATTTGGTCCCACTCAGCATGCTCAGCAGAGAAGATCCCAGTGTACATTTAGACATCAACTAGTAAACTGCTTTACACATTACTTCTGAATTTCCCTGCTATCCATGAATCCTCAAGTCAGACTGTGAAGGGAAGGAGATATATGACCTATTTTCTAAAGTGACAAAAGCTCCTGCCTGACACTCTTGAGCAGAACAGGTTCTGTGGCTTCTTCTTCATATGATATGCATCAAATTTTAACTCCTTCTACTTCACCAAGAATTTCACCATAGGAACAATGTCACAGGGATTCGATTTTACTTTGTCATCCTCTGCAACAGACTTGAAGGAACACAACTACTATATGCTTACTGCTCTATATTTATACTGTATCCAGTTATCTCACTCCATAAACCAGGGCAGGCAAGGAATTTATTTTTGTTTTACCCCTGAAGCTCAAAAGCACTTGGCAAGAGGAAGAGTGTGGGGCAACCGCATTTCATCCTCTTCTGAATTATCAGAGAATGCCCCATGCTAGAAATGAAATGATAGAAGGGGTGCTTGAAAACTTCCAAGGAACTGGATGCTCTATTTGTGAGCAGCTACTATGCAGTAACTACCGAGATACCACACTTGCTCCTCATATCCACCATGAGGAGCAACTGCCATCTGTTACTGTTTTACAATGACAGTATTACTTAAATCTAAAAATAATAGTTTCTAAATAGCAACAAAAAAATCTGTATTACAAGAACATGAAAGTCTTTTTAAAATATCACTAGTGATATCTTACAATCCAGGAATATTTATTTTTCATGGCCAACTACATTTAGACTTTGTTTTCCTTCAACTACAGTTCAAGAAACCTGTCCTAAAGGACCAGGAGAATCTCCAAAATAGAGTTATTGATCAATTTGACAAACAGCAGTAGAAGAATTATTTGCTTTTACAGAGAAAGGGACAAAAACACCTCCTAAAGCAGACAGAAATATTCACTGAATGGAGTTTATATTCCTCTCACTTTCCTCTTCTGAAATGGAAAAATAAATAACCGTGCTTCGTGCAAAACAATACTCCATCTAGATTTCAGAGCACGAACATCAACTAATAAGCTGTGAAAAAAACATTCCAACATTTCAGACGATAACAGTTAAGGACCTTGACACACTGCTAATGGATCTTGACACAGGGAATAATCTAAATTCAGAAATATTTGCCTTAAGGTTATATTTAAGGATGCAGACAGCGAGCCAGCAAATTGTCCAATAATCTCAAAGGCCCACTGGCTGCCCTGCTGGGGCAGAGAGACGGCGCTGCCGGCTGTGCCCCCGCTGACCCGGGCGCCTACAGAGCTCTGCTTCGGAAAGCCCCGAGCGGCACAGCCCACCTCCACACAACCACGGTTCAGTGCCGGATCCTTGGTTCCAGAGCCCAAGGTCTGAAGGCGAGTCAATGGCATCAGCAATCCCCTAGCAGGGCTGGAAAACGCAGTGGTGAGCTTAAAGTTAACAGCAGTAGAAAGAGACACGTTTCCACTGCTAAAAGCCTGAATTTTTGTAGTCTAGAGGGGGAATGATTTGTCAAATTAGGTAAAACTAAACCCACGGTTTCCTCACTTCTTGAATGTTGGCCAGCCCACTGCATAGAAGAAGGTAAGAGAGGGAAAATGTTACCCCAATAGCCACGCCTTGGTTATTTTTTCAATTTTCTTCACGTCTCTTCGCCCTCTCTGGTTTGATGATGAAGTTCATTACCAGGTGTTAAGTCCATAAGCCATTAATGCCCCAAGAAGCAAAACTGAAGGTATGCTGGCTTTAACATGGTACTGAAACGGCAGTAAGATGTGTACAGATACCAGCCGCAAAGGATGCTCATTACAGTACGGATGCTGAGCTGCAAACAGACACGTTGGCAAGATATAGACCTCGCTCAGAAAGCCAAATACCTGTTTTTTTTAAAGCAGACCTAGCCACCTTTCCAGAGATCCGCTGCAGCACTGGGGCAGCACCCGTGACAGCCAGGCTGCCCTGCAGGCAGGAGTTACCACCTGATGTACCCTCACCTGATCACCTCTTCCAACCTATTTCATCCTCTCCTAACTGCTGTACGTTCTTACAGTCCAAGAACATGATGCCATTTAACAGATGTCATACGCTGAGCTGACGCCCTTTTCTAAAGAGCTGTAAAGAAGAATCTTCAACCAAAAACCTTAATGAACCCTAAGGCATGGCTTCCTACCTTTTACAGTCTAAGAAATTATGTACATTCTATACAATTCCACTTCAGAGGAAGAAATACCATCAGGAAATAGGTGTCATTGCTTATTTTTTCAGGGAAACACGGCTAAAATGGCAATGAAATGAAGTAGTTCTACTTCTGTTTAATTACAGAACTTGGAGGATCGCACGTTATAATCTGCACTCCTTCATTAGTTGGAGAACTCCAAAGCACCTTGATCTCTTGCTGCTCGTATCAAGTAATTCAATGCTCTCCTACTAGTGCTCAAAACGAAGGGCTGAAAGTAAAACACTGTATCTAGTATAAAACACACTACGGTCTGAAACAGTCGCACTGTTGTCTCCAGAGAGGATTCCTATCGGCATATTTGCATGTGAACTTTGAAAAGGAATTCAGACTCTCCTAAGCAGAGCAGGACCCTGCGCGACTGACCTGAGTAACATCCCTTGCAACCAGAATCACTATGTCCATCCTCCATTTGGGCTCTGACACTCCATTAGCTGTTCTCTGATCCATGCCATCAAATCTGCCCTCTAATATAATAGTTTAAAGACTAAATAGCCCTGTGAATTTGTGTCAAGACATTTAATTTAATCTAATCTAAGATAATTCACCTAGTACATAATTAGCTCTGCGATTCTGGGCTACAAAAATGATCCGAGGGCTGGAGCACCTCTCCTATGAGTACAAGCTGAGGGAGTTGGGCTTGTTCAGCCTGGAGAAGAGAAGGGGAGACCTGATTGCAGCCTTTCAGTACTTAAAGGGGGCCTATAGGAAAGAGGGGGAAAATCTTTTTAGTAGGGCCAGCTGTGACAGGACAAGGGGTAATGGTTGTAAACTGAAGCAGGATAGGTTTAGACTGGATCTAAGGAAGAAATTTTTTACAATGAGGGTGGTGAAACACTGGAATGGGTTGCCCAGAGAGGTAGTGGAGGCCCCATCCCTGGAAACATTCAAGGCCAGGTTGGATGGGGCTGGGAGCAACCTGATCTGGTTAGCGGTGTCCCTGCTCCTGCAGGGGGGATGGACTAGATGACCTCTAGGGGTCCCTTCCAACCCAAAGCATTCTATGATTCCTTTTTTTTTTTGGCACTTAAATAATAGACACCATGTTACCCTCTTTCTGAGGATTTGTGGGAAACTGATTTTCTCAATCTCAAATTTTTAACCTACTCTGCTCTTCTCGCTATGATTTCAAGATGGCAAAGGACTGAAATATTGGTCTGACAATGAGACAGCCATGCCATGCAAACGCAGGTGTAAAGGGCAGTGAATGAGCTCGTTCCTAGAACTGGTTTCAGCCAAGATCAATGGTAAGCATATGGAAGTCAGCTGAGGAAAATCACATGTGGAAAAACCTAATTGCAACATATGTAATGATGCATTTGAGCTGTGTTTTACTACGCCACATGATCATATGCTTTCTAGATTTAAAGTTATAGCATGAGTCTCCAGTCCATTAATATAGAATAATGTTTCAAAGTATGTACTATTGGGCCACTTTAAAAGATATTATCTATATTTTACAAACTAAATTACATTTACCAAATACAAATGTTTCCATATCTAAAGCCAAATCTCTTGTCTAAATGGCAAGGCATGGGAGTGGGGTTGCACGAAACCCTCTTGATACAGATGGCTGATGAGCGCTGCATTGGCAGGAGGGGCCACAGACTGAGCGAAGGATTCTGGAGCAGCAAGCACAAAGCCACAACCCTTGACTCCATCCCAAGAGTAAAGGGAGAGTGGGGATTTCTCCCAGATTCCCAAACAACTCCTTGAACCAATTCCTCAAAGCAATTCCTTGAACCTTATGCGGGCCCAATTTTGATACCTCATTGCACCCTTATTTTCTTTGCAGAACCAGAAATATCTTTCTGTTACAGTAAATGCCAAACTTTGAATTACAGCCTTTCCAGAGTAATTTTGGTGGAAATCTTTTGGAAACAGTAATTTTAGTCAAACCGTGGCATTAAATTTGCTGTACAAACCTTGCCCCATTGATGTTAACGGAAAATTTCCATTAATGTTGCAGAGTAGGTGTGGGCTCCTCACATGTAATTTATAAAAAAAAAAA
>NW_009260399.1:3489049-3490795 GCF_000687185.1 Egretta garzetta | reverse complement strand
GCGTGGGGAGGAGGGGCCACAGACTGAGCGAAGGATTCTGGAGCAGCAAGCACAAAGCCACAACCCTTGACTCCATCCCAAGAGTAAAGGGAGAGTGGGGATTTCTCCCAGATTCCCAAACAACTCCTTGAACCAATTCCTCAAAGCAATTCCTTGAACCTTATGCGGGCCCAATTTTGATACCTCATTGCACCCTTATTTTCTTTGCAGAACCAGAAATATCTTTCTGTTACAGTAAATGCCAAACTTTGAATTACAGCCTTTCCAGAGTAATTTTGGTGGAAATCTTTTGGAAACAGTAATTTTAGTCAAACCGTGGCATTAAATTTGCTGTACAAACCTTGCCCCATTGATGTTAACGGAAAATTTCCATTAATGTTGCAGAGTAGGTGTGGGCTCCTCACATGTAATTTATAAAAAAAAAAATTGATTGTAAATTGTTTACATAGTCCACATAGACATGCAAAATCAAAATTTGGAAACATCAAAGCTAAACCTACACTTAAAACCAATACTCCTAAAACTGCCAGTTATACTTTCAAATGAGAGCTAAGAACTCTCAGGGGTTTTTTCCACTCTCTTTCTTCCCAGGATGTTATTTTTATCTTGGCACCATTTGGTTTTGCTATTCCATTTACACCATGTTTGGTGCAATTACTGAGATAGAATTGTGTCACGTCTCCTCTGCACTCGACTCTTACGCACTAACTTTCCTACTGGGTTTTTAACTTTACAATCTATTTAATTGGTATTTTAAACATTACAAAGATACAAATTTTGGACTTTAATGTTTCCTCTACCAGCCTCAGTTCTACAGCTACAGAATTTAAATGTTTCTCAGCATTTCATACTCTTCTGATTGAATTTAAAAGGCAGGTAACCCAGGACAGGATCCTGTGCTGGAGTTTAATCATCTCCAATGCAGATGTCACCATCTGCATTAACCATCTCAATTCCCTTTGAGACAGACTCAGGATTTCTGGCACACGATTCAATTCACCCTGAAACTCTGCTCACACCTGCACTCCTGGACGCCTGCCTTTGGCCTGGGCGCTTCCCCAGAGAGGACCGGCACGCTGGCAGTGCACGCTTCATCCGCAGACCACGCAGGAAGGTGGATGATCGGCGCACATGGAAATATCTACGTGTTCCGACAGCCACGAGGAAATGCCAAACTACGTTTTAGCTGAAGTCTCCGGCAGGTGTCTGACCCCAGGTCTCGCACTGTTCTAACAGGGAGCTCGTTTTCCTCTTTCCCTGCGCTAGGCTCTCATTTGGCTCACTGTCAGGACGTGATATGATTAAGCATGTTGACATACAGAGTCACCACGTAATTGTAGCTATTCAACGTTTCCCTATTGTTGCGGCAGAGGGTATATTTAGCAGCTACAGTTACCCTCAGAAACGAAATACATAATCAACTCTGAAAGCTTCCCCCTTTCCCCTATGCACAACCCTGTATTTGCCTTAAAGACTGTAATATTTTGCCATCAGCTGCGCTCTGAAGTAACCACCCCCCGCTGCCACACAACACAGACGAACGCCGAATTGCTGGAAAATACAATTGCAAGTCAGTCCTCAAATTCTGCACGTATCGCAGGGTAAATTACTTTTATATTGCCCTGGGCGACGGGATCCCTCCGGGCGGCAATCCTAGCTAGGGCTTCATGAAACCTCCGCGATTTTCACCTTCTCTATCACCACGGCATCTCGGCCAGCAGAAAAGGCCGAGCTTTTAACCCAAAT